>NC_084648.1:11252692-11565769 GCF_019802595.1 Syngnathoides biaculeatus | reverse complement strand
GGACCATGATGTTCGCAGATGATATTGTGATATGCAATGAAAGTAGGGAGCAGGCAGAGGAACAATTACAAAGCTGGAGACACGCGCTGGAAAGGTGAGGAATGAAGATTAGCCGAAGTAAAACAGAATATATGTGCATGAATATGAGGGGTGGAGGAGGAAGAGTGAGGCTCCAGGGAGAAGTGATAGCGAGGGTGGAGGACTTCAAATATTTAGGGTCAACAATCCAGAACAATGGAGAATGTGGTAAGGAAGTGAAGAAACAGGTCCAAGCGGGGTGGAACAGCTGTCGGAAGGTGTCTGGTGTGTTATGTGACAGAAGAGTCTCCGGTAGAATGAAGGGCAAAGTTTATAAAACAGTGGTCAGGCCGGCCATGATGTCCAGATTAGAGACGGTGGCACTGAAGACATAACAGGAATCTGAACTGGAGGTGGCAGAAATGAAGATGTTGAGGTTCTCGCTCGGAGTGACCAGGTTGGATAGGATTAGAAATGAGCTCATTAGAGGGACAGCCAAAGTTGGATGTTTTGGAGACACCGTTAGAGGGAGCAGATTTCGATGGTTTGGACGTGTTCAGAGGCGAGAGGGTGACTATATTGGTAGAAGGGTGCTAAGGATGGAGCTGCGAGGCAAAAGAGCGAGAGGAAGACCTAAAAGAAGGTTGATGGATGTGGTGAGGGAGGACATGAGGGCAGTTGGGGTTAGAGAGGAAGATGCAGGAGATAGATGACACACTGTGGCGGCCCCTAACGGGACAAGCTGTAAGGAAAAGAAGATTTGTAAGACTGCTATGTTTTTACTAGTGCATGCTAGATATTGCTTTAATAAAATTGGAGCTTTAATTCCCTTTTAAAAAAGTAGAGGTTTCTCTGTGATTTCCTCATGGAGTAGCTGGGAATCGAACCAGTGCCTTTCCTGCGTACTCCTCCGCAACACACGTACTGGTACAAATGTGATGCTATTGTCTCCAAAAACACCTCCAGTTAAAGCGAATCAATAGTCTATTTGTAAGTATAGTAAAGCGGTTGTTCTGGATTAATGGGATTAGCGGTGTGTGAGCAAACGCTAATGATTGAGCAACTCAATAAAGAGAAGAGAAAATCTTCAGATCCAACATTTTGTTGCAATCTTATCCCGTCTCTCCTGTGGACAATAAAAGCAGCGCCACAACAACGGGCGAAAGGCTGCCGGACTCTTGTAAAGCACAGGCACATATTAAAACCCTTTATCAAGAGTCTCAGTCCTTGAAAATGTTAGTCGATAAAATGTCCTTTGCTCGGGTGTCGCGTTTTCTTTTTGTCGTTGTTTTTATTAAGTTAAAACACGTGCTCGTACCTGTTGTTCTTTTGCGGCAACAACCTCAACAATAGACACTTTGTAGGTATAATGAATGAGTTTTTTTTTTTTTTTTTTTTTTTTTTTTGCGCTGTTGGAAGGCACTTCCCGGACAGCTTCAAAGAACTCCGGATGAAATTGTCTCTGATGTTCATAAAAACATGTATGCAGGCGCCCAATTGTTATAGATATTAAGAAAAACACATTTATTAATCCCACTGATGTATAAATTGCCTTTGATAGCTGTGGAAATGAAAGTTTGGTAAGTGTGGGACTTTGTTGAAGATTAAATGCTCCTTAAAGTTTCACGGCTAAATTGTCTTTGATGTCTACAAAAATACAAACGTTAGCTTCGTTGAAGACTACTGCCACCATCATGACAAAAATTGAAAATCAGCAGCGTAAACGGGCCTATATGTTTATTAAAAGATAAACATTTATATTTGCCAAAAGTATATTTATTTTTGTAAGCCACTGTAACACAAAAGATACTTAATGATTCAGTTAAAATGTATTATCAATTTTACATAATGTAGTGGAGTTTTGATACTTTTGCAAGAAACATGGAATCGGCGCATATGATTTGGTTTTGGAGGTTACATATTGTATACATAATGATGTGGCGGGGTGGATCTGGCCCTAATCTGACACCTACGAATAACATGTCAAGTTGATTGAATGACTAAACTAGATCGTATGGGATTTTTATGATAATCACATTAAGTTCATCCAAGACTAAATTGTTTGCAAAAATATGTTCACTGACAATTCTAAACCATGTTGGATCTTTACAAAAACATCCACAATCGAGTCTGTTGACGACTAGTTTAACCACAACGTTCATTAAAACACATTAAATCCATACAAGACTAAAAATACAACAGTAGATTGAGTTGTTAACTAACTATATTAGTGCTAACTCTAAATTGGATTTCATGTTTATGAAAACGCACATGAGATTTGTTGATGACTTTAAATTGCCTTTAAACTGCCTAAATAAAAAAACATTGCTTTCAAAAAAATGTTTATTGAATTTATTGAAGACACTAAATTGTCTTGATCACCACAATGTCTCATTCTCACTCCTCATCATACTTTCCAGCCATCGACCGTTAGCAGGCTAACGGCTACCTCCCGCGTTCCGCGTTAGCTCATTAGTGACTGTCTCAGGTCTTTGCGCTGTTAGCTTCCTTTTTCGGGAGCAATTATAGCATCCAAAGCATCTGTTTAACGAGGATCATATCAATCTATCTTTTTTTTATATGTGTAAAAATAATCAGGAGGCATCCGTGGCTCATTAGCGGTGACGTTTACCCTCCCTGCTCACTACACTTAAAAGTCACTCGTTTCTCTGAACGGGACACATGCTCCATTTTCATTTGGTGCATCGCTAGCTTGGTTTAACCCCACGTAACCCTGAAGTGTTGCAGATGCGCGGCAGTGAAGGTCGCCGGCCATCGTCTCGCTGGATTGTCATTGATAGGCACTTAGCTCGTCGAGCGTGTCCGAGGCTACAGTGTAATTGTGGCGTTAACGTCGGGAAACATGACGCGTTTAATTCACACGGCCCACTTTGTGTCTTGGGTCAAATCCAAATGACTTGGTGAATCATTGTAAAGACTTTTCTGATTTACTCGCAATCATTGTTTTGTGTTTGTTTTGGTTTCCTTTTGTAAAATTTGCTACAAAATCCGTATGAATTTTTTGTTGAATTGCTCTATACTTAATTTTATTCACTTGTTGCTATGACTTTATCAAACTCCCTATTACAGTGAAGAAAATGAGTATTTGAATACTTTGCTATATTGCTAGTTCTCCCACTTAGAAATCATGGAGGGGTCTGAAATTGTCACCGTAGGTGCATGTCCACTGTCAGAGATATAATCTAAAAACAAAAATCCAGAAATCACAATGTAATTTTTTTTAACGATTTATTTGTGTGATACAGTTGCAAATAAGTATTTGAACACCTGAGAAAACCAATGTTAATATTTGGTACAGTAGCCTTTGTTTGCAATTACAGAGGTCAAAGGTTTCCTGTAGTTGTTCACCAGGTTTGCACACACTGCAGGAGAGATTTTGGCCCACTCCTCCACACAGATCTTCTCTAGATCAGACAGGTTTCTGGGCTGTTGCTGAGAAACACAAAGTTTCAGCACCCTCCAAAGATTTTCTTTTGTGATGAGGTCTGGAGACTGGCGAGGCGACGGCAGAACCTTCATATGCTTCTTACGGAACCACTCCTTGTTTTTCTCTGGGTGCGTGCTTCGGGTCATTGTCATGTTGAAAGACCCAGCCACGACCCATCTTCAATGCTGTGACTGAGGGAAAGAGATTGTTCCCCAAAATCCCACAATACATGGCCGCGGTCATCCTCTCCTTAATACAGTGCAGTCGTCCTGTCCCATGTGCAGAAAAACACCCCCAAAAGCATGATGCTACCACCCCCATGCTTCACAGTAGGGATGGTGTTCTTGGGATGGAACTCATCATTCATCTTCCTCCAAACACCGTGGGTGTAATTATGACCAAAAACTTCCATTTTGGTCTCACCAGACCACCAAACATTCTCCCATGACTCCTCTGTATCATCCAAATGGTCATTGGCAAACTTAAGACGGGCCTTGACATGTGCTGGTTTAAGCAGGGGAACCTTCTGTGCTATGCATGATTTCAAACCATGACGTCTTAGTGTATTACCAACAGTCACCTTGGAAACGGTGATCCCAGCTCTTTTCAGGTCATTGACCAAGTCCTGTTGTGTCGTCCTGGGCTGATTTCCTCACCTTTGAGACCCCACGAGGTGATATCTTGCATTGGGCTCCACTCCGATTGAGATTGACCGTCATGTTTAGCTTTAGAAAATTGCCATTTTCTAATGATTGCTCTAACAGTGGACCTTTTTCCACCGAGCTGCTTGGCAATTTCTTCGTAGCGCTTTCCAGCCGTCTGGAGTTATACAATTTTGTCTCTGGTGTCTTTGTACAGCTCTTTGTTCTTGACCATGTTACAAGTTTGAGTCTTACTGATTGTATGGTGTGGACAGATGTCTTTATGCAGCCAACGACCTCACACGAGTGCATCTGATTCAGGATAATACATGGAGTGGAAGTGGACTTTTAAAGGCGGACTAACAAGTCTTTGAGGGTCAGAATTCTAGCTGATAGACAGGTGTTCAAATACTTATTTACTGTTCTATCACACAAATCGTTAAAAATAAATCATACATTGTGATTTCAGGATTTTTCTTTTTAGATCTCACTCTCAGTGGACATGCACCTATGATGAAAATTTCAGAGTCCTCCATGATAGTGTGCTAACTTGCAATATAGTTGGGAGGTTCAAATACTTATTTATACAACGCGAATTATTGTTGCCTTTTAGTGAAAAATAAAATCATAATGATAAAATTTAGGCAATTTTCTGTCAAAACGTATGAAAAATAACATGCATAAAACGTCCCAGGTTATTTATATTTTGTTCACCACCGCAGCAGTGATTTTGTTTTTGTGTAAAAATGAGCTAAAATTATTCCTACAAGTGTCATGTTCAACCAAAGAACAAAACAAAACACACGTCATGTGTCACGCCTGTTGCTCCCTCCGTTATTGCTGAGTCATACACGTCGGTCATCCCGCTTGAACGTTGAGCCGAAAGCTGCATTACGACGAGTCTCGTATCTGTCCTCAGTGAATGCCATCCGTCGCTATATTTAGCCCGTGCACACGGCGTTATATGGGTCAAGAATCCCATCATACACCCCTCCAGTGTTAGACTGCGCTGCTCCAACATTCCCGTCTGTGCTGCATCCCGGCAAGCTGTTTATTTCCTCCCTCCCTCGGACACTCCCTTTCCCTGGGCGTGATTTGTCGTGAAGGACTTTTTCCAACGTTATCCTCGTATAGCTTGTCCCCGATGGTGTTTTGCTTTTCATTTCCCTGCGTTGTCCTTTCGTGCACTCCCCCAAGAAACCGAAAGCCGCAGCCTCCGTCGTTGATCGACAGCTCATCCCGATCGGGGTCACGGGGGAATGCCCCAGCCTGTCTCGGCTGACTCTATGTGCGCGATGACGGGGCGACAGTCAATCGCAGGGCACACATAAAGTGGGACAAGTCGCGAACATAGGAACGTCATACTGCGACTTCAGGGTGTACCCACACCTCTCGCCCGATGACAGCTGGGATTGGCTCCATTATATCAGGGGTTGTTCTACGTTATTTTTACCTTGTGTCGAGTTTACGCTGTGTTACAGTGTACTGTTTCCCCCGTTATTTACGTTCCTTACCCCCCGTGAATAAGGAAAAATTGTGCAGTACCATTATACCTATGATTGATGTGTACCATATTTTTCCAACCTTAAGATGTTTTAGATTTTCTCCAAAATGGACAACATATCTTTTGTGCACAATTGTTGTGCGACTTGTCCAATGAAGTACACTTGAACACGCTGGTTACATTGTTAGCATGTAGGCTAGCACACGTTTTAGTGTGTATGTAAGCTACCATATGATGGCGCTCACAAGGTAGAGAGCGATAATTGCTTTTTACATCTTTAAGCAGAAGAAGCTTACATTGCCCCACGCACCGCCTGCGTAGGCAGCTCATTACTAACGATGTTGTACACACTCACGATGTCACATCGAAACTAAAATTATCACACCCCAGCAAACAGAATGGCATAACTAGCAAATAATAAAACAAATAAAAGAATGTCTCGGGAAATAATTGACACAAAACATGCACTTTAAACGCTCTTTATATGCTTCCAGCATACTTTGCGGCACTAAGGACCTCCTTAGTCTTCACAAAAGAATATGTCAGACCTGTTTTGATATGAGAAGCAAACGGGGGGAAAAAAGTTGAAAAAAAAAAAAGCAGTTTCAAATCAGGAATAAGAAAATAGTGGAGTAACTTCTTGATTCATTTCTGAACTGTTTAAATATGACATCCATCAATCCATTTATTGCCGCTGAGCTGAGGTCAGGTTGCAGCAGAGCAGCTAAAGCAGGAAAGCCCAGACTCCCCTCTCCAAACCCCCTTTGTCCAGTTCTTCCAGTCGGAGGATCCCGAACTATTTCGAGGCCAGCCAGGAGGCATTGTCTCTCCACCAAGTCCATTGGCTGTCCAGGGGGTCTCCTTCTAGTGCCACATGCCCAGAACACCTCACCGTGGAACTGTCCTGGGGGCATCCTTACTAGATACCCATCCATCCATTTTCTCAGCCGCTTATCCTCACAAGAGTCGCGCAGGAGCTGGGGTACACCCTGAACTGGTTACCAGCCATTTGCAGGGCACATCAAGACAGAAAACAGTTGCACTCGCAATAACACCTAGGGGCAATTAAGAGCCTCCAATTAATGCATGTTTTTTTTGGTATGTGGAAGGAAACCCGGAGAAAACCCACACAGGCACGGGGTGAACATGCAAAGTCCACACAGGCGGGGCCGGGATTCGAACCGCAGTTCTCAGAACTGTGCGGCCAACGCTTTCCACCGTGCCGCCTAGATACCCATACCTTGGAAAAAAATTGTAGGAATATCTTGCCACACCAAAAATACGTATTATTTAGACATTTTTCTCTTGGAATCCCAAAATGAGCAGTCAGTCAGTATGACATCAAATTTTGTTGATGACTTGAAGGAGTCACCATGGAAAAGCGGGCTGGGAAGTTGAAAAAAAAATAGCCACGAGACCTATTTCACCCATCAAAACAAATGTGGGCGGACATTGTTTGTCATAACAAGAAGCGTGAACAAGTTTCAAGGACCCATGCCTGCAAGTGAACAGGAAGTTTGCCATTTTGGTCAAAGTCCAGGCCTTGCTCCCCGAGGAGCTGCGATTAAGCAATTCACCATTTCATCATTTGAGCCCCAATCACAAACCGGTATTTGGATCTGCCGTCAGAGTTTGATGATCATTTCCAGGATTCACAATGAAAAGTGTGTCCCCTTCATCGCTTCTCCCCCCGTTAACACCGTTACACTGAAGGATTTTCCCCCGATAAATATTTGTCCACCAGCAGAGCCAAAGTCCCAGGGTCATCCATCTGAACAACATCGTGTCTGTCACTTTAACAAAGGTGTGTAATGAAGTGCTTGCCGTGAAACAGATTGCGGGCCAAATAGACGTTTTAAAAAAGCTGCCCAGGTGGGAGGGGGGCTGAAGTGGACATTTATCCTAACCTTTTCACTCGCTAAATTCTCAGAGGAAGGGAGCGCCACTGCAGTCTACAAAGAAATTAATGCATCCACACCTTTTCATATAACTTTCTTTTACAATGTCGCATTAAAGTGCCGCTAAATCAAATCGTGTAGGCCAACCGGAGCAATTTAATTTCCTCACGTCCGACTACCTCCCGCCACCAGGTGTTGACTAGATGTTTGGCTCCGAATCAAAAACACGCTTGTGGAAGTTGCATTAGACGATTGGGATGTCTTAAAAATAAAAACAACAGGGTGAGGGAGGGAGCAGCTGGAAGGTGGGGAGTGTACCCCCTCCTCCCAGTTTTGCTTTTATGGAATGGGACGCGT
This sequence comes from Syngnathoides biaculeatus, assembly GCF_019802595.1. NCBI lineage: Eukaryota > Metazoa > Chordata > Actinopteri > Syngnathiformes > Syngnathidae > Syngnathoides > Syngnathoides biaculeatus. The sequence goes on along the minus strand of NC_084648.1, from coordinate 11,557,903 downwards.
TAATCTCGGCTTTCCTAGGTGATGCGGATGACGGGGTTTGTTCCAAGTCAAGGTGACTTTTAGCGACTAAAGTTTTTCCAGGCCCGGGGAGACGATGAGGAAGTGGGAGGAGGGAAATGGAAGCGTAGACATTGTGACAGGTGTCTGGCGAGAGACACTGATTGGATTTACAAACCAGGCAATGTTTTGTTTTGGGAGGGGTCTGGGTAAGACCACCAAGATCCAACAGAGGCTTCTGGGGTTCTTCGACTTGAAGCATTCAAGCAAAAACAGTAACATACAAGTTGGTTTGTTTTTTTTAAATCCATGATGAAATTCTCCAAATAATTTGATTTCGAGGTTTTTTTTTTTTTTTCAAACCCAGCTGACTTTAGGCAAGAGGTTGGAGTAAACCCAGAACTGTTTGCCAGCCAATTAGTCAGTGAACCTGATGGAATAGTTTTTTCTTAAACATTCTGGACAATTAAGAATCTTCAGTTATCCTGATTTAGGGCTTTTCATAAACATTGAAGACAATTTAGTCCTTAGCCCAAATCCTCCCTCACCTTCCGAAGTGGAGAACCACCACTGAAGTTCTTCTCCCATCGTCTAGCTCTCTTTTTTTTCCCTTGAGTACCGTCTGATTTTTCCCTCTAGCCAGCCAAGATGGATTATCTTTGAGAGCACCTCTAATTTGGCTCTATCGCTATTCTTTTCCTTTTCTTGTGTCCTGTCACCACCTTCCTCCAATCATCCTCTCACGTACCCCCCGCACTTGTCTTGCCTGATCACTGGCTCGCGCCCGATATTTCCTCCGGCTTCGGCAGGATGGAGCGCATTAAAAGTGCCGCCTGTTGCCCGTGTAACACCTGGGGATCATTTTTCTTTATTCCGCAGCGTGGGATTCTTCACCAATATCATGGATTTTCTGTCAGCGACTTAATCGGATAGGAAAGTTGGGCGTCCAGGTTTGAAATCTTTTAGTATCAATTTGGTGTCCGTCAGAGCGCATCGCTGGGGTTATTAGTCGGCCATTTGGAGCGTTATATGAGTGCACCCTGCCTGGGCCCCATTACCTTCCCAACAGAGGCATAAGCAGCCTGCCAACTTTTTGGATTCTTAATTAATAATGTCTCAGCCCTTCTTGGTAAAGGTATTGCAACACATAGATTTTACATTGACTACTGAGATTTTCTTTCAAACTCCTTCGTTCATATTTGTAATGAATTAAAAATATATTTTTAAGTTTGCATATAATATATACAGCCTAAATAATTTTGAATTAATTTTTTAATTTCTAAACAGACTAAACAATGTTTTAAAATACTTCTGTAATATAAACTAGCAAGTTTAAAATATTTTTAAACCTAATTTCAAATCAGAATATTTTGGAAAAGCTTTTTGTTGGTCATGTGTCATTGCCTGGATAATATGTCAATCAATGGTCAAATGAATTTTTACATTTATTTTTATGAAATAATTATCCATCCAGGGAGGCACGGTGGATCAGTTGGAAAGTGTTGGCCTCAGAGTTCTGAGGTCTCGGGTTCAATCCCGGACCCACCTGTGTGGACTTTGCATGCTCTCTCCGTGCCTGCGTCGATTTTCTTCGGGCATTTCGGTTTCCTCCTACATCCCAAAAACATGTAACATTAATTGGACACTCTAAATTGCCCCAAGGTGTGATTGTGAGTGCGACTCTTTGTCTCTATGTGCCCTGCAATTGCCTGGCAACCAGTACAGGGTGTACCCCGCCTCCTGCCCTTTGACACCTGGGATAGACTCAAGCATTTCCTGCCACCCTTGTGAGGATAAGCGACTAAGAAAATTGATGAATGGATGAACAATACATCCATCAATTTTCTTAGCTGTTCATCCTCTCAAGCATCGCGCAAGTGCTGGAGGCTAGGGTACACCGTGAACTGGTTGCCAGCCAATCGCAGGGCACATGGAGACAAACAGTCACACTCACAATCACACCTATGGGCAATTTGGAGTCTCCAATTTTTGCATGTCTTTGATATGTGCAAGGGCACCAGAGTGCCCCGAGAAAACCCACGCAGGCACGGGGAGAACATGCAAACTCCACACAAGCGGGTCCGGGATCGAACCCGGGACCGCAGAACTGTAAGGCCAACGCTCTACAGCTGCTGCACCGTGCCGCCTGAAATAATAATTTTTTGAAATAAAATGAATATTTTCCAAATTGTTTTGAGATATTTTTCAAGATTTTCACCCAAGGTCAGCTGGGATAAACTCCAGGACAACACAACCAATTTAATTTTTAGTGTCAATAAAAATCAAATCGTTTTTTTTTTAAAAAAAAATAATAATAAATAGGACACCTACAGTGTCATTGACTTTTTACTCACTGCTCATGCAGTCATTGCCAAATGACGTGGCAGTCCCATCAAGGCCTCATATTTTATATGGTTGACATGTATGAATGCATGTACGTGACATCTTCATTTATTTATTCACTTATTTATTTTTGTAAACATTTAACTGTAAGTCTTCGCCTGTCCCATTCAGGTCTGATGGTGGCCGTGCAGCCGGAACAGTGGTGGTGAGTCGACTCAAGATGGGCGAGATGGAAGAAGCGGAGAATATCACTACCGACGTACCATCCCAGAAGGTTAAGAGATCATTAAAAAAGGACAATGATTCCCAAAGTGTGATATGTGTACCCCTTGGTGGTCTTCCACGCTCTTCAAGGGCTGCATAATGTTAAATATGTATTGAGAATCTGGTATCTTTTTTTTTTTCCACAAAGGTTACTCAAGGGCAGAGATTACTAAAGTGTGGTGCGTGCACCCTCTGGTGTGCTCAAGCACACCTGGGATGCGTGAAATTAACAGTATAGAGAGGGGAGCGCTGAAACGATTCCCCAATAAAAAAAATCGGTGCCTCAAAGCTTCCCTGTGATCATATTTCCATACAGGCTAACGTTGCTGCCAACTCCTTTTGGAAGCCTTCCATTCATTTAACACATGAGATTAACTATGTGGAATGAACATTATGGAAATCATCAACATATTTTTGACGTGTCGCAATTACATTTTGAATTTTCATTCAAGAGATCTGTAACGTAGTTGCGAAAGGACAGATACTCTACCTCTAATTCAGTTGTGCCGAGATATCGACAATTGGATTCTGACGATTCAAAATTCGAGGTGCAGATATCTACAACTGCATTTTGCCTGGTTAAAACTTGATTTAAAGTATGTGAAAAGTGGAATGTTTGAAATCTTGAATTGAGGTGAAGAAGTGGTACCTTATACTGGAAACTTGACTAGTCAGAATCTAATTTTACATATCTCAAGATGGATCTGCAATTCTGTCTGTAATTCGCATAGAACAGTGGCGCCCAGACTTTTTTACCCCAAGATCTACTTTTCAAGCAGCCAGCCTCTTGCGACCTACTGATAACGATGTGTGTGTGTGTGTGGGGGGGGGGTTGTCGCTCCCAATGTTATGTGATATATATGTATATTTAAAATACAGAATTAGCTTTTTGTGCACTGTATTGTTTGTGCTTTCATCCTGGATCAGCCTATGCCAAGGTGGAATTTCAAAATGATACACCATCTCGTTCTGCACTTTCTACTTTGCCTTGACACCAGATCTTTCCCACTCAGAAAAGAGAAAATCTCGTCCAGTTTAACCACTTTTTCTTCGATAATTCACATACTCCGACAGTAATTGCATCTTAAAACAACAGCATTTCTTTTTTAACTTTCTCCAGTAATATCGAAAGCAAATATAAGCAGCATATCTAGCTCGTCTTTGCTCTACGTTGCCCAGACTTTGTTGCGAACTAAAGCAGTGATGGTGGATGCTGTCATTATAAAACACATTGATGGGCTGCGTAAGTACTGTAACACTTGTAATTATGAGTGTATGTCTTTAAGAGGTGGGGCGTAAGGTAAACTAGGAAAAAGAAACTGTGGGAGAGCACAGGTGGTTGTTAGAGAAAGTTCCATGTGCTGTCTAAAAGAAACCAGTGGCTTCTTCTTTTCATTTTTTACAGTACATATGTGAATTGTGCCATTGGATGTAACAACCAGTCATCCCTCATGCATAGAATCACATTGCAAAATACCACAAACTGAATAGCTGTATGTTACACTTTCAGTTTGCATTGGATTTTTTTTTTTTTTTTTTTTTGCACGCAACGCAGAGCATCTGCGAAGAGACTGCATCAGCGGTGCACAATTGCGCACGCACGCACTTTAGAGAGAACATTGGCTTACGTTTTTTTTTTTTTTTTGAGACGCCGTCCCGCGATCGACCAAGACTGCCTCGCGATCGGATCGACGCATTGAGCACCCCTGGCGTAGAACATATATGCTAATGAATTGTAGACATCTGTAATGACAAACCCCATACACGAATGGTAAAGGTGACTTTATTTGTCCTAAGCAAAATCATCAGATGTCTGAAATACTGATTATCGATGGGACGTATGTAGTTACAGATATCTCCAATTTTTTTTTTGTCTTGGCAAAAATGAATTACAAAAAAAAGTACATACACCACATATTCAGTCTAGCTGTTCGATGTTAACAAGGCTTCCCATAGACTCCTACACCTCCCCGTAGAGAAATAAGTTGCGGTGGTCGAGCTGTGGTAAGCCAGGGCGAAAGAGTGCGTAAAAGATATTATTATCCAAGTCACTTATCCTCACTAGGGTTGCGTGAAAGCCGGACCCTATCCCAGCTAGCTTCGGGCGAACTTTTGGGAACTATTTTTTTAAATATGCCATTGTTTTTATAAGAGATGCTGCTGACCCTGGGATCTCCCTACATTTTTATCCAAGTAAAATCATTTTCATTTTCTGAGCCACTTATCCTCACAAGGGTTGGTGGAGCCTATGCCAGCTATCTTTGGGCGCAAGGTGGTGTACACCCTGAACTGGTCGCCAGTCAGCCGCAGGGCAGATATCGACAGCATCACTGGGTGGGAATCGTTCCCACGCTGCCTGCACCAAAGGCAGGCGTGTGTACCACTACACCATCCGTGGCTTGCATTAAAAAAAAAAAAGGAGGATAAGGTGAACTCTGTTTACTGCAAAACAGAACAAGCGTACCACAACAGCATGTCTACAAACATCAACACAAAGTATAGATGTTAGTTCATTTAAAGAAACCTACGACCGCAAGTTGGAACGTGTTGTAACGGCCCCACAGATGGTAAAGGATAGATACAGCCCCCGTTACAGTTTAAATTTATTGCACAAACAGTAATAAAATCAAAACGTAATAAGCACATTCATACACGAGCCGCTCCGGCCACAACTGACTCACTCAACACGCTAACGTTTTAGGCCTCTTTACCCTCCTGCACTTGTGCGGCTAACGTCGCCTGAATCGCATCACGTGCCCGACGCCTTGGGCCACGCAGCTCCTATGCGGGGCGCCAATGCATCACTTAATGCACACACGGCAAAAATAGAATGCCATGGAGATCATCTCTCATGATTGGTCCTGTTTGATCAGATGCTGTCATGAAGTACCAAGCCTTAGTTGAGATGTACCACCGACACCACCACTTTCTTGATTGATTTTCAAGCAGAACCAAACATATCGCCCGGTCACCTGAGTCCATTTGTTCCAGCAGATATTGTTCCACGGTCACCAATGTTTTTGCTTTGTTCCTTGTTCCGCAAAGGAACCTCTACCGGAAATGGCCATAAAATGCAGTTGAAATTCCACCCTGTAGTGTCCCGAGCCACTAGAAGCCATAGCGACACCCCAGACTTGGAGGAGTACTGCAGTACATTTTCAGAGCGAGGTTGCACTCAAGTATAAAGGCCAACTCCATGCGGGATATCGACAGTTTAGTCAGCACGGTCTTCCGTTGAGGTGCTTGAGTCCCCCTCCAGGAGGTGCACAAGATTAAACTGTTTATTTCCAAACTGTTTTGCGCACATCCCTGTAAGTAAGTTCAAAAGTCTAATGGCGGACTGTTGTTATAAATACAAGGGAATCCCTAGCACAGGGATTCCAAAAACTGTGGTGCATGCACCCCTGGGGGTACATACTCGAGGGCCCTCCAGGTTATACGACTCTAAGACGGGGATTCTTTAATACTGCGCTGTGCACACCCTCGGCCTGTTCTCAACAGTACGTACAGTATGTGAGATTAAAAGTGAAATGGCTGTCTGGGATTTTTATTTTATTTTCAAGGGAGGGTGATTCGAGGACAGGTATTCCCAAAGCATGCACCCCCTGAGGCTGCAACCGCATGTTGTTGTGTAACGTTGTTCTTTTTTTCTATTTTTTGCAATTTAGCCAAACTTTGATGCAATATTTCAATGTACAGCCGTTCCCCAAGGTTTGCGGGGGACAGCAATCAAGTCCTGCTGCAATTTCTGAAATTCTCAGAATAATTGACATCACCCCAAAAAGGTTGAGAATTCCCCGGGGTTGGTGGCAAAGTACTACTTTTTTTTTTTTTTTCAATCAGCATTTGACTGGGAACCAGTTCAGGGTGTAACCCGCCTCCAGTCCGAAAATAGCTGGGATAAGCTCCAGAACTCCTGCGACCCTTAAACAGCTCAGAAAATGGATGGATGGATGGATGGATGGATGGAGGCATAACATAACTCCAGCCTCTACTGTAGCATCTATTCTATGCGCCTTATAATGTGGTGCGCCTTATATATGGAAAAAAAGTCTTGAAATAGGCAATTCATTGTAGGTCCACCTTATAATGTGGTGTGCGTTATAGTGCAAAAAATATGGTACTTTCATGGCACCAAGATGCCACAAGATGATGACAAAGCAGTACTTTTATATTAGACAGGGCTTTGGCCTAAGCACAAAAGCAAATAGGTGACCTCCGCCCAAAATAATGAGCAAATAGGTTAATTCGCAAATCCCAAATATATGAGCGAGCATTTTAATTTCCACATATGCAAGAGTGCACTTTTATACAAAAGAGAGCAGCTGCGACAAGTATGTAGAAAGGGGTGTGGCTTGAAGAGTTTCCAGAAGGCTGGTCGTCGCCTGTATTACGTCTGAAATCAACCAATGAGATTAGAGGACCTCTACTGTATCCTAATGGGGATTTGCAATGTGTGTGTGTGTGTGTGTGTGTGTGTGTGTGTGTGTGTGTGTGTGTGTGGTGTGTGTGTGTGTGTGTGTGTGTGTGTGTGTGTGTGTGTGCACTAATCTCCTACAAAGCACTCATCTCCCCTTCCGCGAGACCATCACGGGAGTAACGGGACCCTTTTTCTATTATTCCCGATGGGATGCCGGCACACCAGGAATGACATTGTATGTACTCTTCCTGATTGACCACAAACGCGCACTAGACGCCGTTTTTCTTTCTTAAGGAGCTTGTGTGTCTTGGAATGTTAACCTACGAGTTTTCACATGTGAGGGAATGTTTGTGGTTTTCTTGCTCCACAACGCTCTTGAGGTTTTTTTTTTTTTAAATTCCGCGTGTGTATGTGTTGGTGTACACATGCACCACTGTCTTATATAATTGGCCGAGAGCTTCTTACACGGCTGACTGACTTTGGGTTGTGCCTACTCGTGTGGCTGGTGAAGGGAGGTTCCCTGCCAGGCTCCGCAGTGTCACTGACAATCTGCCCATGTCCCGATGATGAATCTGTCGCCTCCTCCGCGCGTGTGTGTTTGTGCGTTCGCGCGTGCCGTCATTGCACACATCTTCTGTGTGCTGTCGGAGAATATGAAGGCAGTGAGATCGGCGTAAACAAATGTTGGAGTCAAAATGGGAAATCATCAAAACTCCAACACTTCATTTAAAGACTTTGAAGCACATTTGTTGAACAACTTTGCAGATTTGCAAAATGTTTTTCTTTTTATTTTAATATTTAGAAAATAATGCAGTCATCTTTGTTTTAAAACTCTAACAAAAACTAGAGGGATCTCCCACCAGCATGTGTTACAAATTTAAACAAAAACCTAAAGAAAAATTGCTAAGTTGCTCCCTTAAATTCTCTACAGTAAACAAAGTTTTTCAAAATTTTTGTATATTTGAAATGTTAATGGGCGGCACGGGGCTTCAGCTTGTAAAGCGTTGGCCTCACAGTTCTGAGGTCCCGGGTTCAATCCCGGACCCGCCTGTGTGGTGTTTTTTCCGGGCACATCCCAAAAACATGCAACATTAATTGGACACTCTAAATTGCCCCTAGGTGTGATTGTGAGTGCGGCTGTTTGTCTCTATGTGCCCTGCGATTGGCTGGCAACCAGTTCAGCATGTACCCCGCCTCCTGCCCGTTGACAGCTGGGGTAGGCTCCAGCACTCCCCGTGACCCTCGTGAGAATAAGCGGCTAAGAAAATGGATGAATGGATGCAATGTGAATGATTTAAATAATAATTATGCGGCCCTGTGGTGCAGCTGTAAAACGTTGGCCTCACAGCTCTGAGGACGGGGTTCTAAATCCCGGGCCCACCTGTGTAGCGTTTGCATGTTCTTTCCATACCTGCGCTGGTTTTCTCTGGGTTTCCTCCCTCCCTCCATCCATCCATCCATCCATCCATTTCCTCCCACATCCCAAAAACACGCACGCTAGGTTAATTGAGGACTAAAAGTGCATATGCTTGTTTATATGCCCCCTGCAATTGGCTGGCAACCAGTTCTGGGTGTACCCCGCCTCACGCCCGAAGATAGCTGGGATAGGCTCCACCAATCCTGCAACCCTTGTGAGGATAAGCAACTCGGTAAATGGATGGATGATTATTTATGCTTGGCATTGAAAAAAATGCAGGGAGATCCCAGGGTCAGCAGCATCTCTTATAAAAACAATGGCAAATATAAAAAAATAGTTCCCAAAAGTTACATTATCAAGTCCGCCACTGCAGTGGGTCCCCTTTATACCATTTGATGAGGTACAGATGTAGCTCATCCCCAACGCAGTTCCTGGCCAGCAGCCGCCAGTGTGAATTGCCAGCACACAGCTGAATGTCTCCCTATTGTTGTTGTTTCCGTCATTCTCTTGTGTTTATTTTCAGTTACCTCCCTGCTCCTGCTGCAGCAGCAGAAATAGTTAAACAGTTGTTATTTCCCCACAGTTTTACACATGAATGCTTTGGTATCGCACACATACAATTCTCAAGCCATGTGTGCTAACCTGCAATAAAGTTGACTTTTACTCTCCCTCCCTCTCTCACTCACTCTCTCACACAAACACTTCTCACTTTCATCTTTTTGGGACTCGTTTCCAATTTAGTATTATTAGCAACCGTGTTTCAAGTGCTTCAACATCTCCCCAGAACCACTAATATGGTAGACCTAGCAAATTAGCAGCTAGCTGGCTGCAAGATAACCACTTCCCCAATTGCCTACTAGCGCGTGTTAGCTCAAGGCAAGGTACTACCAGCTTTGATTACAGTGCCTTGTGAAAGTATTCGGCCCCCTTGACCTTTTCAACCTTTCGCCACGTTTCAGGCTTTAAGCATAAAGATATAAATGTTTAATTTTTTTCTCAAGAATCAACAACACAATTCTGAAGTGTAACGAAATTTATTGGATATTTTATACTTTTTTAACAAATAAAAAACTGGGACGTGTAATATTATTTGGCCCCTTTAGTTTCAGTGCAGCAAACTCACTCCAGAAGTTCAGTGATGATCTCTGAATGATCCAATGTTGACTGATGATGATAAATAGAATCCACCAGTGTGTAATCAAGTCTCTCTATAGATGTACCTGCTCTGTGATAGTCTCAGGGTTCTGTTTAAAGTTCAGAGAGCATTTTGAAGACCAAGGAACACACCAGGCAGGTCCGAGATACTGTCGTGGAGAAGTTTAAAGACGGATTTGGATACAAAAAAATTTCCCAAGCTTTAAACATCTCAAGGAGCACTGTGTAAGCAATGAAATGGAAGGAGTATCAGACCACTGCAAAACTACCAAGACTCAGCCGTCCCTCTAAACCTTCACCTCGAACAAGGAGAAGACTGATCAGAGATGCAGCCAAGAGGCCCATGATCACTCTGGATGAACTGCAGAGATCTACAGCTGAGTTCAGAGAGTCTGTCCACAGGACAACAATCAGTCGTACACTGCACAAATCTGGCCTTTCTGGAAGAGTGGCAAGAAGAAAGCCATTTGTCAAAGATATCCATAAAAAGTCTCGTTTAAAGTTTGCCACAAGCCACCTGGGGGAGACACCAAATATGTGGAAGAAGGTGCTGTGGTCAGATGAAACCAAAATCGAACTTTTTGGCCACAATGTAAAACTACATGTTTGGCGCAAAAGCAACGTAGGTCATCACCATCACAAACATGGTGGTGGCAGCCTCATGGTTTGGGCCTGGTTTTCTTCAGCAGGGACAGGGAAGATGGTTCAAATTGATGGGAAGATGAATGGATCCAAACACAGGACCATTCTGAAAGAAAACCTGATGGAGTCTCCAAAAGACCTGAGACTGAGACGGAGATTTATCATCCAAAAGGACAATGATCCAAAACATAAAGCAAAATCTACAATGGAATGGTTCACAAATGAACATATCCAGGTGTTAGATTGGCCAAGTCAAAGTCCAGACCTGAATCCAATCGAGAATCTGTGGGCAGAGCTGAAGACTGCTGTTCACAAACGCTCTCCATCCAACCTCACTGAGCTCTCGCTGTTTTGCAAGGAAGAATGGGCAAGAATTTCAGTCTCTCGATGTGCAAAACTGATGGAGACATACCCCGAGCGACTTGGAACTGTAATTGCAGCAAAAGGTGGCGCTACAAAGTATTGTGAAGCCCCACTTTTCAGGTTTTTATTAGTAAAAAAAAAAAAAGTTAAAAATACTGCATCCAATACATTTCATTCCACTTCACGTTTGTGTCCCACTTGTTGATTCTTGACAAAAAATTTAATTTTATATCTTTATGTTTGAAACCTGAAATGAGGCCAAAGGTTGAAAAGTTCAAGGGCGCCGAATACTTTCACAAGGTACTGTAGCTGGCGCAGTTCATACACAAGGTAACTTAATGTGCGTTACATATTTGAAAGTACATTTCCTCGTTCACGGGATTAAAACTAACAGCGAGTGAGCAAAACTGCTGCGAGTGTTTTATCCATCCTTCTGTTTTCTGAGCTGCTTATCCTCAAAAGGGTCACTGCACTGCTGGAGTCTATCCCACCTATCTTTGGGCAGGAGGCGGCGTACACCCTGAATTAGGTGCCAACCAATCGGCGGGCAGATACAAACAATTTGTACTCACAATCACACCAATTTAGATTTTTCAATTAACCTATCGTGGATGTTTTTGGGATGTGGGAGGAAACTAGACTGCCTGGAGAAAACCACGGCTGGGATTTTGAACCTCGGTCCTCAGAACTGTGAGGCTCGTAGTAGCGTGACAAGAATATGAGTAGAGGACTTGGATTTATTATAATTTATGTAGAATCTGCTTTTGTAACTAATCTTAAACGAGCAGGAGGCGAGGGACCCATACATGATGCCGTTTTGATTTTAAAGTGACATTTTGGGTTAATTTCATGGCTCGTACTTTGACAAACTCCAACTAGGGAATTTCTCTGAATGAGCTCCAATTGGACGCGGGTATCGTAGACAGATGGGCGATGCCACATTGCCAAACATTTTTGCCTTTGCTGTCCCGTAGGGTCAAAGTCTGATGATCATTTTTAAGGATTCACCGTGACAAAGAGGACGTGAGGGCTTGTTCGTTGCCGTTTGCAGATTTAATGCGACTCGTCTGAATTATTGAAAAATGCCCATTGATGTGATGACACTTCTCAAATCCCTGCTGGAAGCTTTTCGTCGTGACTCGGAAAGTGGACATGTCTGGTCACCCCAGGTGTGAGTCAGTGCGGGTTTGGAAACCTCTCCTTTTGTGTGTTGTTTCTGCTGCAGGAGATGAAGGGAGGCTCGTGTACGTGTCTGTGTCCCTCATGAATATTGTATGTGTGTGACCTCATAAAAAAAAAAATGAAAACGAGCCTCTGATCACCTTTTGATCACGAGCCGCTCAAACACATGCCGACAATTATTGGGGGGGCTCTTTTACAGCTGCAGACCCCCCCCGGGCCTGTCCTCCTCAACTTGATCCTCATCGGAGACCTCTTCCCGCTAAAATGTTGCCTGGCATTATCGTACGCCACGAGCATTCTACCAGCGCGAGTCTGTCTGGCGGAGCTGATAGATGAGGCCTCGCCAACATTATGCTTCTTTTCTTGTGACAGCTTTGCCTGTCTAACCTTGTTCAATGACTCATGAGGCAAGAAAAATGGCTGCTTGTCACTATTTGGGTGACGAGGAGACCAGACTTAATGCATCACCCCTCTACACGAGCATCAGAAAGATAAAGCCCTGTCAAGATGGGTATGGATAGCATCTGGAGGAAATGTACATTTATTTATCATTTTTATGTGCTCTGATTCCAAATCGTCCAACTCTTGAACCTTAGAAAGGGTATGGTACAGGGGTATTCAATAGGAAAATATGTTGACAAATAAAGAGGTGATACTGTTTCACTCCAATTTGAAAGCATTTTTTTTTTTTTTTTGGACCGGATTATTCCATAAGCAGTGTCACAAAAACGTTCTTCAAAAAGGCAAAAAAAAAAGTAATTTCTCCAGAACCCATCATCCAATTTTCAAAATTCTTGTTGTATCGTACTCATTCAATCCAGACTGGGCATTTTGGCAGAACTGTCATTTTTAGGAGTCTTGTCACGTCGCTACTGGAATCCGCAAGAAGTGTCAGAGGACAGTAGGTGTGTGAAAGGTAATCGCAGCAAGCCAGGCCTGGATGTGTAACGTGCGTAAAAGTTGGAAGCGTCTTGAATGTGGCTCTGCCCCTGCTGACCTGGCCAGGATTACTTACTTTGTCAGTCGTTTCAAGTGAAAGAGGGCGGTGACAACGGGGAGTTGATCGGGTCTCCGAGCCGCGATGGCCGCAGTGAAGAACCGACGCACGGGGCAATCAGCGAGGCCACAGCGGGTCGGGCTCAGAGATTTCCCTGCAAGGACTCTTCTGGATGGTTCTGCGTGAGGCTGGACATTGACAGTCGCAGTTTTTCTCTGTTTGCTTTGAATCAAACCTTGTTTTTATAAATAAAATATACACGTTAGTCAGGTTAATTGTATTTTCGTGTTCTTTGCAGTGTCCCTTAGTGTGCGAGTCTGCATCCTACAACTGTGTGGAGAGAGACCACCTCCTGACAGGACCAGGTACTCAAGCCCATTCACACTTTCAAACATTTATAAAGATACCGTAATTCCCGGCCTAGAGAGTGCACCTGGTTATAAGCCTCCCCCAGTACATTTGTGAAGGAAATGCCATTTGGTACATACATACGCCGCAGCTGTGTAAAAGCCACAAGTGACCACATTGAAACTCACATTGAAACATGAGATATTTACAAAGAAAGACGGTACACGGAAAGAGTTTAACGCTATCGCGGCGCTAACACAGGCTTGGCGCTAACGGTAGCGCAGCACTTCCACTAATGCTAGCACCGCGCAGCACTGACAGGGCCAGTTAAAAAAAAAAAAAAAAAATTACCAGTAAAAATCACAGAGACACGCCAGTAACACAGCAGCAACACGCTACCACAGTGCTAACACTAGCGCCGCACTAACATGGACGGTAAAAGTCACATCCTCGGCACATACAGTATAATCCGGTCTCACTCTTACCTTTTCCGCTCGAGTCCTCATCTTGCATACTGTAATGCACAAATTAGCCGTATCACCGCATAAACCGCAGGGTTGAAAGCGTGTCAAAAAAGTCACGGCTTGTAGGCCGGAAATTACGGTACATTCAGTGCCTAATGCTAGCAACATTGTGCTACTATTCAGTCATACCACACTGTACCACTGATTATCTGATGTAACCAATCAATCGGCGGTACTAGTGTCTGATGATTTGTAAAAGACTAGTGAGACATAACCAGTCAGTCGTTGTTACTGCATGTAATAATTGACATGCTGATTGACCCGTGGATGAGTGCTTTAACAGTGAATGTGTGAATGTGCTCTGAATCACTGCAAAAATGTAAAAAATGCTTCAAGTTTTGACACAGTGAGGGGTTGCGACCTTGTGGAGTCAAAGTGCTTCTTATTTCACGTCCTCGCTGCTGATGGAGCAGCTTTCGCGACTTGCTAAATGTCACTTCAGGCCCAAAACAGCCATTTAATGGAATAGTAAATGATGAAAGTGGATACTTTGGCCCCAAAGCCAATAACCTGAGGGGCTTTGAAAGGCCACCTCAATGCTAATTGAATTAATCGCAACATGAAGACGCTTTGATGAAGAGGGATGTTAAAAATAATGTAAAATACTCCAAACTTGATGAGCGCAGGCTTAAACATGAGCTATTGTAAAAAGTTAAACCGGTGTGGACAATATTCCTTTGTGCTGTATAGAATGATTGACATATAGACTGACCAATCAGGTGTACTGCATGCATATGTCGATTGACCAATGAATACTGAGGCGCATCATCCAACAATCAGTGGTACTGCGTGTAGATCTTTGTGTGAAGCTACTGTAAATATCTGTCATTACATACTTTAAAACCGATTGGCTGGGTTAGGTGACTCAATTGTTGTGGATCAAATTACATGTCAATCAGACTCGCTGTATTAATCCCCAATGGCCATTCGCATTAACAGTAGCGAATGACTATCAAATTGTTGTTCCTTGTACTGTTCCGAAATTAAGACACGTAAATAAATAAATCAAGTTGATGATTTGCAAGCAATCAATAGATCGCAGATTTTGTCACAAAACCTGAACAAGCGTATACTGACGCATTTTGGGTTGGGTGTTCTAGCAAACGCTTTGCTTGCCTAAACCCTTCCTTTACTTTGAAGTGGATTACTTTAACCAGTATCTCAATTCACGTGGTGGCCGTTTTCCATTTTGTGCCATTTTGGTGCTGTAAAATCCATAAATCCATTCTGGCTGTAGGTGAAGATCAGCCTCACTAAAGCCAGTTACCTGTAAGTTGTTTCCACTCACCATTCATTCCTCAATCGTCCTGAGACGGTCTAAAATACAATCAGCAAGGATTACCTGTTTTTAGGGCCCAATTTGGGATACAACAAATAAAGTTGAGTTTCTACATTGGAAAAAATGAAGATGATTTGCTCATAAGACAACCTTTGTAAGAAAACTCTGACAACTAAAAAGAAAAAGAAAAGATTGTTTGATTAAGACTGGTGTGGCGTATAAATACTTCAGAATAGTACAGTACATGTATGAGGGCAGCAGAACAGCGGTGAAATGTGCCGTAGGTGTGTCAGAAGAATTTAAGGTGGAGGTGGGACTGCATCAGGGATCCGCTCTGAGCCCCTTCCTGTTAGCGGTAGTAATGCACAGGCTGACAGATGAGGTTAGACTGGAATCTCCTTGGACTATGATGTTCACCGATGATATTGTGGTGTGCAGTGAAAGCAGGGAGCAGGTGGAGGAACAATTACAAAGATGGAGGCACGCACTGGAAAGGAGAGGAATGAAGATTAGTCAAAATAAAACAGAATGTATCTGCGTGAATGCGAGGGGCGGAGGAGGAAGAGTGAGGCTACAGGGAGAAGAGATAGCGAGGGTGGATGATTTCAAATACTTGGGGTCAACAATCCAGAGCAATGGAGAGTGTGGTAAAGAAGTGAAGAAACGGGTCCAAGCAGCGTGGAACAGTTGGCGGAAGGTGTCTGGTTTTCTATGTGACAGAAGAGTCTCCAGTAGGGTGACGGGCAAAGTCTATAAAACAGTGGTGAGGCCGGCCATGATGTACGGATTAGAGACGGTGGCACTGAAAAAACAACAGGAAGCATAGCTGGAGGGAGCAGAAATGAAGATGTTGAGGTTCTCGCTCGGAGTGAGCAGGTTGGATAGGATGAGAAATGAGCTCATTAGAGGGACAGCCAAAATTGGATGTTTTGGAGACGAGGTTCGAGAGAGCAGACTTCGATGGTTTGGACATGTTCAGAGGTGAGAGAGTGACTATATTGGTGGAAGGGTGCTGAGGATGGAGGTGCCCAGGCAAAAGAGCGAGAGGAAGACCAAAGAGAAGGTTTATGGATGTGGTGAGGGAAGACATGAGGACAGTGGGTGTTAGAGAGGAAGATGCAAGAGATAGGCTTAGATGGAAAAGGATGACACGCAGTGCCAACCACTAATGGGACAAGCCGAAAGGAAAGCTTGCGTGATTCAGACTGTTTTGATCCAAATTTGCCAGAATCCATCAAATCTTCTCGCAGTCAGCCACTGTAGCGTTGCTTGGAGTATTTTGTCAGGCAGCAGCCTGAAGCAGCGTACCTCCCACTTAGGGCGGCCGTGCGTGTTTCAATGCCTCCAGTTGTCAACGCAACGTTTCACAGTGGCCGACTTATTGACTGACTCGCTGTCTGACTGCAGCAGCGAGATGCCAAAAGCGGCGGTAAACAGTGTTTCGAGGCACGCCGCTTCCTCGCCTCCCGCTGCCGGCGCGCAGATAAGAGCATTAGCACTCCCCTACGTCGTCGACATTTGCACCGCCGCTTTTTTGAGCCGACCGGCGGGAAAGCGCCGAAGATGTGCCGGAACGGAAATTGGCTTAATGGGGTGGAAGTTGGGCGGTTTGCGGTTTGAAAAATCACTCGACTGTTGCGCAGTAAATACGTAATTAAGATTAAAATAGAGCGGGTAAGGACAAGGATTCACTGTCGGACTGACATATGTTCGGGAAACTGCTATTGATCAGAAATTGAAATTGTACTCATTCCCAATTTGACTTTGAAGGATTTCGTGTGACAGCTGTACGTTTTGTTTATTATCTTGTGCCATATCACTTATTATATGCAGTACCACCAACTGGTCGGTTTTGTCGTTCACTACTCAATAGGTCAATCAACCAATTAGTGCTCGCTGGGACGATTGAGTATTCTCTGTCAAAATAAAAGAAAAATGTACTTCGAGTTGAAGCCAGAAGTTTCCATACAAAATTCACAGTTCATTTTTTTTTGTCTAACTAAAACTCTCCTGTTTCAGGTCACTCCTCATCATCTGGGCTTCTGCGTGTTCCTTGAAAAACCTTTATTGTACTTTTTGTGTATTTCTTTGACCTTGAAGAAAATAATATAAAATTCTCTAAGAGATTTTCTGTCTCATTGTTGTTGCATTTAACAAAATAAAATAATATGGGTGATCCTGACTGACCTGAAACAGGACCGGTTTAGTGTGATTTGACTTCAGACTTCATTTTAAAATGAAATATGTTTTTGCACATTATATGTAAACGTCTGCCTTCAACTGTACTTACTCTACTTTTTCAGTTTCACTGACTTGTCATTAGTCAATCTAAATCTACATTTGAAAAACGTATGGGTGTAGTCAGTCATGCTTGCAGATAAAGTTGTGGGTGTGATTAGGGATGGAATCTCAAGACCTTAAAATAACTTACTGGATTAATATAACATAACTGTAAATTAAAAATAAAATAAACTAATACATTAGTAAAATAGAAAACGAACATTTCAAACTCCGAAATGATCATTTCCAATTTCAACTGCTATTAGTAGAATATGATATAAAACAGTATTTAAATTTGTTCATCAATAAAAATTCTTGATCTGACAAACTTTATCTGAATAAAAGTTAAATGCACTGGCCTGTCAAGTAATAAACACAAACAGTCCATACCCGCAATGTTTTGAAAATGCTGAAAGTTTAGTTCGACATAACCGGCGATAGTGGCAACAAGCTAGCGATACATTGGAACAAATATTCCTGTTGGCAGTCGTGATGTATTGTTAGAATCTAGCGTAATTTACTGCGGTATCTATTGTCAATCCATTGATGTAAAATAGCAGTAGATGAACTAAAGCATATAGAGGGGAAACGTTTTCCACTTCAAAATAACGCGTACCACAGGGAAAATGACCGTTCACAGACTAGTCTAACGTTAGAACTTAGATCAAGTCAAAGTACTGTATTTTTCGCACTATAAGGCGCACCTAAAGGCCTTTAATTTTCTGAAAAGCCGACGGTGCGCCTTATAATCCGGTGCAACTTGTATATGGATCAATATTGAGCCTTTAGTGCAACTCCATCTAATGGATGCATAACATAACCACAGCTTCTACTGTAGCGTCTATTCTATGCACTTTATAATCCGGTGCGCCTTATATATGAAAAAAAAAGTCTTAAAATATGCCATTTATTGAGGGTGCACCTTATAGTGCGTAAAATACAGTAAATCACAATCTCATACTTATTATAGTCAGATATTGAAACATTATCTGTGTTGTATCCCAGAAATGTTTTCAATGTAACTCCGGGGTGCCCAGATTTTTTTCCCCCCAAGATCTACTTTTCAATCAGCCAGTCACTCGCGATCAAGCACCGGAGTGGTGGGGGTGTAGGTGCACAAGCGCATCGCCGCGACTGCCATAAATAGAAGCCCGGTTTGCAAGAACGCACCTTTATAATCAAGCGACGAGGTGGATGATAGTCTAATGTCATTTTTTGGGGGTGGGCATGCCGTCACATAATCAACCAAAACTGCCTCGCGATCGTGGTGTAACTGAATTTCCTTTGACATGGCTCATGATGTTAATGACTTTCGACGTAAATGCGATCGCAGTACGTGAAGCGGCTCGGAACATGCGGTTTTGGCATCACTTCCGAACATGCTCAATACGGTTAACCTGCATTTCCTGTTTTCGGGTGAATACTGTTTGTTTTGGAGCAGGCTTGTTTTGTTAACGTTTATGAAATAAACACCTAAGCTTAATGTCAAGACTACACAAAATAAGCGATGTTTTTCAATATCTCAAATATTTAACAATTTTACGCTCGTGATTTTTCGTCCTCGACTGTGCAGATTTGCGAGTGTGCTCGTCAAATGTGAGTGACTGCAAGTGTCAATCATTAGCGCTACTAGTTGGATCATTATGACATTCATTAGTCATTGCCCCATCAAAATGTGCTGAATTACATGCGGTGCCTTTCCCAAAAGGCACTGAAAATGAAAAAGGATGCAGTAAAGACAATGTTTCTCTTTATCACGACAAAAGTAGAATAAGATGAATGACTGCTTATCTGCAGAGGGCACAGCTATTGATCATCAAATTGAATCCGCCCTTTGATTTTGTAGGATTTTGCGTGTCAGCACTGGTTTCTTTTTTTGCCTTTTCATCTCTTGCGTGTGATTTTTTTTTTTTTTTTTTTTTATGCCTCTCTCTGATTTCCACAGTGTTCACCAACCCAGTATGCAAAGTGTACAGGTTCCAAACCGTGGACAGCAAGTGGATGCTGGTGCGCGAGCAAATGGAGGAGTGCACGTTGTCTTTCAGCATTCCCAAGCAACTGCTCTCGCTCTACATGCAAGAGGACATGAGCAGGTAAGACGTGTCGCGTGACGGCTTTTATAAGGATATAAAGTTGAAGAAGTTGCAATGCATAGATTATTATACAAGCCAAAACGGCACTCACGTAAAAACCATCATGAATTTTACTGTGTCGTTTTTCAGTGTCGGCTGTGACATCGAAGGTCACAGCCGTTCGGTGGCGTTTATCAGTCTTGCCGCTGACGTGCAGACATTTCCCCAGATTCACTGAATCTTTTGGTGATATTACGGACCGTAAATGATGAAATCCCTCAACTCTTTCGACTGTTTTTTGAGAAATGTTCAAATCCCCCCCCAAAAGACAAAAACATTCATCAGTTTATACAAGAAATATCCTGTCTTTGCGGTGTAGTCTATTACAGTGAAGAAAAGAAGTATTTGAACACCCTGCTATATTGCAAAACACGGAGTTTCAGCTCCCTCCAAAGATTTTCTATTGGGTTCAGGTCTGGATCAGAACCTTGATATGCGTCTTACGGAGCCACTCCTTGGTTTTCCTGGCTGTGTGCTTTGGGTCATTGTCATGTTGAAGGACCCAGCCACGACCCATCTTCAATGCGCTGACTGAGGGGAAAGAGGTTGTTCCCCAAAATCTCACAATACATGGCCGCGGTCATCCTCGCCTTAATACAGTGCAGTCGTCCAGTCCCATGTGCAGAAAAACACCCCCAAAAGCATGATGCCACCACCCCCACGCTTCACAGGAGGGATGGTGTTCTTGGGATGGAACACCTGATCATTCGTCTTCCTCCAAACACGGTTAGTGGAATTATGACCAAGAAGTTCATTTTGGTCTCATCTGACCACAAAGCTCAGCTCTTTGGTCTTGGGCATGTTACAAGTTTGAGTCTTAGTGATTGTACGGGGTGGACAGGTGCATCTGATTCAGGATAATACATGGAGTGGAGATGAACTATTAAAGGTGGACTAACAGGTCCTTGAGGGTCAGAATTCTAGCTGATAGACAGGTGTTCAAATACTTATTTGCAGCTGTATCACACAAATAAATCATACATTGCGATTTCTGGATTTTCCTTTTTAGATTCTCTCTCACAGTGGACATGCACCTACGATGAAAATTTCAGACCCCTCCATGATTTCTAAGTGGGAGAACTTGCAATATACCAGGGTGTTCAAATACTTATTTTCTTCACTGTAAATAGTATATATTATAAAGGATATGCAAATCATTGTATTCTGTTTTTGTTTATGTTTTACACAAGGCTCCAACTTTGTTGGAATTGGATACCTTGGTTTTGACCCGGTCGCGTCCAATTCACACGATGCTCCCTTCAAAATAAACCTGTTCCGACACATATCAAGAACAGAGGCACAAATTCAAGTCTTGTCCAGTGTGAGTGTGAGGACAGGTCAAGACCACACAAGTCTCCCTCTTCAGGCTTGAATAGAGTTAGTCACAACGGATCATTCCTGCAGTGTCCCGTCGTCCTTGGCAACCTCACTCAATCCATAACACACACACACACACGAGGTTTCCGGTCAGTTCCTTCTTCTCATGTCATAATAAGAAAGATGGAAAAATCCGTCGCAGACATTCGGTTGCTTATCGTGACAGAAGGGGGGCAGCTTGATTTGTATTGCACGCCCAAGGACACGAGTGCATGCGAAAACGTGCACACGTCGCTGATTGTCACAACACAAAGAAAACCATCACTCGCACACTTGAACTGTTCTCTTTTTTATTCAAAGTATTCACAAAACTCCATTCCTAAGCATGCGTTTTGTTGTGTACTGCAAGTCCCTAAAAACGAGTCCAATGTCCAATTTGGGGAAAAAAATACATACATTTAAAGTTAATATAAAGATGCCGCTGCACCAAAATCTGCTGTCTTCCCCCATTAATGAGTTGGGTTCACAATATGTTCAGGATTAGAAGCCAGTCCACAGGTGTCAAACTCAAGGCCCAGGGCCCAGATTTGGCCCGCCACATGATTTTATGTGGCCCACAAAGCCAAATCTAGAGTGTCAATTTCCATGATTCTTGTAAAAATCTATACCTAAATTTCAAATTGTCATATATCATATAAAGCGTTTTTGTGTACCCAAACGTGAATAGTTGGAAAACACATGATTTCTAATTCCAAAACTGGTTCATAAATTGATGGTGATGAAATATTTTTGTTCCACAGTCATAATTGCCCTCTGAGGGAAACCGGAACAACAATGTGGCCCGCGAGAAAAATGAGTTTGACACCCCTGATCTAGACGTCTTTTGTTTGTTTGTTTTCCAGAAATCTGAGAATGAAAGTGTTTTAAAATGTAAAAATCCATATCCACATTTCGCCACAATGTTTATTGTTGGTGGCACGGTGGGTCAGCTGGTAAAGCGTTGGCCTCAAAGTTCTGAGGACCCGGGCTCAATCCCGGACCCGCCTGTGTAGAGTTTGCATGTTCTCCCCATGCCTGCGTGGGGTTTCTCCAGACACTCCGCTTTTCTTCCACAACCCAAAAGCATGCAACATTATTCGGACACTCTAAATTGCCCCCAGGTGTGATTGTGAGTGCGACTGTTATCTCTCTCCATGTGCCCTGCGATTGGCTGGTAACCAGTTCAGGGTGTACCCCGCCTCCTGCCTGTTGACAGCTAGGAAAGAGTACAGCACTCCCGTGAACCTTGTGAGGAATGGATGTTTATTGTCATCATGTTTATGAAGAAGGGTGTATCATGTCGGCCATTTTGTGACATTTGTTGGAGTATTTTGGCCATGTTTGTGGAGTATGTGCATTGTTGGCCATGTCTTAGTGCAGGGGTGTCAAACAATTTTTTGTCGTGGGCCACATTGTAGTTACAGTTTCCCTTACAGGGCCCATATAAGTCTTAAACCATAAAAATATTTAATTGCCTCATTATAGTTACACATGAAATTTATGAACTACTATTGGAATCAGACATCCACGGTAATGGGGTTTTCAAGCTCTTGGTCATTTTTGGTAACACAAAAATGCTTGTAATATCTCAATGTTATCATTTATGATATATGACAATTTGAAATTTTGGTACAGATTTCCACAAGAATCATGGAAGTTGACACACTAGATTTGCTTTCATGGGCCACATAAAACAATGCGGTGGGCCAAGATCTGACGCACGGGCCTGGTGTTTGACACCTGTGTTTTAGTGTGTTGAAGTATGTCAGCCAAATTTGAAAACTACCGGTATATCATAACATTTTGGCTATTTTTATAAGGTATGGAGTGTGCTTGTGCCCATGGACTCCATTGCGCTTCATACATTGTACCGTCATAACTTTTGAACCAGCATCATGCTATAACTAGCACGTGATCATAGCTTTAATTCCACGCCTTATTAAACCAACACTAATGTGCATTAAAATGTATTCACGCTTCTATTTATTCATACTAATATGAGCCCATTTTAAAGAGGGTCTAACGTTATTTTTCCGGCAATAAAAAGTGATGTAAGTACAATTTTTTGCACCCTGTACCGATCATCCGAGCTACATTTAGTGTTGATAATTAAATATGTATTAGTTCCTTATCAATGTACGGCAGCACATTCGTGCACAGCGGGGTTTGCCAAAGCAGGCGCAACGTACGTAGTTTCTCCCCTTTTTCCGCGTACGCGGCTTTTGATGTACTCCCTCTCGTATTCTCGTGCATTTTCAACGGCGTGGAGACGGATCGCGCCCCTCGCTTTGAGATATTGAATGCTCGTAGGCGCCAATTAAACACCATTCATTAAGAGCTGCCTCATTAAGGGTTTAAAAAATTTTTTTTTTTTTTTTTAAACTTGGGTACTCATTAATAAACAAGCAAGCGGTAATGCGTGTCAAGAGCACATCGGTGACGTTTGTGTTATTTTAAGCTCTTGCGGAAATGTTCTTTCGTTGGCTTTTGTTGGTTTAGCGCTTTGGCTGGATTTGTTTTTTGGAGCTGGTTTATTTTATTTTGTTTAGTACATTTGGTGAGCGGCACGGTGGAGCAGCTGGTAAAGCGTCAGCCTCACAGTTCTGAGGTCCCTGGTTCAATCCCGGACCCGCCTGTATGGAGTTTGCATGTTCTCCCCGTGCCTGCGTGTGTTTCCTCCAGGCACTCCGGTTTCCTCCCACATCCCAAAAACATGCGAAATTAATTTGACACTCCAAAATTGCCCCTAGGTGTGATTGTGAGTGCGACTGTTGTCCGTCCCTATGTGCACTACGATTGGCTGGCAACCAGTTCGGGGTGTACCCCGCCTCCTGCCGTTGACAGCTGGGATAGGCTCAAGCACTCCCCTGACCCTTGTGAGGATAAACGGCTAAGAAAATGGATGGATTAGTTTCAGTGGTTGTTTTAGTTTTTGTTTGTGTATATTCGTTTGTTTAGTTTACTGCGTTTGGTTTTGATTGGCTTATTTTCTCTTGCTGGTTTAGTTTTCGTTGATTTTGTTTCACGAGCAAGCAAGCAAGCAAATTTATTTATATAGCGCATTTCATACACGAGGTAGCTCAATGTGCTTTACATATTTAATGGCATTTGAAAACAAAGAGATGAAACATTTGAAACGGGATAGAAACAATAAAAATGACAAACAAAATATTTTAAAAAAGAAGATTAAAACCACATACCGTCCAAGTAATATGATCAAAAAGTGGATATATTCTAAAAAGCATGAGAAAAAAAGAAGACTTTTCAACCTGGATTTAAAAACATTCACAATTGGGCAACGTATTCCATTTGTGTGCAGCATAATAGCTAAATGCTGCTTCACCATGTTTGCTTTGGACTCTGCGCTCCACTATTTGACCTGAGTCAGTCGATCTCAGAGCTCTACTTAGTTTCTATTCAGTAAGCATTTCTTTCATGTATTCACGATCTAAATCATTTAGTGATTTATAGACCAGTAGCAGAACTTCAAAATCTGTTCTAAAGATGATTGGAAGCCAGTGTAAATATTTTAGAATTCGAGTTATATGTTCCGACTTCTATGTTCTGGTCGGAACCTCAGCTGCAGCATTCTGAATGAGCTGCAGGTGTTTTGATGCTCTTTTTGAGGAGACCATTCAGAAGACCATTACAGTAGTCAAGTCAACTTGCGATAAAAGCATGGATGAGCTTTTCCTGGTCTGCTTGACTCATACAAGACTTCACCCCAGAGATGTTCTTCAGTTGGTAGAAGGCAATTTTTGTGATTGATTTGATATGATTGTTGAAAGTCAGGCCGGAATCATTCAGAACACCAAGTTTTCAGACTTGGTCTTTGGTTTTTAAACATCAAGAGTCCACGTGTTTATTAACAGCAATTCTCTTTGCTTTATTGCCAAAAACAATTGTTTCGGTTTTGTTGTGATTTAGTTGAAGAAAATTTTGGCTCATCCACTTATTTATCTGATTTAGACAGTGGCACAATACCTCAATTTTGAACTGTGTGTCATCTGGAGACACTCCAAATTAAAGTTTTGAAGAATTTGACCCAATGGTAGCTTATACAGGATGAACAGGAGAGGTCCAAGAACTGACCCTTGAGGTTCCCCATGGGTCATTGCCATTCGCTGAGACCGAGCACTTCCAATGGTCACAAAGTAGCTCCTTCCCTCCAGGTAGGACCTAAACCCTTTAAGGACCGTTCCATTTAGTCCTATGCACGTTTCCAACCTGTTTAGCAATATATTGTGATCTACCGTATCAAAAGCCGCGCTGAGATCCAACAAGACCAAAATTGAAGAAAACTATTCGGTCTAGTTGGATCCTTTACTTTCACCCTGTCTTGTGTTTTGTTGTTGGTTTATTATTTATGTTGTTGCTTTTAAGAAAGTGCGTACAGTACTTTACTTTTCATTTCATGTTGGATTTATTGAGCGGGCCCACAAAGCCCCCTGCGTGATTAAAATTGAGCAGGCACAATAACACGGCATGAAATAAATGCGGCCACACGCCAGCTAGCGGCGGTCCGGGGGCCCTGTCCTTTAAATTTATGGCGCCATTACGGCCGAGTGACCTTCATCAGACGTTTCATATCATAAATAAAAGCTGTAGGAGACTGTTTAGGGCTCCCCTCCAGTAGATTATCGCCACCGATTTTGAGAATGATGAGGAGGAACGAGCGGCAGAAGCCCATTAGGTGATTGGCAAAGAAGTATTCAAATTTACGGGTGTGCACACATTAATAAAGTTATGCTGGGTAGGGTCTTTTAAAGTAACAATGTGTAATAACGTGATGTCAAAATAACAGTCTCAAACTTTAAATCAGATAAAATAATAATGAGTTCTAGCATTGTGAAATCCTTGCAAATTCAACATTTTTCCTTTAGAAAATGCTCAATTAAAAGGCCGTAGCATAAGTCTACACACCCTCTTTCAATGTCAGGTTTTTGTGATCTAAAAGATGAGACCAACATAAATCATTCCAAAACTTGGTCCACCATTAATGTGACCTACAATCTGTACAGCTCGTTTGAAAAGGAAATAATCATTTTGAGAGCGGAACTAAAGTAAACAACCGAGACAATTGGGTTGCACAAGTGTGTACACTCTCTCATAAATGGGGATGTGACTGGGTTCAGAATTTATAGACCGTAGTCTGTTAAATGGTGCCCTGCGATTGGCTGACAACCAGTTCCGGGTGGACATCCTGACCAATGAGAGCTGGGATAGGCTTCAGCACGCCTGCGACCCTTGTGAGGATAAGCAGCTAAGAATATGGATGGTTGGAAAGATGGATGGATAAACTGTTAAACGGCAGTCAGTACACACCAGTACATGTTTGAAGTGCATCTGATATGAAAATAAAAGTTCACAATAAGAGTTTGGGAAAAAATGAAATAAATAAATTAAAGGATTTTCATTTGAATTTTTGTTTTGGTTTTGCCCAAAATGTAATAAATAAACCATAACACATGCAACTGAATAAAACAAAGGAATTAATTTACTTTAAATTGTATTAGACATTCACTAGATGATTAGATTTAAATGATAGTAATTAGTAGGAGTATTTTTCAAGTGTTTGAAAAAAAATTTTTGTAATGTAACGTAAATGTAATAGAATATTGGCGTCCAACATAATCTGGGAATTTCCACAATTTGTGATTTTTTTTTTTTAATCCATAAAACGGAATTATTTCAGATTTTTAAAAATTATTTGGGGGGGGTTCTTTTATTTGATCAAACAAAATAAATAGTTTTAAACCACAATGTTCCCTTCCCCTTCAGCATCATTCGCTGCCATTGACGGCTGATGATTCAAATCTCCAAATGAACGTGTAGGACCGACATCCATCCATTTTCTGAGCCCCTTATCCTCACGAGGGTCGCGGGGAGTGCTGGAGCCTATCCCAGCTGTCATTGGTCAGGACGTCCACCCTGAACTAGTTGCCAGCACATCGCAGGGCACGTTGAGACAAACAGCCGCACTCACAATCACACCTAGGGGCAATTTAGAGTCTCCGATTAATGTTGCATGTTTTGGGATGTGGGAGGAAACCCGAGTGGCCGGAGGAAACCCACATAGGCACGGGGAGAACATGCAATCTAACTTCTGACACAATCACCCGAAGGTGTACCATCGACTCAATAAATGGCCTCCAATCAGCGGATGAGATTGATAATGTCAGTTTTCTCACGCGCATATTGTTCACGTGCGCCCACCTCGGCCCTCCTCAGACAATAGAACTCTGATTAAACAGGCTGACAACCCGGCTGGTTCCGCGCCATCCCTCGGCCTTATCACCCCGAGCAGCTGTCCCTCTCGTAGAATGCAAAATGACATCAGACTACATAGGTTGGTGTAGTTTTTCGGGAAAACCCGGACCTTTCGTATGTTGATAAGGATCTGAGCAGTACATCCAGCAGGGCCCCTCAGCGTATAAACATCGTGTAAATCTTAAATCGTCCAGAAATAAGCGACGCGACTGAAATGGTGCCGTTTTTCTCGAGCAAGCACGTCTCGCCTTTTCGTTTGAAGACACCCACGGAGCATACAACATTTATGAGGCATAATTACAGAAAATTGGGCTCATTGTCAGGAGAGCATATTATTGTTGCACAACTTGTTGTTTTGGCCGATTTAATTTGGGGCCCCCTTCAAGGCCCTTACTATTGTAAAATCGCTGCATTTTTAATGATGATAATTTGCTGGTTCTGTGCGCTTCCGTGCAAATAATGAAAGAGGCCGTCCTCTGTCGCACGTACACACACGCATTTCTTGAAGAAGTAGAGCCTTAGTTTGTTTGCTTGGTTTAGTTTTGGTTGATGTAGACTCAGGGGTGTCAGAGTAATTTTTATCGCGGGCCACATTGTAGTCACAGATTCCGTTATGAGTGTTAAACCATAAAAAACTTTCATCTTTAATTTAGCTTAGGGCGTATGCCGCCTCCTGCCCGAAGATAGCTTGGGATAGGCACCAGCATTCCCGGGACCTTTGTGAGGATAAGCTACTCAGAAAATGGATGGATAGATGAATAGATTACCGTAATTTACGGCCCTTTAATGCCTTGATTCGGTTAATTTGTGCATTTTTTCAAGCGGCCACAAGGGGGCACTCGAGCGGAAAAAGTAAGAGTGAGACCGGTGGAATATATGTGCCAAGGAAGTGACTTTTAACGATATGTTTTTTTAGCCAGCCCTGTTAGCGCCGCACTAGCATTAGCGACATGCTAGCGTGTCGCACCTCAGTGATGTTTTTTTTTTTTTTTTTTAACTGGCCCTGTTCGTGCTACTGTGTTGTTGCTATGTTAGGCTAAGCTAAGGTAATAAAAGTTTGAAAATTCTTCCTGTGTGCCGTCTTTCTTTGTAAAATTCTCGTGTTTCAATGTGGCCACTTTTACACAGATGCGGCTTAAATGGTATTTCCTTTACAAATATACTGGGTGAGGCTTATAATCAGGTGCGCTCTGTAGGCCGGAAATTACGGTCATTTTCGGTTGACCTATATTTGGTTGCCTGTGTGGGTTTTCTCCGGGGACTCCAATTGGCTCCCACAGTCCCCCCCCCCCCCCGCCCCCCAAAAAAATGGATTGGAGACTCTAAATTGACCTTAGGTGTGATTGTGGGTGCAATTGGTTGTTTAGATGTGCCCCACGATTGGCTTGCAATCAGTTCAGGGAGTACCTTACCCCCTGTCCGAAGGTAGTTGGGATTGGCTCCAGCATACCCGTGACCCTTTTGAGGATAAGCGGCAGGGAAAATGGATGGATTTAGGCTGTTTTGGGTGGGCTTGGTTTTGCCTGATATATCATCTTTATTTGGCTGAATTTCTTTGGTTTGTTTAGTTTTTTATTTTGTGAAATGTTTAGATTGTGCATTTTGTGTACGGTTGATTTGGTTAATTGAGTTGGTTTTGTTTGCAGTTAATTAAGGGGATGAATTCACTGACATGTACACAGTAGGGACACCTGCAGTATGTACATGGAAATGACGTGATTAAAACATGTGAAACATATGGTTATATGATGACCAAGTTGAGTTTGTACTTGTACTCTGCTGGAACTCCGCTTTTGGTGCGTTCCACTGCCGTTTTTTCTTTTTTCAGTTTTTTTTTTTAATGATTACACAGACATGGAACACCGGCAGCGAGTAGCCATGCGGATTTCCTTGCAAATGTTTTTTTTTTTTTTTTCTGTAGGGTGCAGGATCTGAAGGAGCTGGGGGAACTTTCTCCACATTGGGACAACTTGCGGAAGGAGGTGATAACGCGATACGGCGGCATCATCAGCTCCTACCAAGAGACGCTTGCTGAAATGGAGAAAATTACTGGTAAGAATTATTTGTGTTTGTTCTCCTTCATGTCAGTCAGGCACAAAGGCCGCATAGCGAGAATCCTTTCAAAGCCAGTCGAAAATGCGTGGCCCGTCCTTGGCTCCGGAGCGTCCTCTTCCTCCGACGTCTTGGTATGAGATTTTCTCTGGTATATGTAAATTAACTTTCGCTGCTCTTATCGTCATTTGTCCTTGGAAGTATGTGCGCTTGCATTGAAATGCAGCGGCGCTCCTCCGGTGCAGGCAGCCAGTGCTCCGCTCTCCAAAGACCCCTACGGAGCTTACCAATTAACCGGTGGGGAAATTGTCCTTTCTGTCTCTGGAACTAATCACACTTGGTAGCAAAGTTGACAGTCCGATGTACAGACTTTGAGGTCTCTGATGGAAACCTTGTACGTCCACATCATTAAAGGGAGAGGATAAGCCATACACGAAATGGATGGATTTTCTGGAAGCGCCTGCAGTCACTGCCAAAAATATGCTGCGAAACAACTAATAAAAAAATATTAGCCGTTTAGTTATTTTTTGGTTGCTTTAGTTTCTTAGGTAGGCTTGGGTTCTCTGTTTGGATCAGTTTTTCTGTAACATTTTCTTGGTTGTGTTTCTTAGGTTAGTGTGGTGTCTTTGGTTTATGGAGTTTGTCTTGAGTTACAATGATGCCTCAGTTCTCGACCACAATCCGTTCCAGAAAAGGGTTCGAGAAGTGATTTGTTCCAAAACTGAATCAATGTTTCCTATTACAATGGATGGAAAAAGAAATAATGCATTCCAAGCCTAAAAAAATAGGCTATTTAAAGCATTTGTTTTTAGCTTTTTCTGATAATGAACTGCATAGTAGAAATACATGTATAGTTTAAATATATGATAAAATAATTTAATAAATATATATATATATATTTTTTTTTTTTTTTGCTTAAAATGTATGCTTTAGTATTAGAGTACACTAGGCTAAGAGTGCATTACCGTATCTGTAGCGACCTGGCCCCCACCCTTGTAAACTTTTTTATTAACAAAAGTGCAAGAATAACTTTAAACAAGCAACTTGCCTTCTTTGGAGCCATGATTGGGGGTTAATACGGTAGTCCTGGATAAGAAGAAAAACAACAGTCACTACCAGGACACGTCAGTGTACAGAGGCTGCGTTATACAGAATAACAAAAGTGTGCTGGTTGCGCCACGGGCGTTATGTCATTTCCGTCTTTTTGTTTTTTTTCTGGGTGGCGTTTGAATTAACAATAACAACATGCTTTGTGGGTGGGTCAACTGCTTGCGCGGTGCTCAATGTTATTTCTGGGTTTTTTCGGGGGGTGTTCGAATTGACAATAACAAAGCGCATCGTTGGTGAGTCAGCTGCTTGCGTAATATGTTATTTCCGGGTTTTGTCGGTGGCCTTCGAATACCGATTTTTGTTCGAAAACAGAAGCAAAAGAATCTTGAAATTTTCGTTCGAAATAGGAGACGTTCAAGAACCGAAGCTTTCCTGTAGTTTTTTTTTTTTTTTTTTTAAAGTTTAGGTTTCTGCTATTTTAGCTGGTTTATTTCCTCTGCTTGGTACATTTCCTTTTGTTGGATTATTTTTGGGGTTGTTGGTTTTGCTTGGATTTTTTTAGTCCAGTGATTCCCAAACTTCTTTTGGAGCGTCCCCCTTTTTAGAGATGACATTTTTAGAAGATCTCGGGCCGGGCTTGGCCTTATTTAGGTGACTTGAAAGAAAGGAAACAAAGTGGCATCAAAGTTTAATTGAAATATCTGTCAAATCTGCCGAGCTCTGATAGAAAGATGGTGAATAACAATTCACTTGTACTAAAATGTAAGCGCAAGTATGGAAGTAAGCCAATCCAGTTACGCTTTCTTCGTCACATGACATTACATACTAATAAAGCGTAACTGCGATTGGCTGGGTGTTCGGTTCTGACCTGGAGTAACCCTGCCTGGTGGCACAGACGGTGAATTTTAGACAGCGAATTGTAGGAACTACTGAAAATGTGATCACTTTACATTTCAAATTCAAATCCTGTTTTCTGTGGCATTTCAAATTCAAATCCTGGTGGCACTAATTTACTTCCATATGCAAGCTAAAACACGATTTACTTCCAGGCACGCTTACTTTCAATCTCTGAAGCTCACATTCTTGGATGTTGGGCCACTAATGAATCAGGAGAAAGTGCTGAGTGCAATAGTGAACACCCCCTGACCCCCACTCCCCCCGCATGTGACAAAATTTGAACTAAATCTGGATCTTGACCAATAGCTTCTCCACTTAACTTGAAAATTTCACAAATGGAGTTGAAAATGACATAGCTCGGTTAATTAGTTAAAAGTCATAACATCAGAGCAACGTTTTCTTTTTCGTTTTTCCCCCTCAAAAATAATTTAAAATGATGATCAAATGAACTCTTGTTTTAGTGGGCATGAATACCAATGACTTTTATTCCGCTCTCGTCCCCTTTATGACTTTTATTAGAGTCCACTTTTTTTTTTCTTTCATCCATCTGCTGATGAGCAATGAAGACCGCTAATTTGCGCCCGGGGCGCCAACAAAGGCGCCGGGGTCCGAAGGCGTCGCAACGTCGTCGTTCTTCTGTACTTCCTGTCAGAGGTCGCATGTGTGGCCCACATCTGTCTGAGCTCGGCGGACGAGCCTCTGCGTTGTGATCTCGTCCGCCGTGAAGCGAACGCGATGATGGCAACGTTGCTAGACAACGCGCGTGGGTGAGCTGCTGCACATTAATTATTGATAGCTAATGCGATTACATGCAAAGTGGAGTCAACATGAGAAAATCAGCACAGGCAATAAGATGATGATTAGCGCGATGATCAAAACTACTGCTTTTTATCCATATTTTGAGTGAGCGGAACAATTTTCATGCGCAGTATACAATGCTAGTTTTTGTTGTGTATAAAAATGAGACCAAGATAAATCATGTCAAAACTTCTTCCACCATTAATAACCAAATCTCTCTAACACGTGGGAAATATGGTTATGATCCAATGAAACCAAGGTTAAACATGATTACAAAGGTAAGCACAGCTCTTGTCATCAGAAAAAAAAAAAGATAATTAGACGCAGATTAATTTGTGGCAGGTGTCTACTGACTCTTATGTACCTCTTGCGTGATGTGATTTCTGAACATTCCCACATCGCCAGTTTTAAAAGGGTGTGCACACTTGTGCAACCCCATTACCCCAGTTGTTATTTTAACTTCTTCTCTGTTAGATCGTTATATCGTCCACGACCGCAGATTGATGAGGTTGAATCGTCTGAATATACATCGATTTGATGTTTTACAGTAGATGAATTGTTACACCCCCTAATAAATATGTACTGTACATATTCTAATTTTAAAACATTAATTTTAATTATTATTCTTGATTTTAGGGTTTCATTGAAAATAGATGTTTGTCTATTCTATTCTTATTAGCTTTCATTTGATGTATTATCATTAAGATTAGTAGTACTGTACCAAAAACCTTTTTCTGTTCATTTTTTCATAAGTATTCTGTTTCTTCTTTACGATAATAATGAGCTTTGCCCCTTATTTTTTTTAATGAACCACTTCCACGTGATTCATCAAACGCAATAAATTGAATAATTCTTTGACTCCGGCTGAAGTTGAATCGTGCGGATGTGTTATATGTGGTAAAGTCACTTTTTTTTTTAATCCCAATGTTCTACAAAGTCAGACGTGTTCACACTCGCAGCACAGCAGGTGCATGAAGAAGATGACGATGATGAAGAAGAAGAAGAAAAAGAACATGGCTGTCAACTGTCACTTACAAGTCGCTCCCACCCTCGCACACAGTCGCAAATCTCACAGGGGGGCCTAATCAGAGCAGGGGGGAAAAAAAGACAGCAAAGAAACGGCATAAAAGTATTAAATGTAGGCCAGATGTCAGCCTGCGGTGCCATCGGGGCCTGCTGTCTGCGCACCTGGGCCGGCAGATGGACCTTGATGTGGCCAATTCATCCGGCGAGTCAGCAGCTTCATCAGCAGCTTCGTCTGCGCTCGGCGTTCTGCACTCGGCCCCACCATTAACGTTGGCCTTTTATTAAAGTGTTGTATGCAAATATGCCGACTCAGGCGGCTTTTTTTTTTTTTTAACAAGGATGAGTTACGTTTTGGTTCAGCTGCGTCGTCCCAGCAACACTACAGTACGATGTTCCCGTTTTTGAGATATTGTATTAATTTGTTTTTCTACAAAACTATTTGTACTTTTGTTATTAAAAAAAATATATAGATATATATTTCCAGTTTTTGTAAGTTTTTTTCCATTTTGTTCTTGTTGATTACATTTGCATTTTTTTCTAAATATTTCCCTTATTTTACACATTTGTTTTTTTTCTGGGGCAAATGTTATTTTTGTATAAAATGTGAGTCTTTTTTCAGTATTTTATAGTTTTCTTTGGCTTTTCACATTTATCCTCTAATTTGTATTTTTCATTTCCTATTATTTCAACAATTTTCTCCTTATAATAATTTATTTCTTGATTAGATTTTGAGCTAGTATTTGTGCACTTTTTGTAAAATATGTGATTTTCATGTAATGTTTTTGTACTTTTGCCATACTTTTGTACTGCATTGTGAAATGTCTATTTTTGTCAGAAATGCTAAAGTTTGTGTATTCCTATCGTACGTGTATATTTAATATTTGCACATTTTACATCCAATCGATTTTTTTTTTTTAGCTAATGCATCGTTGTTTTGTTTTCTTTATAGCTCTCATTAAATTGTGCATGCAAGGTTACTGACTTGTTTCGACTCAGCAAATCCCTGATGCATTTCTTTGAACAAAATATTCAACTGAAAACAATCATTTTGATCACGCTAACGCTGGTCTGCATTTTCGACGATACTCTTCCATCTCTATATCCGAATGTCCTTCTAGCCCCGGAAAGTACTGATGCTGTGTGTTATCTGTCCTTGTGACTTAACACCCAGCGTGTATTTGTGTGTCGCCGTGTTTTTTCAGGTCCGTCCTTCAAGCAGAGCTGCTGCAAAGCCCAGAAATCCCTGGAATTCCTCCCAATCAACCTGCACACTCAGAGAATGAGAGTGACATGCCCGAGAAAGACAGGTCAGTCCGGTCCGGTCCAGTCCGGCCTTGCTCATGTTTATTTATTAGTTGCTTTATTGACTTTCCAGCTGTTTCACAAGCGTCACCTCACTTCGGTCCGCCGCTTTTAATTGAGAGCGTAATCTCAGAACCAAACCAGGGAAAGGCCCTTTTTATGCCGTAGCTTGCGGCGTTATTAGTATTGAGAGCTTTATGGCAAGACTACAAACTAAATGTCGCCTATATTCAGTCACCTAAACTAAAATTCTCCTCAATTTACCGTCCCCCATTTTTTGATTTTACTCAAATTGGTTGCCATCAGCGGCACGGTGGATCAGCTGGTCTCACAGTTCTGAGGACCTGGTTTCGATCTCGGCCCTGCCTGTGTGGAGTTTGTATGTGCCTGCGTGGTTCTTTTCCGGGCACTCGGGTTTCTTTCCACATCCCAAAAACATGCAACATTAATTGGACACTCTAAATTGCCCCATAAATGTGATTGTGAGTGCAGCTGTTTGTCTCTAAGTGCCCTGCGATTAGCTGGCAACCAGTTTAGGGTGTAACCTGCCCGTTGACAGCTGGGATAGGCTCCAGCACTCCCCGCAACCCTCCAGAGGATAAGCCGCAAAGAAAATGGATGGATGGATGGATGGATGGATGGATGGATGGATGGATGGATGGATGGATGGTTGCCATCAGACAAAATGCGCCCATATGCCCAAGTCGTCATGAAAGGAAGCCTAGAAATTCTAAAGTGATCCCAAATGGGGAACTTCCCATTTTCTTTTTAGACATTAAAACTTGACACTTTTTTCGTGGGACTACTCATGAAAGACTTCTCTTCCAAATTTTATGTTCTTAAATCAAACTTGCTTTGACAGGTTGAATTAAAAAAAAACAAGACTTCTATCAAATTTTCAGCTCAATCTGTTGAGATGTGGAATATAGAAAATGCAAAACATGTGACCCACAAATCCTCAAACTAAATAATTACTGAACCACTGAGCACTACATTACAGAAGCGTAGTGCTGCCACACCAAAAAAAAAAGGTCTCTACCACATTATAAAGTGATATGTTTCACATTATAATGTGGTTCGTTTCACATTATAATGTAAATCATTTCACATTATATTGTGCTTCGTTTCATGTTATAAAGTAGATAAAAGGTCTCCACCCACCTGAACCGGAAGTTTATGATCTGATACGATCCACATTATAATGTAAAACTATTCACATTATAGTATGAAACATACCACATTATAATGTGGTAGAGACCATTTGTTTTTGGGTTTTTTTTGGTGTGCTAGCAATACGCTTCCATATTACCTTTGTCAATTCTTTATTTTGTAAAAGAGTGATTTACGGTTTTATCGTTACAGTAAAAAATGGGGGACTTATATTTTGGTGATTTATCTGGCAATCACTACTTCTTCTGGGTACTAGTTTTTTTTCCCCAGAAATGATGGTTTTCCTCTGATTTAAACACATCCCAAAACATCTGTGGATTCTATCTAATTAATCTTTCATGAAAGGTGATAAATGACATTCACTTAAACTAACACGCAGATGCACTAGCACCCAAGCCGAGCAGTACTTTGTGGGTCTTCGATCAATGTCTGAAACACCATTTCTGGGTTGTTTTTGCAGACGTTGAAGTTTGGGTTCACGGAAGCAGCCGGAGAATAGAATGGAATGCTTTATACTTTATGTAAACGTGAAAGTCTTTTCTCTTCCATGTAATGTCTTCTGCTTTTCCTTTCGGCTTGTCCCGTTAGGGGTCGCCACAGCGTGTCATCTTTTTCCATCTAAGCCCATCTCGGGCATCTTCCTCTTTAACTCCCACAGTCTTCATGTCCTCCCTCACCACAGCCATCAACCCTTTCTTTGGTCTTCCTCTCACTCTTTTGCCTGGCAGCTCCACCCTCAGCACCCTTCTACCAATATACTCACTCTCTTATCATTCCTGAGTGTTTTATGACTGTTGTCGGCTGTCAAGCAAAGCAAGAAGAAGAAAAAGACATGCCCACTGTCTATACATGAGGAATTCTAATAACTAGGCTAAGAACAAAATGAGCTTCTCATGCTGTACCTGCATGTGTTTTAGTCTGTTTAGTAGCACACAGTTCAAATTTGGTACAACTCATACAGGGAACTGACCTAAAAATGGCTGCTTCAGGCCAAAATGCTGGACATATTTTCCAACATTTGTAGATTTTGTTGCTGGAATGTAATTTAAAAATGCACATGAGAGTTTAAACTTGGATTGAACTACAAATTAGAGACGGTGGCACTGAAGAGACAACAGGAAGCAGAAGTGGAGGTGGCAGAAATGAAGATCTTGAGGTTCTCGCTCAGAGTTAGCAGGTTGGAAATGGATTAGAAATGAGCTCATTAGAGGGACAGCCAAAGTTGGATGTTTTGGAGACAACGTTAGAGAGAGCAGACTTCAATGGTTTGAGAGAGTGAGTACATTGTGCCAGGGAAAAGAGCGAGAGGAAGACCAAAGACAAAGTTGATGGATGTTGTGAGCGAAGACATGAGGGCAGTTGGGGTTTGGGAAGATGCAGGAGACAGGCTAAGATGGAAAAAGATGACACGCTGTGGCGATCCCTATCGGGACAAGCCTAAAGGAAAAGAAGAAGAAGAATTTTTTTTTTCTAAATCTGAACATATCAGATGTATATTTCTATATTTATTTCAGACAAGGCAGTCAGGTGTTGTTGTTTTTTTTATGATATAATCTGTTCAAAAACGACTTAAAGAAAACAGAAGGGTCCTTTCGTGTCAGATTTCCGGAGGACACAAACGAGCGCAGACAGTGTCATTGTGTCCCGATTGCACTTGGCTGTACTTTCTTTACCGCGGGAGAACCAATTAACAGCAAGTCGGACTTCTGGAAAGCCCGCAGGGGGGTGGGGGGGGGCGGCTATGAAAAGAAGTGTGATGGGTATCAAATGCCACGCGGCCCCGACACGCGGCGATGATTAATGGAAGTGGGTTGGAGCAAAGTCACCGAGCGCCCCACGGAACCGTATGTGTCAAAAGTACTATTGCGGTTTTATGGTGCGCCGAGAATAAGGCTCGGGGTCTTCTAGTCACAGACCCGTATCACCTGCGGTGAAATGCGGTCATGAACGCGGGGGAAAAAACAAGAGCGTTGGGGAAAAAAAAACCTATTGAAATAAGAGTTGAGACGTGTCATTTGAGTTTATCTCTTGCAAGAAATGGTCAAAAACTGTACAGCAGGCACACACAATTCTCTGGCCAGGTGAGGGAGGGAGAGAAGGGATAGACGCTTGCTACCATGTGCAAAAATTGCATTTGTATTTGTCACATAGAGTAATCCACATAAAACAGAGAGGATCATGAAAAAAAGGTCCGCAGGAGTTCAAATGTTTTTATGATTTCCTGTCGTCTGAAACAGCATAGACAGAAAATAACCAGCAGGGCGTTAACAACACGCAGCTTCGCAATCATGAACCCATGTTACATAAATCTCAAGACGTTCAATTGTTCAGCACAAACCACCTTCAAAGGAGTCTTATCAATATTATGATGTAACCTGCTCTCCTGATTGACACACTAGCACAAACTGACATGGCGTCACACACGGGCAAACAAACACGCCTACCGACATTTCATCGAAAACAGCTTCAGTCGTTATCTCAACTTTTGGCAAAAACACACAATACAATAATAGAGAAATTGTATTAATAAAGTAGATAAATGGGGTATTATTTGTTGCTGCTTTGGAGAAAAGCAGAAACAAATGTTTTGCCTTGCCGTTGTCTTTTCCTTTGGTGCATTCCAAAACCGCAAAAGAACAACCTAACAAGTAGTCATAATTTCATTGCTCCATCATGAGCAAAAAAAAAAAGAAAAAAGCACTTTTTCAGCAAATAATGAAGCATACGTTTGACCGAAAAAATCTGTGAATTGACAAGCTGACAAAAGTCGAACCGAAAATATGCGTATGAAAATAACTGATCTCAGTGACTCCACTCGTCAATTTTACAGCACTTTAGGAGAATATTTGTTGTTGTCGTGTGAAGTGGAAGAGAAGTTCGCCTGGCATATTAGTGAGTCGCAAACTCTCTCCAATACGTGCGCGCGCGAAGAAGACGCCACTTGACTCGGTGTCACGTTATCTTTCGCAGACGCGTCGTACGACATCGTCACGGCGGGCGCCCCCGCCGCACACTTCCAGGGCTTCAAGGGCGGCGGTCTCCAGCGCCTCCTCAGCAGATACGAAGCTGAGAAGAAAAGGTAACTCCGCCCCCCGCAGATGCGTGGATTTGTCCGATTTCCCTTTTCTTCTTCTCCAATTTTAACTTTCAAAACGGAATTTCCCCTTTGAGATCAATTTTAACCACTGTTCATCTCGAAAAGATACTTTCCCGGTACTTTTCCATGGTACTGTATTGTTTTTTTTTTCATATGTAGTTTTATCAACGTTAAAGGTGTTTCCAAAAGATCACAAAAAACAGAAATTGCTGAGTTTATAAGTGAATGAAACACGAATATGCGTGGTATAAAAGTAGCTCATAATGTAAATGGAGGGTCAATAAATGTCACACGCCCTCTTTTTTTCCTCTTTTTGTTTCAGCATTATGTTGTTCATTATATAAGTAAAAAAAGGGTACAACATATTTAAGGTAGAATGGTACTTAATAATATGACTTTGACTTTCAACCACACATGACAAACATTGGGGAGTCCAATGCACAAAGTTCTTTGTTCACGAAAAGTTGATCAATGCTGGGCCCGGTGTGATGGTCTGAGCGCTCCCCCCGTGCTGAAAAGTCTCCTTGTGATTAATGCACATGCGTTACTAGCAGGGGAACTCTGGGTACGTAGCTGACGCGTACTGGGAAATCCCCCGGTCTCATAGTTCCCCTTCTTCTACATAGAGGGAGCTAACATATGTTATATCCTAACCTTAAAACAAAAGTTGATAAAAAGATATAAACTATGTGCGTTCGCTGTGTTCGTCTTTCTGAGACGTCCGTTGCGAACATGAAAACTCGGCGACAAGTTGTTGAATGGCACATATTGAAGCATGGATGGGGATGTTTCAGACTGACCGGAAAATGGCAAAATATACGCGCATGCGCATTAATCACAAGGAGGCTTTTCAGCACCGGGAGCGCTGAGGCCGACAAAGCTTACGAGAACGGGGAACCAAAAAAAAAGATGACCCGTTTTTTTCACGGTGAACGCTTGACGTGAAATCGGGTGTCTGTCATGACAGGATACACAAAAAAGTTCCTGAAACGGACTGTTTTCGTAGCAGCAGTTTTGGGCAAATTCCAGGCCTTGCGCATCGCGCCCATGAGGGAACTTCCCCAATTAAGCCCTGGATCGAGCGCTATCATAAATCTCAAGGACCCACGACCCGAGCAGCCATTTTGGGCAAATTCCAGTGCTCGCACTTTGACTGGCGCCCATTAAACCCGCTGTGAGTGCAACCAATAAAAAGAGTTTCCCGGGGCCAGGAAGTTTTGCCAGCCTGTTGTACTCCGTTTATTTATTCTTTTTAAAAGCTTCCCCGAGATCCCAAAGCCAAATCTGTCTAAGGTGTGGCCACCGATGTGATTTCCTCAAAAACCGAAAGAAGAGCGCTCTGGGCCCATTTGGACTCAGAAGCGAGCTGCGTGTCGCCGCCGTTCCCTGGGCGGTCACTTGAATGATGCCAGAACAAAATGAAGGCTGATTTTTTTTTTTTTTTTTTCACTCGCTCCCCAAGCTCCCCCGTAGATTGCAAAGCCATTACAATACATGCCAGATCCAATTAACGGAGGAGTTTGCAGCGGCACCAGGAGTGGACTGCAAGGAAATGGATGCAGAAAAGGACTTTTTTTTTTTTTTTAATGGAACAAAAATGAAGACTTTTTCACGCTGACGCACACAAGTGATGGTCACTCCTGTCTGCTAGCGTAGCATTACGGCGATAAGATGAGCGTATTGTAAAGAGTCCATTGAAGTGAAAAGGAGAGATTAGACTTGAGAGACAATCCTCAAAGGAGATAAAGCTTTTTGTTTCATATTGGACTTAGCTAATAACTCGCTGTAGCTTAAAAAACTTTCCAATTTTCCGCCTGGCTAGCCGCCGAGAGCCCGCCGCTTCACCTTATCCGCGGTTCCGACGCGGTCCGTTTGTCAGTCCTCTTGGTGAGTATGACTTAATGTTGTTCCCCCTCAGTTACGCTCTAATGGAGCTTTGTCTGACTCCACTTTTTGTAAACCTCACTCAAAATATTTAGGGACACCACTCTAACGGATGAAATGGTGTTGTTGGAAAGGCTACATTTTTGGCCCTAATCTTCTGTTGTTTGCTAAGCCTCAGTTGAAAGCAATAAAAATATTATCCATCAGTCCATTTTTCAAGATGCTTATCCTCAGAAGAGTCGTGGGAGTGGTGGAGCCAGTCAGCCACAGGGCATTGAAAAAAATTTACTTTTATGCAATTTTGTGGCATCCTGTTACCATTTAAACTAAGATGATGCCTCGGTTCTCGACCACAATCTGTTCCAGAAAATGGTTCGAGAAGTGATTTGTTCAAAAAGCAAATCGATGTTTCCCATTACAATGAATGGAAAAAGAAATAATGTGTTCCAAGCCTAAAGAATTGGCCTTTTTTTTTTGTTTTTAGCTTTTCCTGTTAATAAACTGCATAGTAGAAATACATCTATAGTTTAAATACTTTATATAATAAAATAATTTAAGAAATATATATATAGATTTTTTTGCTTAAAATGTATGCTTTTGTAGTAGAGTACGCAAGGTTGGGAGTGCATTGCCGTATATGTAGCGACTCGGCCCCCAGCCTTGTAAACTTTTTTTTATGAACAAAAGTGCAGAATAACTTTAAGCAAGCAACTTGCCTTCTTTGGTACCATGATCGGGGGCTAACACTGTAGTCCTCGATAAGAAGAAAAACAACAGTCACTACCAGGACACGTCTGTGTACAGAGGTTGCGATATACAGAATAACAATAGTCCGCTGGTTGCGCCACTCGCGTTATGTCATTTCTGGGGTTTTTTTTCGTGGGACGTTTGAATTAACAATAACAAAACGCGTCGTGGGTGGGTCAACTGCTTGAGCCGTGCGCAATGTTGTTTCCGGGTTTTTTCAGGGGGCGTTCGAATTGACAATAACAAAGCGCGGCGTGGGTGGGTCAGCTGCTTGCGCCGCGCGCGTTATGTTATTCCCGTGTTTTTTCGGCAGCGTGGGAATTCACAGCAAAGAGCGTCGTGGGTCAGCTGGTCTGGCCACGCGCAATATGTTATTTCTGGGTTTTGTCGGGGGCGTTCGGGTATTGATTTCCATTCGAAAACAGAAGCAAAAAAAATCTCCAAATTTTCGTTTGAAAACGGGCACGTTCGAGAACCGAGGCTTTACTGTATGTAAATGAATTGTGGTGCTTTATTTTGGAAAATGTAGTGCTTTGCCACCTTCTTGTAGCATATTGCTGCCAAAGAACTATGTTCAAGTGAGTTGAGGAATTAAATTTAGGCACAAGTAGTTTTTTCATCATCTTGTGGCATCTATTATAATAATAATCATCATCATTATTATAGTGAGGGTTTTGATTACTCTCTGATTATTGCTTTTTCCGTCTGCTTTTTCATAATAGCAACAGCCCTGACCTTTTTTTGTGCCATGGACTGGTTTCACGCGAGGCAATATTTTGATACACTGGCATAAAAACAGTTCATAAATGATTAAAACTCCAGTTCGCCATTATGATGAATGTAGCTGTTGTAACGTGTGCAGCCGGTCCTGTTGGGTTCCACTTTGGAATAATCCAAGACAATGAAAACAGAATCCTTTCAAAACATGTTCTGCCATTGCGTTGACCTAGAAACTCTACAATGCAAATAAAAAAAAAAAACATAATTAGTTTTTCCCTCACTTGCAATATTTCTTGAACCCATCCATCGGTTTTCTCTATGCAGTAATCATAAAACCAATACAAAAACATAAATACGTGTGTGTGTGTGTGTGTGTCTATAGTATATACTAGGCCAACAAATAGCCAATAATGGGAAAAAATTATGTATTGAAACCCCCTTTGTGTACACCATTGTATAGTCACAATGTAAACATAGGCGATGAAAAAAACTAATTACCTGTTCGTGTCTCTCAATCTTCGGTCTATGGTGAAATCAGTGAATACGCTTAGATTGGGGCCGCACTCGCTGCCTTCCCGCTTCCCTCATTGCTAAACCAGAGAAAACTGCTGGTATATTCACATACTTTTCCTGATCTGATCGTGGAGTTGTTCAACTGACAGCATTCTTCTTTTCCTTTCGGCTTGTCCCGTTAGCGTGTCATCTTAGATGAACGCATGTTTGCTTGGCACAGTTTTACGCCGGATGCCCTTCCTGACGCAACCCCTCTGCGTTTTAGCCGGGGAGAGAAGCTCACAGCACCTGGTACTCCCAGGCGGACTCCCGTCCAAGTACTAACCAGGGCCAAACCCGCGTAGCTTCCGAGATCTGACGAGATCGAGCGTTCTCAGGGTAGCAGGGCAGTAAGCGTTGAACTGTCTGCATTGTTGCATTCGTTTTAA
Source organism: Syngnathoides biaculeatus (assembly GCF_019802595.1). NCBI lineage: Eukaryota > Metazoa > Chordata > Actinopteri > Syngnathiformes > Syngnathidae > Syngnathoides > Syngnathoides biaculeatus. The sequence continues at coordinate 11,515,250 of NC_084648.1, read as the reverse complement.
TGCCAAGTAAAATATTGTCTGAGAAATTTAACTTACTCAAGGTCAGATGTTTGTGTGTGTGTGTGACAGCAAGTTCTTTTTCTTAATTCAAATGATTTTTCTTCTGAATGTTTTGCTCGAGGTAGTCCAGCTTCCATTGACAACTTTAGCGTCGCTGCGTGTTTGGCAGAGAACTTTTTCTCACTGGAAAAACGAAAAAATCTCACCCACTTGCACCGCTTGTTCTTCTATTTGCACATGCTCGGACATGCATTCCATCTTAAAAGAACTGCAGTTCTTTTTTATTTTGGTTCGGGGAGCCGAAGCATCACATTCACTACCCGCTTCGTTTCGCCATGATATGGGGTGAGCATTAGCATTACTGAACTCCACCGCGCTGTTATTGTTATGGAGTGTGTACGAGCGCAGCACATGCGCAAATACTGTCAATGCCGTGATTGGTTGCGTAGCGTGTTTGCGTCGTATCGTATGATCGGCAGGACGGCTGTCACTCACCGAATTACACAGCAAAATGATACAGGAAGAAACGTTATATATCAAATTTGTGTGCAAGAAGTGCGCAATTGCGCAGATGCGCAGCTTAAAGGGAACATTGAAGTGGACCCCTACATACTTGTGGTAAACTTCCCACATATTAAACTCATCCTCCATTTTCATTCTCGTTTATCCTCACAAGGGTCGCGGGCACGCTGGAACCTCTCCCAGCTATCTTCGGCCGGGAGGCGGGGCACACCCTGAGCCGGTTGCCAGCCAATCTCAGGGCACAGACACAGACAACTATTTGCACTCATATTGTCACCTTTGGGTAGTTAGTCGGCTGGGCTCACGGTTCTGAGGACCCGGGTTCAATCCTAGCCCCGCCTTTGTGAAGTTTGCATTTTCTCCCCCTGCCTGCGTGGGTTTTCTCCGGGCACTCCGCTTTCCTCCCACATCCCAAAAACATGCAACATTAATTGGATGCTCTAAATTGCCCCTAGGTGTGATTGCGAGTGCGACTGTTTGTCTCGATGTGGCCTGTGATTCCAGTTCAGGGTGTACACCGCCTCCTGCCCGTTGACAGCTGGGATAGGCTCCAGCACTCCCAGCGACCCTCATGAGGATAAGCAGCAAAGAAAATGGATGGATGAATGTGTAGTTAGTCTTCAATTACCTACCACACGTGTTTTGGGGATGTAGGAGAAAACCGGAGTACCCGGACAAAACCTGCACAGGAACAGGGAGGTTATGCAAACTCCACACAGGCTAGTCGGGGATTCAGACTCCGGTCCTCAGAACTGTGAAGCAGATGTACTCACCAGTTGTCCACAGTGTTGCCACATACAACCTCATATCCTAATGTTGTTTTTTTTTTTTCATGATTTATTTCGAGCGGTCCACTTATGAAATTATTTCGATCCGGAAGTCGTTTCGTCGCGTGAATTTTTCATCAGTAGAAGCACTTTTTACAATGATAAAGTATCTGACTGACCCCAAATAAAAGTTTCACTGTTGAAGTAGTCTAAAAGTCAAAATTAATAAAAACAATCGAGTCACTCTTGAATGCTTGTCTAAAACCTTTTTTTTTTTTTGCCCAACTGTGTTTTAAAACTGTAGATAAAGGACAGCTGTGAGAATAAAGTTATATATATATGTATGGATATTGAAAAAAAAAAGTAGTCATCTGTACGTGTGTCGGCAGCTGTCCGTTTAGCAGCAAAATTATTGGGCTCTCTCGACTGCTTCGTCCCCATCATGAAGCCTATCATGCCTCCGTAACTCCTCGCCTCTGATGTGAACATTTGATTGAGATAATTGACAATCGATCGGATTTCTGAATCATCCAAAATGTGATATCTAGGTTCGCCGCTCAGCCCTACCCAGAATATATATATATATATATATATATATATATATATATATTTATATATAGTGGCTTTCTTCTACCCGTCTGCAATCTGTTCACTGCGATATTAATCCATCACACCTGGACACAAACGCAGAGAAGCGCAGAGGTGTTAGCGGGAGGCCAATAAAAGAGCAATTTGTCTTTGTTCCCGTGCCCCAGAAAAGAGGCGGGGACCCTCAGCTGGCGGAGTCCGTCGGGCGTCTGCGTGGATGAACGCGCGCAGCTTTCGCCATCCATTAAAAAAACCTTCCGTCGGCCGAACTTGGCAATGGCCGGCACGTCTGATGTAGTTTGTCTTGCCGGGATGGGTCCCGGAAGAGCTTAATCAATATTTGCATTTAGTATTCTTTGGGAGGGCGCCGAAGCGAGCGCACCCGGCATTTATCTTCCTTTAATACATTCAGTCGCGCTTTAATTGCTCTTATAAAAGTCTGCCTGTAATGGAACCCTATAGGCACTGCATTTATGGAGGTGATCTAATCTTGCATTAACGGCCTCTTTCTGACTCCTTCGGAAATATAACACGATATATTTCTCCGCGAAAGGCCTGAAGATGACTGCGTTTTGACGGCAATATGAATTAGGGACGAGCTTGTTGATTAACAAACAACAAATCTGAGAGTGGACCGAGGCTTTTGCACAACGCCGTATGGGTTTAAGATGTGATGTCGAGCAGAATTACATTGAGCAAAGTTCTTCCGGGAGCACCTCTGGGACTGTCTTGGAAACCCTTCTTTGAGACCCCAAACCTGTCTTGAAACTAGACTTTTTGAAACCCTACGAAACCCGACTTTGAAGGCCTAACCCTAATTTGAAACACAACTTGGAAGCCATAACCCTTTTGATCTCATTTCTCATATCACGCCTGTGGCAAATGAGATGAGGTGGTCGAGAGGTCACATGGGCTCAACAGGATTCGGGCTTCAAAGCAGGGCTAGGATGTCGAAAGAGGGTTGGGGTTTCACAGTCCAGTTTCAAGGCAATGTTGGGGTCTTAAAGTTGGGTTTCAATCGAGGTTTAGTGTTACGACATGGCAAAATCTTGCAAAGTCAGGGTTTTCCAGTACGAGGTTCTAAAGTAGGGTTTGAAAGTTGGGTTTTGGGTTTTATAGTCGGGTTTGAAAAGGGTGAAGTGACACGTAAACCTGATGAGATTTACCCAGGGGATGGTTCAAAACTGGATACAAGGGTCTCCAATTCAGCATTTTGTAATACAATTCACCCCAATTACATTATGATTCTGTATTATTCCGTTCAATTACAATACAATACACTCCAATTGAGATACGATGCGATGTTTTACTCTGATTAGATATGATCCATATTATATGATTAAGTCCAATTATAATGTGTAATGGTATGATTCAAACTATGACTGTTATATGACTGTTTACTGTGAGTATGACACGATTCTGTCCAGTTATGGAACAATGCAATTCAATTAGTTATGATTTCCAAAATGCGATTTAGTCAAATAGGCGGTACGGTGGTGGATCAGCTGGTAAAGCGTTGGCCTCACAGTTCTGAGGACCCGGGTTTGATCCCGGCCCCGCCTGTGTGGAATTTGCATGTTCTCCCCGTGCCTGTGTGGGTTTTCTCAGGGCACTTCGGTTTCCTCCCACATGCCAAAAACATGCAACATTAATTGGATGCTCTAAATTGCCCCTAGGTGTGATTGTGAGTGCGACTGTTGTCTGTCTTTGTGTGCCCTGCGATTGGCTGGCAGCCAGTTCAGGGTGTAGCCCGCCTCCTTCCCGTTGACAGCTGGGATAGGCTCCAGCACTCCCCGTGACCCTCGTGAGGATAAGCGGCAAATAAAATGGATGGATGGATGGATGGTTGCCATCAGACAAATCCTCTGCAGTTCAAACCAAGTTCAAGATGAAATTTCACCTCATACATATCACTCCAATTAAGATCCGGCACCATTCAGATCAGTGACGACGTGATTCTGTCCAGTTTCGATACATTTCACTCCAATTATGACACAATTGGACAAAATAAGATTTCATGTTTCACCTTAATTATGATACGATTAACTCCATTTAAGATACGATACCCTTCAGTCCGGTGATGACATAATTGCATCCAGTTACAATATGATTTACTCCAATTGTGATGCAATTCACACAATAGGATTTACTTCAGTTAAATGTGATTTATACCATACAACTTACAATTTTATTACAATTTACGATGATTCACTCCAATTAAAATCATTCAGTCTAGTAGCAATATTATTTTTGTGCATTAAAACACAATGCAGCTAAATTACATTGGGTTACACTCCAACTAAAATGCAATAGAATTTCATAATATGTGATGCCAACATTTTTTGTCATTCTTTAACATCCTGCCTATTGTGAAATTGGTAAACATGTTTCTCTTGTGTCTAAAAATAGCTCTACATACAAGTACACTTTCAGAAATTACACATACTGTAGATCCCGAATGCTTCTGCCACCCCCCCCCTTTTTTTTCCATCCCTTGTAATTTAGAGCAAGGCGTCTTTCATGGAAAACAATAGCAAGCGGAAAGAACAAACTAAACTTTGAAGTGGTGCGCCGAGGTCTCAACAGGAAGCAGCCCTAACCCCCCTCAACAAAAAAGAAAAATAACAAGTTCTTCGGGGAACAAAAAAGCCAAGCGCTGGTAATCCGGAGAGCTTGTGGGAACGTCTTCACCTGCGTGTAAGTGTTTATTTGCCAGACGGATTCCAGGTGTAAAAAAAAAAAAAAAAAAAAAAAAGCACGCCGTGGACTTCCCCCTCGCTGTTCAATCAGACATGCCGAGATTTTGAAAGCGTCGCAATTTATGAGTGGACCTCTTCCATTTTCATGCTGGTATTTATTTATGTATATATTTAGCATCATACCTCGTGAGACCTCACAAGTCACCACTGACAGAAATACTGATGAGGCAATTACAGTGTCTCAAGCATTTCCTCAGTCCCCCTCCCACCTACTTTCCTACCCCAACATTTATCGGTGGCCACAACGGCTGCCTAAAGGGATTACGTTTGTACTTCAACAGCATCGTCATTAAACTGCAATCGCTGACGAGATTGTCCTCGTCTGACAGCGTTGAAACTTTTTCTTAAATATCTGAGAACTTTTTTAAAACTTAGAACATCCACCCATCCATCCATTTTCTTAGCCGCTTATCCTCACGAGGGTCGCTGGAGTGCTGGCGCCTATCCCAGCTTTCAACGGGCAGGAGGCAGGGGAAACCCGGAATTGGTTGCCGGCCAATCGCAAGGTACATCGAGACAAACAGCCAGGCTAACATTCACACCTAGGGGCAATTTAGAGTCTCCAATTAATGTTGCAGGTTTTTTGTAATGTGGGAGGAAACCGGAGTGCCCGGAGGAAAACCCACACAGGGACAGGGAGAACATGCAAACTCCACACAGGCGGGTCCGGGATTGAACCCGGGACCTCAGAACTGTGAGGCCAATGATTTACCATCTGATTCACAGTGCCGCCTAAATTTAGAATAACATTACACTATTCTTTTCAAGCAAAGATCCCACTTTATTCTCCTCATGAATTCCAATTCCAAATTCATCCAATACTGTGTCATCCATCCATCTATTTTCCTCGCGGCTTATCCTCATAAGGGTCGCGGGCTGTGCTAGAGCCTATTCCAGTTGTCACCAGGTAGGAGGACGGGTAAACCCTGAACCAGTTGGCAGCCAATCCCAAGGCACATGCACACAAACGACCAATCCGGCTTACAGTCACACCGAGGGGCAATTTAGAGTGTCCAATTAATGTCGCATGTTTTTGGGATGTGGGAGGAAACCGGAGTACCCGGAGAAAAACCAACGCAAGCACGGGGAGAACATCCAAACTCCACACAGGAGGAGGATTTGAACAGGTCTCTTTTTTTGTTTGTTTTTGAAGAATTCTTTTGCTTTTCCCGTCCACCAAATGGGCCTTTTAATATGATTTGTTTTCTTACTGCCCAAGACATCGGCCAAATCACGACTCATATCTTGAAAAGTTTCAATGGGGTCACTTGTAACTTGAGGTTCACTGTTAATATTTTCGTCTTTGACTTGACTTAGTTCTAGACTACATTTTTCTCAATGGGGCAGATTTTGCTGAGGAAAATGTGGCGTCATCGTAGCTTTCTTGCTCTCTGATACAGCAATGGTGCCTTTGGACTTACCGGCTCCGAAGACCAACCTCGATTCAAGATTTACAAATGGCTGCCACGCTCATGGTGGGACGTCAGCAAGAAAAAAAATAACGCTAAACTCATTCCAAGTCGCCGGAATGTTCACCCCGAGAGAGTGTTTGACTGGAGTCATTTGGCCCCAGATCTCGGAAGTGACAAAAGTTGTTTTTGTCTGAGACGAAATGGGAAAGATGAAGTATTCGCAAATCGACACACGTGGAATGACATTGGACCATGTGACAGACAGCTCAGTCTGAAAATCTGGAGAGTTTTTATGCACTTATGGAATGAAGCCAGAACTTGAGTCAGTCATCTCATTTTATAATAATTGACTTTATTATTCTACATACAGTGTTATATTATCTTTAGATAATTAAGAACCAGTCTACTAATAAGTGTACCATGTGTGGTTGATATGTTAATGTTGTAATCATTTCTAGTACTGTATTTATTTATTCACATATTATTATTGTCATGGCTTTCTCCACCTCAGAATAGTGTAATATTAATATTTTATATTTTTATAATTTTTAAAAAATCTGATCTTGAAAAATGTATTAATAAATATTTATAATAATTAATATTTAATTGGTTAATCTTGATATTATTTTTAGTGTAATAATAGTAATAATACAATAATATTCTAAATCTATCACTAGTTTATTTTTACAATATTCTTCTGTGTACACATTGTATGGCTGTGTGTGGTAATTTTTCTGATTTAAAAAAAATAATAATTATTAACTAAATTGTTCCTCAACCAGGCCATTCATAATCACAGGTTTCACTGTATGTATATGTTATGTATACACTGGAACCTCATTTTTTCCCCATTTTTTCAGAAATATATCACTTTATTTCTGGAGTATTCAACCCAGATTTATACAAAATAACAGCGTCGTTCTTGTCATATTTCAACATTTTCCTTTACAGACCACGCACGCGAGAAGCACGCTTCTTGCATATGCGCAATCTTGAACTCATGTTACATCAACAACTTTGTTCAGTTAATAAATTATTCAACACAAACACACGCCCTCCCCACGAGACTCAACCATCGAGTTAGCGAGACTCCGATCCGAAATGACACGAGGTGCGTTCGGCGTCTGTCGACAAAAGAGGACATCTCAAACACAGATGGAAAAACAAACACTTAACTTTTAATCATCACAATAATAGAGGATTTATTTTATTTTTTTTTTGTGGTTTGTCACCGCAGCTTCAGCACGGCCTACCAGTGCATCTACTACTCGCCGGAGCACACGGCCAAAGCTCAGGAGGTTCTGAGCAGCGTCAGCCTCCTGCAGCCGCTCATCAGCAGCTTAGCCGACCGACTGCTGCACGCCGCTCGCGAGCAGTCCTCTCCCGGCCTGAGGGAGGCGCTCAAGGACCTCTCCGACAAGGTGAGCAAACCCGCGTGGCATTCCGCATTTTCGCAAGTACATGGGGCTTTGTAATCATGGTGACTTTTTAGACTTTATTCACGGAACATTACTCACATTTTTGGGGGGGCATAAATATGACTACGTTCATAGTATGGCATTTACTATTACATATTTTATTTATGGCAAAATACAACTTAATTCCCTGCCTGTTACTACTTTTTCCTCCCAAAAATCTAACCCTGGAAATTGCTTATTTGATTTCAAATTTACACATTTTTTTTCTCAAATTAAAGCACTTTATTCCTTTACATTTTACATTTTCCTCTAAAAAGAAAGAACATCATTTACACTTTATTACCTCATTTTTACTTCATTTTCCTCAAACAGATCTGACTTTTTAAAAGTGCCTTTAATTATGAAAATAAATTAAATGAGATTTTTTTGGGGGGGGGGTATTTTTTTTCTTAGATTTAAAAAAAAATCTGATATCAGACTTTTTCTCAAAAAATGCAACTTCATTCACCCGGTGGTAGTACTTTTTTTTCTCTCAAAAATCAATCTGGTTTATCAATAATTGTAATGTTATGGAAAAAAATCTTGATAAAGTAGGATTTTTTTCCTCAGAATATGACCACAACATAATTCTGACAATATAAGAAGTGCAGTCTTGGAGCATAATTACTCATCATTTTAATGTGTTTTCTCCAAGCAAAGGATTATTTTTTTCTCTTGGAAAATTACAACTTGTTTCTGGAATGATTGCGACTTGACGGCAAAACTCGCGCCTGATGGGAGCATCGCGCCCGCCGCCGACATCTTTTTTTTTTTCTTTTTTTTTTTATCAGCGTAATTAATGAATGACATCTGCTGCTGTCAGAATGCAGTCTGTTGTGCCAGAGATTGTTTTTAGCCAGCGTGGAACGGCGCCCAATCAGGCCGCGTTAATTGCCGCGCTCGTTTTTGCTCTCGTCCCTGCCAAGGATATGTCGGCCCCGGTCAGTGGGAGTTTGGGGAGAGGGGGGGGGGGGGCAGAGATCTCTGATTGGAATCTCAACAATTGTGTGTGTGTGTGTGCAAGTGTGTGTTCATGTGTGATTACACACCTGCACGATGAATGTTCCTTCTATTTTATTTTTATTATCAATAGATATTTTTACTTTAATCTTGTCGTATTGTGACTTTCTTCTCAAAAAACATTGATAGTTTGTCAAACTTCCATCCATCCATTTTCTTAGCCGCTTATCCTCACGAGGGTCAACGGGCAGGAGGCGGGGTACACCCTGAACTGGTCGCCAAGGAGATCACAGGGCACATGGAGACAAAGAGCCGCATTCATAATCACACCTAGGGGCAATTTAGAGTGTCCAATTAATATTGCATGTTTTTGGAATCTGGGAAGAAACCGGAGTGCCCGGAAAAAGCTCACGCAGGGACGGGAAGAACATGCAAACTCCACGCAGGCAGGTCTGGGATCGAACCCGGCACCTCAGAACTGGCTTGGTGACTGATTTTTTTTTTCCCATCCAAGGATAGGTTCATTATTTTTCAATATGCAATATTTATTTTTGTAAAAAAAAAAAAAAAAAATAGATTTTTGGGAAAATCATCTGCTGTTTTCTTATACTTGTAAACATAGAACTTTGATCTCTTGTTATTCCATTTTTTTCTGTTCATTTTCATCTCTCCCCCCAGTGCTTTCCAAGTATTTTTGGAGTGATGACATAATAATAATAATAATAGCAGTAATAATAATAATGTGCAGTTTGGACCAAACAGTCATATTTTTGTCTCGCCCCACATAAAATTGGCAGCCGGTTTTTCACATTACTTTTCGCTCATTTTATCGTTCCCCCTTTTTATTAGGACAGCCTACTTGCTGCATCATTATTCTCTTGAAGTCGCTGTGGTAGTTTCAACCCTGTTGAAGAAGCCATATTGTGTTGAGGAAAAGCTCGAGTGCACGTCATTAAACTGATTGGTCGCAGTCCGGGGCGAATAATATCTCACGCAACGTAATCTCACCTGCAGGAGGAGATTTCGAGCCTCCTGCTCCGTACAAACGCGCTATTTTTATGTCAGCTTTTCTTCTGTTTTGTTCCCATTTCTCCGCTCGGGGAGTCCACAGAGGCCCATTTTTCTTCGCCGGTAATCACGCACGTGCAGGTGGAGCGAGTCGCGGAGTGTCTCCGAGTTTGTGTGTAAAAGCCAAAGAAAAGCACTGAGGAAATGCAAAGTCGCAGTTTAAGCGCCTCCTCGCGCACAAAAAAAGGCTTCTTGCTTTGAGATCCATTTTGAGGACGCATCCTGCGGCGCTGCCAAATGCCACTTTTTTTTCTTCTCTTTTCGTTCTTTTTTTTTACACCGCAGGAGAGCAGTTGTTACGTTATCACTCCAATGCACCGGCAACAACAACAACTGTGTGTGTGTGTGTGTGCGTCACAGCGTTAACAGCAACTGTTTGAACAAATCACAAAAGCTCCAATTGTTGCATACGCAAAACAGGAAAAGTAGGCTCACTACCACTCTTTATGATAATTCTCAGTCACAGTCATTCTCTTTTTTTTTTTTTTTTTTTTAAGAAAAAAATGTAGTTGAAATTTTACGAGCAGTCTTCCAAAATATTACACGCTTGTAGTTTTGGAGCAGAAAGACTTTGGGAGAATGAATTGTGACGTTTACCGATGAAGGGCTTTTCGTTTGCTCAACTGTAATTGGATCGCCAACGGCGTGACTCAGAAGGGCTGTAGTCGCTTTGGCCCTGGCGGGACAGGGGAGGGCTGGTGGCATCGGTGAGGTCTTTTTGAACGAGAGATGCTCCTCGGAGGCGTCACCTGTCCACGTGATTCAATCGTTGGTTGTTTGATGATGCTCACCTGCTGGAATGTCTTTTTTTCAGGCACACTTTACACTTTCAATCCAAAACATTTCTTCAGTTCTGAATTTCAATTATGGAGTCGCCCTATTTCAGTCTCTGGTGGGTTAATGTCCCCTGGAAGTGCACAGCGAAGTCACCTTTTCAGTGGAGAGACCCGACGACCACTATACGCACACGTGGCATGAGGTCGGAGGGCAGCATCTTCCGATCCAGAGTCGGCAGTTTACCTTGCGTCTAAAAAAAACAATTTTGATGGCAGCAAGTTTCAAATTCAGGACAGAGATGACCTCAGGTTTATGTGTGAAAGAATTCATCTACAATGAACCCTCATTTTTTGCAGGGGATATGTTCCAGGCACAGTCACTGTAAGTGAAAATCCACAATCCAGATTGACCGTGCTTTTATATATGTAAACTGTAAAGTGGTGCCTTAAGATTATGTTCACATCTTTGTAATACTATTTAAATTCCATTATTATATGTTTTTCTAAAGTACAGTCTCTTAGAAAAAGAAAAATATATATCAAAGCAGACGGCTTGTACGGAATAATGGCATTTCCATCCATTTCAATAGGGACAGATTATTTGAGTTACAAACGTGTCACAGCATGAGTTAAACTCGTATCTCAAGACACTGTTTTAACTCTCACACACGCTTTGAACTCATTTAGTCATTTTGCAACACTTAAAATGATTAAAATGTACTTTTCAAAGTATTTATTAACACCTGGTCTCACTCATCTGCTGTCCAAAAAATGGGAAAAAAAAAAGATACTTAATTCAAAATGATTCTTTGTCACTCCCAACTGAAGTTTGGTGTAAAAATGAAAACTCAATTAAACATTCTATGTTTTGACACCAGAGTATTTAATAAACCATGTAAAAACAAACATCAGTTGGCTAAATGCTAACATTTAATGCAAAACGCTGTAGATGTGCTAATGGAAATTAATATTAAATTAAAAGTGACGTAAATTACAAAACTTCAAACGGCTTCTTTTTTTTTTAGCACCGCAGAGCCAAAAATACAAACAGTGCATAACAACACTTGAAGGCATATGGTTAATTGTCTCTGCTCTGCGGGAGTTTATTTGTTTGGGAACCTTCTCTGCATGTACTCCTCGTTCTTGTTTTTCTTCAATTACACCGCAAATCTTCACGTAGACCGCAGTGCGGCCCGGCAGGTTGCAGCGCAGCGTGGTACTTCCTTGAAGGCGTGTAAATTCCGAGTTGCCGATATACTATAAAAGGTAAATCCGTACAAAACGACGACTTAAAGAGGTGCCATTTGGTCCTCTGTACAGAAAGGTGAAAATTTACACCGTCACGTATCTACTTACAACAATTTCCTGACCTCTCTCAGAGAACGACCTCCGCATTGCAAGGGAAAGTGGCCGCTAATGAGCCATTTTGAGACCAGGCAGGTGAAAGAGCGCTTGGTTGCGAGGCAAAAAGCTCACTCACTGGTCCCACGACAGTCCAGGCAACGACAACCCGGCATAAAATGAAATAGGGGGACGCCGCATGTCAAATTTCAAATTGAAGAAGCCTTTTGGTATGATGGAAGCAATATCTTCAACAAACAAGAGTCAAATTGCCCTGATTTATCCCTTGTGCGTCACCATGAGCCGAATGACGGAGAATTTACACGGTCTTCCCTCTCACTTTGTCAGCACCTGCTTCCTCCAGTGTTGCCTTTCGGGCCTAGCGGTCCATTAACGTCGGCTGTTTGTCTTGTCCCGCCGCCTCTCGTGTCTTCCTGGCTGCAGACGGAGCAATTTGTCCACACGCTCAAGGATGAGTTGGTCAAATGCGCCTTGTTAGCACTGCACGCCGCCCAGCCCGGCTACGTGTCCAAGAACCAGAAGGCCGGCGACCGGGACCTGAGTTCTGTCCGGGCGACGTCGCCCTCGCTCCCCGGCGACAACGGGGCTCCGTCGTGCAACAACGTCGACGGGACACAGGGCCTGAGGCGAGGAGAAGACTCCATCCCCCACCACAAAGAGTACGATGAGGAGGAATGGGCAAGTGTCTTCCTGTCATGTTGAATCCATCCTATTGTTTCTATTGTCTTGAGCAGCAACACCTGTTCCAATAAATGGATAAACGGGGTCAGGGTCAAGGGTCGTGGTTAAGAATTGATGAGGCAGTTAACTGGGTTAGGGCTAAGGGGTGAGGGGTGTTCAGAATGAACAAGTACCACTTCTGGTATCGATATTGGGACTATAGAGCTCGTGCACCTACGTCATCAAATCACGGCACTGGCCGGAAGTGTCGGTCAAGCAAAGCATTGCTCAATGCTAAGTCGGTCGGAGACGACGGCAAAATACATCTCATAGCACGACGCCCAGAATTTTGTCCGATACCGTTAAACATTTAGAAGGTGATAATAACTGAAGGTACGTGGAAAAATTAAACACTTGGTATAGAGGAACCATATTTAGTGTCGAAGTAAGAAATTGGACTGTGAACCCGCTTCCGCATGTCTTGGACAGCCGGATCTGCACATTTATCTGGTGACTAAGTCATAGAGTTTGAAAGCGTCAAAATGTCTGGACACATACAAATACTTCGTTACTGGTTCTGTCCTCAATCAAGAATAAATCCTACATAGTAATGGAACCACTCTGATTTTTTTCAATATAAATACCAATATTTAAATAAATGACCCCTGGTTTTACACAAACTTGTATTCATTAACTATGATTGGAAAAAAACAAAAACACGAAGCGTGTTGCGGCCACACGTTAATCTACTAAACCTGTGTGTGACCGACGGTTTATTTTCTTTTTTTAAATACGCATTGGACTCATTTTAGAAAAATGCATATAAAAAAAAAAAACTTCTGTCGGAGAGAGGTTTACCGAAGTTTAACGTTTGGCCGCAACACGCTTCCGTGTACGTTGGAGATGATTCCCTGTCGTTTTTTTTTTTTTTTTGTTTTATTTAATACGCATTGTTCTCAAATGACCCAATTTATAAATACTTCTTGGGAATTTGATTTTGAGAAGAATAATTCCTACCTGAAATGAAGTGATCGCTACACAGTCGTGTGTATTTGGTTGGGCACCACCCATCACGTTTAATTGCCCGAAATCCATCGATCTTTTCTGTTCTTTTCAGCTGGTATCCCATAGAATGATCTCTTTGAATATCTGTCTCATCTGTTGTAACAACCAACAGCACAAAAGGTCTCGGGCAATTTGAAAAATCTGATCTGATACAATGGCAACCGCAGTGCAGAGCAGCTAGATTTGACTGGCAATATGCCGCCGTGAAAACGGTGACGTCACGTACATCATCACGTCATTTCAAGGTTACCTGGTACTTGTGAAGGCTGCCAATACCTGCCATCAATGAATAAGGCAAAAAAATAACTAATAATCTGACACCAAGGAAGTCCTCCTCGCCAGTAGTTGATGCCACACTGCAGCAGTGTGACAGGAGCAAATCACGTCAGAAGGACGAAAGGTCTTTCTTCGGAATTATCTGGTATCAGCGACTAGTCAAGAGGGAATAGTCGTACAGGTATCGCCTGAAAAGGGGGTCTTGAACACCCCTAATTAAGACTAGCTTGGAATCACCACCGTTAAAAGGGCCTCTCCTTAACCCCAGATCAAGTCAAGATGTTCAAGATGGCTTTTCCCGACATGTTCTGGCTTTCTGCTTGGAGGCTTTTTACTAATCGCGGCTTGTATTGTAAAACATGACCACAAAAATGTCACTAAGTGACTCCAAGAACAGCTGAACAGGATTTGTGGTTAATCAGAGACGCTTCAAATGGTGGCCTGCGTGCGCTGAGTCAGATTTAACATGAGTTTGAAGTTCATTTTTGGTTATGAGAGGGTGGGAAATATTTTTTTCTTTGAGGACGCCTTGAGCCTTTAACCACATTTTCTCCCGTCCTTGTTGTTCGGAGTGCTGTGGGTTTTCTTCCCGTTGATGTACTGGTTGCTTGGTTCGGGTAGTGAGCGTGCAGAGTGTGATTGTTGGACTCTTTCAGGACAGAGTTTGGGCCAGTGTGGCCAAACGTCTAAACTGCGTCATCGCCATGGTGGACCAACTGGCCGAGCAGGACGCCCGCAGCAAGCAGGAGCGCGGCGGCGAGCAGCAACAACAGCTCGCCGACGTCATCACCTCACACAACCCTGGTAAGAAAAATTTCGCGGATGCCCGCTTTTGCCAGGAATTACTGAAAATCGTGAATTTGGCCATTTTCTTATGCCCCAAAGCATGAAGCTCAAACAAGTTGAGTTTGAAAATTCAAGCCAAGGAGGCAAGAAATGTATGAGGAATGAGAAGACCCACAAAAAAATGTTCATAAGCCATGCCTGAAGGTGCACAGGAAGTCTGCCATTTTGCTTTGAAGATGTTTCAGGAATATTGGGATCAGGCGTCCTTCACAACGAAGTTCTGGAGTACCGTCTGTTCTGCTACCAAACTGGAAGCAAGTATAGTAGACAGTTAGATCGCGCTAAGTTATACATTTTACGTTTTTTGTGGGCTGAGCATGGCAGTGAGTTTGACGCCTCACCAAAAAACAAAACTCTAAAAAGTCAGCACCACAACTCGGGGGCTTGCCTGAAATAATGTCTTGTGCGTGATCGTTGAAGGATTCAGAGGCAGCTCTGACTGCCAGAAATGCACAAGGCAAAATTCAATTTAGCATCACTATCTGTTCAGTGTAGAGCTCGTGCACCTTACGTCACTGAAGTCACGTGACTGGACGCATTGCCGGTCAAGCAAAGCGTGGTTCAATGCTAAGTCGGTTGGAGACGACACGAAAATACGTCTTATAGCAAAAGTTTTGTCCAATACCGTTAAACATTTAGAAGGTGATGATAAACGAACGTACGTGGAAAAATGAAAGACACTTTGCACAGGGGACCCATATTTAATGCCGAAGTCGATGTTTTCGCTGATAATAAATTGGACTGTTAACCCGCTTCCGCTTGTCTTGGAAAACTGGATCTACACATGGATCTGGTGAGTAAGTCGTTGAGATTTACGCGGAAGAGTGTGAAAGCGTAGAAAATTCTGGACGCATACAAATACTTCGTCGCTGGATCTGTTCTCAACGGGGAGACGGCTCGCGAATGCGGAGTTGTGTTCGGCTACACGTTAACGTTTTCTGAACTCCATCGATCTTTTCAGCTAGTATTCAATACAAATGCCAGTACTTAAATAAATGACCCCTGGTTTTACACAAACTCGCATTCATTAACTATGATGGGGGGGGGGGGAGGACAAACGAGTTGGGTCCTCTGTAGCGTTTCCCAAGAAGTACTTATAATGTCAAGTTGGGTCATTTGAGAACAATACGTTAAAATAAAACACACAAAAAACAGAGTCGTCTCCAACGTACACGGAAGCGTGTTGCAGTCACACGTTAAACTTCGGTAAACCTCTCCATGACAGACTTTTTTTTTAATATGCATTGGACGCATTTGAGAACAATGCATATTTAAAAAAAAAAAAAAACTGTCCCAAAACTGTCGGGGAAAGGTTTACCGAAGTTTAACGTGTGACCGCAACACGCTTTCGTGTACGTTGGAGACGACTTCCCGTTGTTTTTTTGTTTTTTTTTTAAACGCATTGTTCTCAAATGAGCCAACTTGGCATTATAAATACTTATTGGGAATTTCAGAATAATTCTTACCTGAAATGAAGCGATCGCTACACAATCGTGTGTATTTGGTTGGGCGCCATCCATCCCGTTTAATTGCCGAAATCCATCAATATTTTCTGCTCTTTTCAGCTGGTATTCCATAGAATGACCTCTTTGAAAATCTGTCTTGTCTGTTGTAACAACCAGCAGCCCAACAAGTCTCGGGCATTGTGAATATTCTGCTCCGGTTCAAGGTCCCCCACACTGTCGGGCAGCTCTTTTTGACCGCCAATATGGCGCCGTGAAAATGGTGACGTCACGTGCACGAGCTCTATACTTGGTTCGAGTTTTGGTGGTAATTGTACAAGGAATTCAGAAGTAGTCTTCCTCCATCAATTAGCCACGGCGTTTTCAGCCTTCTGTTTTGTCTTGTATTTTTTTCTGGGTCTACTCATCATGGACAACGCCTACCAAATGTCATGTTGCGAAGTGGAACCTGGCTTCAATTTTCCCAGCACTGTACAATGTTTGACGGGTGACTCTCAATCGTTCTGCTTTTGCCGTCCTTTGACTTTCTGCCAGAGGACGCAGACGAGAGATGTATCAAGCACCGTGTATTTTGACCACGCAGGCCTCTGTGTAGGTCGAGCTCGCCGCCACTGAGATCTCCAAAGCTGTTGGTGGGGGGGACAGCATTGGTTCAACACTGTCCTCTATTGACGACGAAGGGAATTATACAAACAAACAATCTGCAGACCTAAAATTTTGAATCTCTCCTGTAGCCACGATGACAGAATGAATCATAAAAACAGTAGAAATCATTTGTGATTCACTATAAAACCACACATAATTGTCATTAAAACAGAGACCCGCATAATTTTAAAATTGAATAACTTGTTGGTTGGCCCCTTTGTTGGTCAGGAAAGGAATATCACGGTCATGTTGGAAAATTGATTTTTGTGGGGGGTATGGTTTACAAAAAAATCTATAATGCAATATTTTTGTTAACTTAGAATTCTACAAAAATTAAAGAATTAATTCAAGGGGAATATTGTTGCAATATTGTGAGAATAAATAGAAAGAATGTGCTTGTAGTTTAAAAAAAATAATTTATCCTCCAACAAATGTCTCAAACTCAAGGCCCGGGGGCCAGATCCGGCCCACCGCGTGATTTTATGTGGCCCGCAGAGGCAAATCGTGTGTATCAACGTTTGTGATTTTTTTTTTTTTTTTCAAATCCGTACCAAAATTTGAGACATTACAAGCATTTTTCTGTTACCAAACTATATCAGTTGGGAAAAAAAAAACAGTACCCTTGATTCGTGATTCCAAAACTAGTTCATAAACTTCATGTGTAAATATGATGAGGCGGTGAAATTTTTTTATGGTTTCACAGCCACAACGGCCCTCTGAGGGAAACCGCAAGTACAATGTGGTCTGCGACAAAAATGAGACACCCCTGTCCTATAAGTATGAAAAGTCAAAATATTAAGAATGAATGAATTGATCATATCACAGGAATAATGTAATTTTATCAGAAACAGAACCTATACAGAAACTATAAAAATAAAATAAAGTCACCATTTGTTTTGTTTTTCAAGAATATTTCTCATTTTAGGAGAAAATTACAAATTAAAATTACAAAATCAAAAAAACAAAACCCTCAGTAATTTATGCAAAAAAAAAACTATTACAAGAGTGAATGGTTGAAAAATTCAAACGTTGTAGTCAATATAATGTGAAAATGAAGTCGTCATTAAATATGGTTATATAACAAAAGATAGCGTTGAGAGTTTTTTATGACAAGGATAAAGTCATTCGAGGAAGAGGGAAGTGTCGAAATCGTTGCCCGCAGCCTTTTCGTACAATAGATGCGCGTGTGAAAACTCGATTCAGGAAGATGGCAGCAAAATAGGCCCGTTGGCATGAAAAAAAGGAGAAGGCGGGCGGAAAGAAGACGGTTTGCATTCAAATTACAGACGGTATCAACATTTTTCACGGTGACAGATGTGCGGAACCAACACCGTCAACAGCAGGAGTCGCCCACAATTATACTCGACATAGCGCTGCTGTCAGTGTCAGCGGCTGCCTAAGAGAATGAGGCGGAGAGAAAGTAAAGAGTGACGCGTTTTGAATCAGGACGATTATGACTTATTAAACGGATCCAAATGGTACACAATGTTAAATGCAGTGGCCGATGCTGCAGTTTTCTGCACTTGGGTCTCTATATAAAGAATGCGTAATATTTTCAATCATCAATAACTTTTTGAAAATGGGACTAAGTGTGGCAGCTTCATCTCGGGAGACATTTAAACATTATTCTTATGATACACTCTATATTATTATTTTATTATCTCTATCAGTTGCTGCCAATGTTGTGCGAGATGGTGAGCGCAGACCGCTGATGTCATTTGCTTTTCATTCAGTCTCGTTTTACAAGTCCTTTCGTAAGCGTTGTGCCCTTTCCGCCGAGGCGATTTCACGGTGCGTTTAATGAGCCCCCGTTAACCGTAAATCACGTATTATGCATTCTGATGCTGTGTAAAAAGTTGCCCTTGAGACACCAAATGTCCTGGAAAAAGGAAAGACATCTGTGACAGGTGTGCCGGTGGGTCAACGCGGAAGACGTGGAGTAAAATGTTAAGAGCGTAAAAGTTCTTCCTTGTTTTTCCATGGCACCGCAGGCGACTGGCGGGAACAGCTGTGCCCCCTGGTGGCCAGGTTGAAGGAGTGCGTGACGCAGGTGGTGGACAAGGCCAAGCGCGCCGTCACCTTCGTGCTGCTGCAGGAAGCCGCCTGCAGCATCCCGCAGGGATTCCTGCTCCAGCAGAGGAGAGACGTCGTCTTCAGTCAGGCTGTAAGTCAAAAACCGCATCGGCAACGAGAGTAGAATCGCGCTAATTGCTAACCCTATTCTCCATCCCATAAGTATGCTGCAAACGTACAAGTAATTTGGCTCAACTGCAAAGCGTTGGCCTCACAGTTCTGAGGTCACGGGTTCAATCCCAGCCCCCACCTGTGTGGAGTTTGCATGTTCTGCCCGTGCCTGCGTGGGTTTCTTCCGGGCACTCCGGTTTCCTCCCACATCCCAAAAACATGCAACATTATTTGGACACACTAAATTGTCCCAAGGTGTGATTGTGAGTGCGGCTGTTTGTCTCAATGTGCCCTGCGATTGGCTGGCAACCAGTTCAGGGTGTACCCCGCCTCCTGCCTGTTGACACCTGGCATAGGCTCCAGCACTCCCAGCGACCCTCATGAGGATAAGCGGCAAAGAAAATGGATGGATAGATGGGTAATTAGTCTTCAATTAACCTACCACACGTGTTTTCGGGATGTGGGAGAAACCCGTAGTACCGGGACAAAACCTACACAGGCACGGGGAGAACATGCAAACTCCACACAGGCGAGCCGGGGATTCAGACCCCGGTCCTCAGAACTGTGAAGCAGATGTCCTCACCACTTTTTCGCAGTGTTGCCATATAAAACAATACAATTTTTTTTTCAGTATTTATTTCGAGCGGACCACTTAGGAAATTCATTCGATCCGGAAGTTGTTTCGTCGCATGAATTTTTCCCAACAGTGTTCTAGTTCCCATTTTTAAGAACAAAGGGGATGTTCAGAGCTGTGGGAACTATAGAGGAATAAAGTTGATGAGCCACACAATGAAGTTATGGGAAAGAGTAGTGGAGGCTAGACTCAGGACAGAAGTAAGTATCTGCGAGCAAAAGTATGGTTTCATGCCTAGAAAGAGTACCACAGATGCATTATTTGCCTTGAGGATGCTCGTGGAAAAGTACAGAGAAGGTCAGAAGGAGCTACATTGTGTCTTTGTGGATCTAGAGAAAGCCTATGACAGAGTACCAAGAGAGGAACTGTGGTACTGCATGCGTAAGTCTGGTGTGGCATAGAAGTATGTTAAAATAGTACAGGACATGTATGATGGCAGCAAAACAATGGTGAGGTGTGCCTTAGGTGTGACAGAGGAATTTAAGGTAGAGGTGGGACTGCATCAGGGATCAGCTCTGAGCCCCTTCCTGTTTGCAGTGGTAATGGATAGGCTGACAGATGAGGTTAGACTGGAATCCCCTTGGACCATGATGTTCGCAGATGATATTGTCATATGCAGTGAAAGCAGGGAGCACGCAGAGGAACAATTGGAAAGATGGAGACATGCACTGGAAAGGAGAGGAATGAAGATTAGCGAAGTAAAACAGAATATATGTGCGTGAATGAGAAAAGTAGAGGGGGAAAAGTGAGGCTACAGGGAGAAGAGATAGCGAGGGTGGACGACTTCAAATACTTGGGGTCAACAATACAGAGCAATGGAGAGTGTGGTCAGGAAGTGAAGAAACGGGTCCAAGCAGGTTGGAACAGCTGGCGAAAGGTGTCTGGTGTGTTATGTGACAGAAGAGTGTCTGCTAGGATGAAAGGCAAAGTTTATAAAACAGTGGTGAGGCCGGCCATGATGTACGGATTAGAGACGGTGGCACTGAAGAAACAACAGGAAGCTGAACTGGAGGTGGCAGAAATGAAGATGTTGAGGTTCTCGGTCGGAGTGAGCAGGTTGGATAGGATGAGAAATGAGCTCATTAGAGGGACAGCCAAAGTTGGATGTTTTGGAGACAAGATTCGAGAGAGCAGACTTCGATGGTTTGGACATGCTCAGAGGCGAGAGAGTGAGTATATTGGTAGAAGGATGCTGAGGATGGAGCTCCCAGGCAAAAGAGCGAGAGGAAGACCAAAGAGAAGGTTTATGGATGTGGTGAGGGAAGACATGAGGGCAGTTGGGGTTAGAGAGGAAGATGCAGGAGATAGGCTAAGATGGCAAAAGATGACACGCTGTGGCGACCCCTAACGGGACAAGCCGAAAGGAAAAGAAGAAGAAGAAGAAGCACTTTTTACAATGACCCCAAATAAAAGTTTCACTGTTGAAGTAGTCTAAAAGTCTGAATGAATAATAGTAATAATAATAAATAATAATAATATAATCCTGAATCCCACATCCCGAAAACATGCATCATTAATTGGACTCTCTAAATTGCCCCGAGGTGTGAATGTGAGCCTGGCTGTTTGTCTCTATGTGCCCTGCGATTGGCGAGCAACCAGTTCAGGGTGTACCCCGCCTCCTGCCCGTTGACAGTTGGGATAGGCTCCAGCACTCCCTTGTGAGGATAAGCAGCTAATGAAATGGATGGATGGACTCGTGGAAAGGATGCAGAGTCGTCAATTATTTCGAGACGTTAAGTGGCTAATAGAGCAACAGTCGAGTGCACCGACCATTTTGGCAAATTGAACTCATCACCACTGAAAGCTTATTGTCGTGTGTTATCTCACCAAGACACCCTACTTGTTGACGGTAAGGACACCCACCAGTGTTGTGGTGACACATCACTCAAGTGTGTGAGTACTTGAGCCACTCGAGTAGCATTTGTGTGTTCCTCATCGTCACCTTCGTGCACACAAGTTGGAGTATGAAAAAGTGCAGGATTGGTTGTACTTTTTCAATTCTGAGACGAACAGTAACGGCAGCACTCGCCCTCCTTTGACTGCGTTTGGATGCAAACGTGCTGAATAATGCGGAAGGTTTTATTAACGTCATGTGATTAAAATGTGTGTGCGTTTTGTGCGTACCAGCTGGCGGTGTTGGCGTGCGGTTTCGTCATGCGGCTGTACGCGGGGATGCAGGACAAAGGTTTCCTGAGGCAGCTCCACCTGGTCGGGCTGGTGGCCCAGTTCGAAAGCCTGCTCAGCACCTACAGTGAGTTCGCCACTTCGCACTTTGGGAGCGCAAATAAGCCAATTGCAATGTAGGACTACAGTACGGTACGATAGTGGGTTTTTGTCTGGTGCTGTCGCGCTAACGTCGCCGCGGCGACCGTCCCAAGGCGAAGAGATCGGCATGCTGGAGGACATGGAGGTGGGCGTGGCGGACCTCCAGAGGGTCGTGTTCAAGGTGACCCGGGCCCAGACGGAGCACCTCAGTGACCTTCAGCCTGTGGTGCGAGGCAGACGGTGAGACTTCGGCGCGTCCGTCGCCACGGTGGACATTTATTGGAACAGTTGCTTTCGTCTACGGTGTACGCGCGAATCTTGATGATCAGTCACTACAGCGTGGACGTGTATCTGTCCTCAGGGACCACTTCACTGTGGAGGTCCCGCTCCCAGGCCCCGCCTTCCAGAACATGCCGGAAGAAATCAAGGAAGGCCGACCTCTGCGCGTGTTCCCGGTACTCTTTAACGTGGGCATCAACGAGCAGCAAACCATCGCCGAAAGGTCAGCGCTGATCGCATTCTAATATTTCGGCCTCCTCCAAATTTTTGAGTCAAGGAACGACTGACGGGGGGGGACATTTTTCTAAGGACCCATAATCCTAACACCCCAAAAAGTGTGACAAAGTTGATATCGTGATATTAAATTCAAAGTTTAACAAGGAGAGAAAGTCATATTTCAACTCGTGGAGTTCAAAAATACAACTTTGCCCTTGTACTACTAAATCTATAATTCTCAGAAAGACACAATTTGGCTCATATTCTTGAAAAAAAATACACCTTTTCTCTAAACGGCTTATATTATATTATATTATATTATATTATATCACATTATTCCTGCGACCCTCGTGAGGATAAGCAGCTAAGAAAAGGGATGGATTGTATTATATTATATTATTACTGCGACCCTTTTTGAGGATAAGCAGTGAAGAAAATAGATAGATGGATGGATTATATTATATTATATTATATCATATTATTCCTGCGACCCTTGTGAGGATAAGCAACTAAAAAAATAGATAGATGGATGGATTATATTATATTATAATATTTTATATTATATTATATTATATTATTTCTGCGGCTAAGAAAATAGATGGATAGATGTATTATATTATATTATTCCTGCGACCCTCGTGAGGATAATTGGCTAAGAAAATACATGGAGGGATTATATTATATTATATTATAGTATGGGTTAGGTTAGGGTAACCCGAACCCTATATTATAAACTGTATAGAGCTCTGTTCTGGAAAAAAAAATTAAGACCACTGCAAAATTATCCTTTTCCATGATTTTTATTTTTTATATGTTTGAGTATTCCCCCCCCCCCCAAATGAACCATTCACAATTCTCAAATTCCAAAAATTGTCAATTCCAGGATTTTTTGCAGAAAATGAGAAATGGTGAAAAATCCCAAATACGCTAGGCTCAAATGTTTTTTTTTTTTGTTTTTTTTTTCATTGTCTGTTGCCACGGAAGCCATTTTTAACTTTGTATCAAATATCAATACAAGTACAAACGTGCCACATGTGTCTCTTTTCCGGAGAAGGTTTAATCGTGATGACTGGACTCCTTTTCCCTCTTTTGCTAGTTTTTTTTTTTTTTTTTAACTGGCTTTGGCGATTGGGTCATTAAGCTAATAATATGTAGCCCTGCACTTAAAAAAAAATGTTACATCTTAATTTATTGCAATTTATGTTCCACACTCCCAAAGCTATGGGTCGAGGACCCCCGAGGACCCCACTTGGAGAAACCACCGTTAAAAACCATAACTAGTGTCTAATGGTGTCAACTTCCTCCACAGGTTTGGCGATATTTCCCTTCAGGAGAGGATCAACCAGAAGAATTTTGAGACGCTGGAGTGCTATTACAAAACACTGAGCGAAAAGGTGCCACGTGAATGTAAGTTGATTGAGCCATTAACCCCTTTTCCATGTCACTCCTATCAGTTTTGATCTCCCACCCCCCCACCCCCCCCCCCCTTCTTTGTTTTTCTACCAAAAAATGACAGTCCAAAAATATCCTTTAGGCTCCTTTTAAAACCACATAGATCTCCGGAACTTTTGCCACCAGGAACTCAAAGTTCCTCACCTTGTTGTTGAAAAGGGGGCAATTATTACTAAAGCGTGGATTGTTGTTGCGCGAGCGTCTCATTCTCGCTGCTTTTTTTTTTCCTCCCGCGCTGTGTACAACAGGTCTACCGTGTTTCCAAGCCAGACAGACATCAAGGAACTACTTGAAACCCTGGGCCAGAATGTAGTCACCAAGCGGAGGAAGAATGTGGAGATTCTGTGGAGCGCCGCGGCGGTGAGCGCCGACTGCCTCGCTCCGCCTTCGGAGAGCAGATTTTTTTCCCTCGAACGTAAACAAAATCCCCCTTCCGAATAGTTTGCACAGATTCTTTAATACTGGCTCCGATAGTCCAGTGTCAGTAGTTGCGCAAAACTGCATTGAATTATTACATTGGTCTTAAAATGTACACATAACATCCATCCATTTCCTCAGCCGCTTGTCCTCACAAGGGTCGTGGGGAGTGCTGGAGCCTATCCCAGGGCAGGAGGCGGGGTACACCCTGAACATAGGGACAAACAACCATTCGCACTCACAATCACACCTTGGGGCAATTCAAAGTGTCCAATTATTGCATGTTTTAGGGATGCAGAAGGAAACCGGAGTGCCTGGAGAAAATCCACACAGGCACAGGGAGAACATGCGAACTCCACACACGGAGGGCTGGGATTTGAACCCCGGTCCTCACAACTGTGAGGCCAACGCTCTACAGCTGTCCCACAGTGCCGCCCACATATAATATGTAATAAGATGGTATATTTCCCATTCAACATTGGTTTTTTCCTCTTAATAGTTTAAAAACAGGGAATGCGTTCCCCAAAAATGCTACTGCCAATGATCTATGTTTAAGTAAGGTCAGATGCTTCATATGGACAAAAGTAGTACTTTGCTGCCTTTCTTGTGGCATTTTGGCGCCAAAAAAGTACAGTGACGTGAGTTGAGGAGTTTAATTGGACAAAAGTGGTGCTTTGCCGGCAACTTGGGTCCAAGGAACAATGTTTAAGTGAGTTGAGGAGCTTCATTGACACAACTATCTTGGTGCCAAGCAAGTATGTTGAAATGAGTCGAGGAGCTCAATTGGAAAAAAGTAGTATTTTTTTGCCTTTCTTGTGGCATTTTGGTGCCAAGGAAGTATGTTGACGTGACTTGAGGAGCTTCGTTTACATACCAGTTGTACTTTCCAACTATTTTGGTGCCAAGCAAGTACGTTGAAATGAGTTGAGGAGCTTAATTGGACAAAAGCGGTGCTTTGCCGGCAACTTAGGTGCAAGGAACAATGTTTAAGTGAGTTGAGGAGGTTCATTGACACAGCAGTTGCACTTTCCAACTATCTTGGTGCCAAGCAAGTACGTTGAAATGAGTTGAGGAGCTCAATTGGAAAAAAGTAGTGCTTTTTTGCCTTTCTTGTGGAATTTTGGTGCCAAGGAAGTACTGTACGTTGACGTGAGTTGAGGAGCTTCACTTACACAACAGTTGTGCTTTCCAACTATACTGGTGCCAAGCAGTACGTTGAAATGAGTTGAGGAGCTCAATTGGACAATAGTGGTGCTTTGCCGGCAACTTGGGTCCAAGGAACAATGTTTAAGTGAGTTGAGGAGCTTCATTGACACAGCAGTTGTACTTTCCAACTATCTTGGTGCCAAGCAAGTATGTTGAAATGAGTCGAGGAGCTCAATTGGAAAAAAGTAGTATTTTTTTGCCTTTCTTGTGGCATTTTGGTGCCAAGGAAGTATGTTGACGTGACTTGAGGAGCTTCGTTTACATACCAGTTGTACTTTCCAACTATTTTGGTGCCAAGCAAGTACGTTGAAATGAGTTGAGGAGCTTAATTGGACAAAAGCGGTGCTTTGCCGGCAACTTAGGTGCAAGGAACAATGTTTAAGTGAGTTGAGGAGGTTCATTGACACAGCAGTTGCACTTTCCAACTATCTTGGTGCCAAGCAAGTACGTTGAAATGAGTTGAGGAGCTCAATTGGAAAAAAGTAGTGCTTTTTTGCCTTTCTTGTGGAATTTTGGTGCCAAGGAAGTACTGTACGTTGACGTGAGTTGAGGAGCTTCACTTACACAACAGTTGTGCTTTCCAACTATACTGGTGCCAAGCAAGTACGTTGAAATGAGTTGAGGAGCTCAATTGGACAATAGTGGTGCTTTGCCGGCAACTTGGGTCCAAGGAACAATGTTTAAGTGAGTTGAGGAGCTTCATTGACACAGCAGTTGTACTTTCCAACTATCTTGGTGCCAAGCAAGTATGTTGAAATGAGTTGAGGAGCTCAATTGGAAAAAAGTAGTATTTTTTTGCCTTTTTTGTGGCATTTTGGTGCCAAGGAAGTATGTTGACGTGACTTAGGGAGCTTCGTTTACATACCAGTTGTACTTTCCAACTATTTTGGTGCCAAGCAAATACGTTGAAATGAGTTGAGGAGCTCAATCGGAAAAAAGTCGTGCTTTTTTGCCTTTCTTGTGGAATTTTGGTACCAAGGAAGTACTGTACGTTGACGTGAGTTGAGGAGCTTCACTTACACAACAGTTGTGCTTTCCAACTATATTGGTGCCAAGCAAGTACGTTGAAATGAGTTGAGGAGCTCAATTGGACAAAAGTGGTGCTTTGCCGGCAACTTGGGTCCAAGGAACAACGTTGAAGTGACTTGAGGAGTTTCATTCAGGCAAAGGTAGTGCTTTACTGCCATCCTGCGGTGTCTTGCTGCCAAAGAACTGCAGGTGACATTTTAGGACGTTGACACAATTTTCATCTTTTTGACTTAAAACGCTGCAGATTTTCAGGTGAAAGTTATTTGCATGCTGTATTGTCAGAATTACAACAAGGGCTAAAAATAGTGGGCCGATGACTCGGTTGGTGTTCTATGGCCACGTGTTTGTTATTACCTCATTCCAGGTGTTCCGTTTACGAGGTGCAGATAAAAGGTCGAGAGTTCATTTCACGTGTCCCATTTGTCAGTATGAAAAGCTGTCATTATCAGTCAAGCATGCCGTGATTCCACATAACTTTTTATCTATTCTACGAACGACTCGGCTTAGCTGTTTTCAAAACACCCCCCACGCCCCCGCCCGCCAGGTTTAACCATTGAACCCAATAAGTGTATTTTCCCGATGTTCAGATTTGCCGACGTCTGAACGGTATCAGGTTCACCAGCTGCAAAAGTGCCAAAGACCGAACGTCCATGTCCGTCACGCTGGAGCAGTGCGCCCTGCTGCGTGACGAACACCAGCTCAGCAAGGACTTCTTCGTCCGGGCCCTGGACTGTATGCGGAGGTAAGATGTTAAAAGGGTCCCGTTGCCCATTGCCCGTCGCCGCTGTTGGAAATCGGTGGAATCCGTCGGAATTAAAGGGTCATTTCATCTACGTCACCTTAAGCGCAGAATCGAAGGTGCTGGTTTCCCAGGATTTGGGCCATTTCCAAACTGGACTCCAAATAATCATTGAATTCAGATGCATTGCACATAAACGTTAAATACAACCGAACTGAACTGAACAAATTTAATGTACTGGATTTAAAAAAAAAAAAAAAAAAAAAAAAAAAAAAACAAAAAAAAACCAAATGGCACTAACATAATGCACAGTCTGAACATTTTTCACAATTACCTGTACATGTACCGTAATTCCCGGCCTACAGAGCGCACCTGGTTACAAGCCTCACCCAGGACATTTGTAAAGGAAATACCATTTGGTACATGTGTATGCCGCACCTGCGTAAAAGCCGCACGTGCCCACATTGAAACCCAAGAGTTATTTACAAAGACGGTACACAGAGAGTTTGACGCTAGCACCGACGTGCTAACGCTAACGCTAGCGCCGCCACGCTAAGGCTAGCGCCACCGTGCAAAGGCTAGAGCTGTGCTAATGCCGCGCTAACAGGGCAGGTGTGACGGTTTGAGCGCTTCCAGTACTGAAAGTTCTTCTTCAGGTTAATGCGCATGAATTCGAATTTTTAGAATTTTTCTACTTTTTCTACTTCCATGCCAGTCTTTGCATTAATCCCAAGGGGACTTTTCAGCACAGGGGAGCGCTCAGACCGTCACACCGGTTAAAAAAAAAACCACACCGGTAAAAATGACAGAGACGCGGCAGTAACACGCGAGCGCAGCCCTAACAGGGCCGGACCGGTAAAAGTCACTTCCTCGGCACATATATTCCACCGGTCTCACTCTGACCTTTCCCGCTCGAGTCCCCCCTTGCGGCCATTAGGAAAAAAATGCACAAATTAGCCGCATCACAGCATAAACCGCAGGGTTGAAAGCGTGTGAAAAAAGTCGCGGTTTGTAGGCCGGAAATTACGGGACTACACTTTGAGAATAAATGTGCCAGGCGTTGCAAGTTTTCGTCACATGAGAAATTTCATTCAAAAGTTTCACCTCATCTGTGCTTTTTTTCAAAAAAAAAAAAAAAAAGGCTTATTGATTTCTTTTCACAACCCACTATTAGACGATTAAATCACTAATCACGATAATTTGACTTTGTGCAACCAATTTTTTTTCTGGAGGTCTTCATCCTCAGCAGCAGCAAATTTTCTTCAACCTTTTTCCCGTTCTTATGCGGTAGCCATCTTGTAAGCAAGTCCACGCAGTGCTAACTTGACTCACTGGGTCGAGATTTTGCTGCGAGTTAAGGAGTCAGAATTTGAGATTTGGGCAGATTCGGCGCCGAACGCCACAACCCTCCAGTATCCCGCGTCTCGCTCACATTTTCAGATACCGGTGAAATCAGTTAGGAACTTAGCCGCAGAATGTTTGTAAATCAAGGTACCACTGTAGCTAAAACTACAGTAACAAGTCAACTTGAATTTCTTTCACTCACAGGTGTCAAACTGAAGGCCCGGGTGGCAGATCTGGCCCTCCGCTTGATTTAATGCGGCCCATCTGTACCAAAATTTCAAATTGTCATTACAAATGATGATATTGAAATATTGCAAGTATTTTTGCGTGCCCAGACATCAACGACAGTTTGAAAAAATTCTGATTCCAAAACTCCTGATGAGGCAGTTAAAGATTTTCATAACAGCCCTCTGAGGGAAACCACAACTACGATGTGGCCCACGATAAAAATGAGTTTGACGCACCCGCTTTAGCTGAACTGACCCTTTAACATGAGTTGAGCCACGCTTTTTTTGCGTCCACGCGCCCCACCCTGCTTGTCACTTCCCGCCATTTTCATAAACACACGTACAAGCGTGTTCCCATCCCCACAAGTCCCAAGCAACACCCAACAACAACAACGCAGTGTCTTCATTGTTCTGACCGGTTAGGGCTATCCAAAGTTGCAAAATGACTGTGTGTACTGTAAAGATTCAAACTTGGAGATAAGACGCATCAAAACAGAGATGTTTGTTTTGGTTTTTCGACCACAAAACTCTCCCGGCATGCCGGAATGCGCTTGAACCCAACGCATGGCTGGCGTGCTTTCCGGTAAGTTGACAGTGCTCAATAATACTAAAGTAGGTCAGCGATCAAGACCTGCTCAACTGGATGGCATGTAGCCGTGCACGGAGTCCTCAACCCCACGCAGATTCTGCTACATGTAATTGGTGGGGAGGCAGGTGTGTGCGGGCGGGTAGGGTGTGGTTAAAATAACAATAATATTTTTTTTCATCTCCCTCAAGCGCTTCAGGTATACTCAAACTTTACAAGGTAGAGAATGTTCAGGGGTGTCAGGAAACCTGACATCGCTACTTTGCGACTAATAACTACTTCAAAAATATTTCTCAATTTACTTTAGGTCGAGAAAGGATGTTCTTAATAGTTTCAAGTCGAGTACCCCCCCCCCCCCCCAACCACTGTTACTGCATGTGCGCAGTCGGTATTGCAGTCGATGACGGATCGCAGATGCAAATGCAGATGCTAACCCTAACCCGATGCACGGATGTTCGCGGCAGCGCCACAACCGAATCTGGACAGGAGGTGACCCAGAACGGCAGACTGAGTGGGAGAAATTTGAGCCACCTTGTGCCAGATGATACAGTTAGCAAGCTAGTTAACTAGCTAGAAAAGAGGCAGCTGATTCCAGGCAGCGGCGAGTTACGGCACCGACAGGTGCAAAACCAACCAAGGTTCCACCTTTGGCCACGGTACCGAGAGTGATCCTGGTTCAAGTATATCATTTTAAACTTGAAAGTGAAAACTCTTCCAGTGGGAGAAGCGTCAGCCAAAATACACTAGCGTACTCTTTTTCCTGGTTCGATAAAGAGTTTTATCAGGACTAGATTTTTCCTTTGTTGGACTTGAACATATTTATTTCGAAATAGTACAAAGAGTAACGATTCGATTCTGATCCGGAAGTCATTCATTACCGTCAGCATGAATAACGAATCGGGATTTAGATGACGGTCGGAGGTCCTATAGCTCAGCGGTTGGTGCGTCTGAGTCTCGATTCTGGTCGTGAGTTCGTATCCCACTGGGGCCTCCGCTCCCGAGAGACGTTGCCTCAGGCAGGGCATCCGGCGTAAAAACTGCGCCAACTGTACCAAGACGTAGTAGCTAGGTAGATATATAGTACTGTACGTAGGTATGAACAGTAGGTACATGTGTAGGAAGGAAGGTGGGGAAATCCGGGTAGGTAGGAGAGTTCGTGGTCAGGAAAGTGAGTTGATCGTGTAGGACGGTCGGTAGGTGAATCCTGCATCCTGCACCCGCCGCCTTCCTCCATCCATAACATTTCTTCCACCCTCCATGGCTGCCTCTCTCGCCTTCCTCCATCTTCACGGATTTAAAAGTCACCCACTAACCTGCCTTCTTTGGCTCTTTCTCTCTGCCCGCCATTGGGGGTGGGGGCGTCCTTCCCTGCCGCCCCTCCCTCAGTCGGCTGTCCCACGGGGAGTTGGGGTGCTGGGAGGACCCCGAGGCGGGCGCGGCGGCGGCGGCGGAGAGCAAACCGACGTCGCGTCACTTTTACCCCATCGCCCTGCTGCTCGTCAGCTCCCACCTGCTGGTCGTCTGGCTCATTTTAAGTCTGGTTTTTCTGCTGGCAAAGTATCAATAAAGCGGCTGACAACCACCAGGCCTTCGCTCGCTCTCTTCTGCGTCTGTGCTCACCCTTTCTCGAACTCTTCTTACCACTCGCACACACCCCAGAAACATTCAGTATATTGTATGAGAGTGCCTGAGCAAAAATATTTACAGAAGTACGAGTTGTGTGTGTGAGAGCGTTTAAGTCGTAGCGTGAGAGAAGCGTTGTAGCTGCTCGGCTAACCGACTTAGCGGCCACGCTAGCAGGAGGGGCGACGTTGCCATCATGTACATTGAAATGAAGTCGTCACTTGCTCATTTCTCGACTGATTTTGATGTTTAGCGCGTAAGCGTGTGATATCGACGCAGAACGTTTGAATCAAACATTTTTAACTGCGGAAGGTATTCCCAGTTCCCTTGTTGTGATTCTACGCCATTGTTGAGAAACCGCACGCAGCTCAATGTGCGGGCAGCCTCGTTTTTAGCGTTTGAATGGCGTCCGCAAATTAAGTGCGCTGACGGATTATGTTTATCGTCTCCAGAGACACGCAGCTGAAAATTAGTGCGTCGTATCTACTAATGTTCATTTCTATGGTTCCAACTCAGGCCAAAACAATTTTTTTAGCTTCCCCGCATTACGGTTTGAGCATCAATAGCCGTGACGTTATTGTTAGCATTTGTTGATTTTACACTGCAAAAATATTAAGAATAAATAAATACAACGGAGGTTGAAGGAATCATTTCACGCCCTTTTCCAATCAGGCCGAGTTAACCGGATCGGCGACCTCCCATTGCGGGGAAACTCCGTTTGAAGGTTTCACAGGTCGTGGCGCGGTGTCAAAAGACAAATCAATCATTTTTGATGACGCGACAAACGCGGGCAGGGCCGTAAACACAATTGCGCTTTGGGAAATGTGAGACGTTTGTGATGCGAGTTTTCCCCCACCAAAGTGGACTTTGTGTTCTTGTAAAATGAGATTGTGCCAGCGCCGCACCCTCCAGGTGACGAAGCGCCTGCGCTGCTTGACGCTCGCTGCCTTCATTCTGGACCGAGGACTTAGTTCACCTTACAATGACATTACTCGTAAAATATTTCATGAGGACCGATGGTGGATTTACAGGTGTTCAAAGATTATTTTTTACTTTATGATAAAATAAAATAATTATACAAACTTTTCCCATGTGGTTTTGGGGATTTTGTAAGGTCCCCCCCATCATTATATTTATGGCGAAAATTATAAGAGCAGTATGTTATTTTCTTACTTGATTGTTTATTTAGTTACAACTTCATTTCTGTTCTAAAATAAATATGAAATATATATATACTGCATATGAAAATTATTGTTTATTTTAAATGTTTAATTCCAGAGCAGTATATGATTTTCTTATTTAGGTATAGGTTTATTTGGAAAAATAAAAGTGTAATAAAGAGAAAATACGTAATTATTAAGATTTCTTTACTCTTAACTTTGTTACCAGGAATATTGTTTTAATTCCAATAATATAGCAGGAAATAATTTTATTCATTATATTGCAGTATCACTCATACATAATATATATATATATATATATATACATATGAAAATATAATGACATACTAATATATATGCTGCATATGAAAATTTTTGTTTTATTTTGAATATGTAATTCCAGAGCAGTATATGATTTTCTTATTTCGGTCTAAATTTATTTGGAAAATAAAAGTGGAATAAAGAGATAATACGTAATTATTAAGATTTCTTTACGCTTAACTTTGTTACTTGGAATATTGTTTTAATTCCAATAATATAGCAGTAAATAATTGCCTTTCATTATATTGCGGTATCACTCATACATACTATATATATATATTATAATATTAAAATATAATAGTAAGTTTCTTTCTGTGGATTTTATTCATATTGAATATATAAAATATTTACTATAGTTCCTATTCAGTGATAATCTAATGAATGTGTTTAGGCCGAACAGCAATTAAATCTTTTTTTAATTTGTTTTTCTCAATTGTCAATTTTTTTAATTTCTGTTTCAAGCTTTAAGTTTATAAAAAAGTCAGTTGTTCTTAATATAAATCATTTATTATTTCCTTAAGTGTTTTTTTTTTTATCATGGAGTTCATTTCAAATGTATTGCTGTGCATTTTAATTTGTTTTTTTTACTTTTTACAAAATAGTGACACTGTGATAAGTTCTTCTCAACGTGTTTTTTTTTTTTTTTTTTTCAATTCCAAAACGTTAGTCGTGGGGTCGACCCAGCCGTCGGCAAGCCTGTCACGTGACTCTTTTGTGTCGTTGCATTTGGCCGTCAGAGAAGGCTGCCGCATGGACAACGTGGAGAAGAACGTCGGCTGCAGGAAGTACGCCTTCAACGTCCTGCAGCTGATGGCCTTCCCGAAGTCTTACCGGCCTCCCGAGGGCTCGTACGGCAAAGCGGACTCTTGAGCGCTTTTCCCGCTGATAAGGGTGTTCCCGGTCCAGACTTCCGACGTGCAGCTCCGCATGTCGCACGTTTCATTTTTTTTTCATTATTTATTTTTTTCCTACACTGAAACATACTCTGGGGGGGGGGGGGTTCATTTTTTTTGTACTTGCACCATTTTAGCAAATTAAAATGACTTTCTATTTTTTTGTCATCTCTTGTCAAGTTTGTGTTACATCTTGTAGTATCCGCGAAAATGAACATAAATTCCATAAAACACCAACAACAACAAAAATCTTTGCAAGTGTTTTTTTAATATGAAAAATAGCACTTTGCAGTCGTGTGAAACATAGTCACAACATAATTGAAAGAAATATACAGATTTATGGCAGCACGGTGGATCCAGCTGGAAAGCGTTGGCTTCACAGTTCTGAGGTCCCGGGTTTGATCCCGGACCCGCCTTTGCAGTTTGCGTGTTCTCCCCGTGCCTATGTGGGTTTTCTCCGGGCACTCGGGGTAGGTTGATTGAAGACTCTAAATTGCCCCTAGGTGTGATTGTGAGTGCGAATGTTGTCTGTCTCTATGTGCCCTGCAATTGGCCGGCGACCAGTTCAGGGTGTATCCCGCCTCCTGCCCAAGGACAACTGGGACAGGCTCCAGCACTCCTATGACCCTTGTGAGGATAAGCAGCTAAGAAAATGGATGGATGGATGGATGGATGGATGAATATTTAAGCAGGATACGGCTCATTATTTCATGCGACTTCTTCCAACGTTGCACCTGGGTCATGCATATTGGTGTACACGAAGCAGCTCAGTTAGCTCAGTACGCTGCAGTCATATTAAACATTTTTCTCAGAGGATAACGAATATTTACCTGAGTATATACGCCTTACATTGTCTGTCTCCTCATTATGCAGCACATTTATTGTTCAGACATTTGTTGCTTAAAGGTGTACAACATTGCTAGTTTTGCTAGCCCTTATATGGCATTTTGCTTGGCGTATTAGCGTTAAGCTAGCAGGCTTTTCTAAGTTTGAAGCAGGCGGTTCATTGTTTTGTTTTAAGGAACTTTCCACTATCTGCCAAACAGCTCTTTTAAAACAGACTTAAACATAAAGGAGACAAAACATTTTTAGGGAAATTAGGCTTCCATCAGGAAATGAATCTAAAAGGTACTTAACCTTTCCAAGTAGCTTAATTGACCCCTCCGTACAGGGCACTTAACCACGCCTCCTGAAGCGACGTCACGCCACGTGCGCTGACGTAAGACAAACAATTGGTAAAAATGGCAATTACAATACAATACAATACATTCTTAACTGAGAGAGACGCCATGCTTCTGATTTCATTCAATCATTCGCACGTAGCAATGTTATGCTAGCGAAGAACGTCTCATTCATCTATACGAGACGTGTATTAAAAATCAAATTTAGGGCATATCTTCGTGCAAACACAGTCTGGTTAACCTTCGGCCGCGAGCCGGCAAGAAAGCGACACGTTTGTGCAGTCCGATCATCGCTAAACACACGTAGCAATGTTATGCTAGCGAAGAACTTCGAATTCATTTACACGAGACATGTATTGAAAATCAAATATAAGGGATACCTTCGTGTAAACATATGTGTTCCGGTTGATATTAGATGGATTTAGTTGATGATGCGGTCTTCCACAAAGTTTGATCCATCGAAGGCATTTTTCGTACTGGGTCTTCGGTTTTGGAAAGGGTACGAATCGAACTCCAGCAACTAGCCTTTCAGGATACCTGTCGTCACTATTACAAAGTCCGTGACTACACCTCTTAACCATATTTTTCGTTAAATAACCCAAATACACGATAAAACGCTAACAAAACCTATACTGGACCATGCAATGTTGTCTGAGAAAATGGCGGGAGCAAAAAGGGGCTTTGGTTTATGCAGATCTCTGGCCTCTGATTGGTCAGTGACGCGGATTGCGCAATATCCACGGAGGGGTCAATTTGACCTTCTCTAAAGCTCTGAACGAAGATGTCCAACTGTTGACCGCACAGTAGTTTTTGCACAACCTGCCGTTCGCTAACAAAGAGCCGAGTGTCAAAACCTGCAACGCTGGACTTCAACAGTTGTCTTCATCACGCTGTTCGCATTTTGATGTATATTTACGTTGCTGCTCAGTGTGCGTGAAGGTAGCGCCCGTTTGAAGGTTTACCATCGCCATAACACGTTCCCTGCGCACTGCAATGGCGTCTGGCATTACGTGTTAGCATTAAGCTAAGTGACTTGCCATATGTGGCTTGGTTGAACATTATGGTCTTTGAATATGCAATATTTCAAACCCATTCGTGGGCAGCGTCCCATTTTTGGGACATCGTGATTTTCACGCATTATATCCTTCAGCATATGTTTTAATCTGAAGCCAGAATTTGGTATCAGGAGAGGATAACTCATCGGTCAAAGTTAGCACGGAGTTATTTCCCTTTCCTTCCAGACCCAACATGGCTGCTTCAAGTACACGTGGAGCGTTTTCCAAGAGAAGAAAGGTCAGTAAGTTTGTCTTCAAAATGTTAATCCATCAGTATTATTAATGCGTAAGTGTCGTTCTAGACTAAGAATTTATTATTGAACATCTCTCTAGTATGTGCAACTTCACAGAACTGATAACGTACCCGTCCCAGTTCTGGGACGCTGCCCGCGAGAGGGTACATCACATCTTTTTCGCCCTTTGTTTTATGCGTTAAACGAAAAAGAAGTGTTATTTCTTTGATTGTGGCCCGTTAGAAAACTTTTATCTCAATAAGGCAAAAAAAATTGCCACCCTGCCCATGAATGTGTTATTAATTCTCTTTGGTTTTGTGTTTGCTTCGCACTAAACTTCAACTAGTGGTGACCAATAAATAACTTAAGCTAGCAGACTTTCCCTCTCATTTCATACGATCGTCTCCCATTTCCTACCAGCAATACAGCGAGACCAGTCACCAAGGAATACTGTAAAAAAAAAAATAATAATTTGGAAGACTTTTGTGGAATGTTTTCAACGCTTGTGGAAGGAGCAAAACTATTATTAACGTTTGTTTAGTGTGTCTAGTGCAGATTCTCGCCGGCTGAGTCTGGAAGGTATCCGCCGCAATAAATGGGGGGGGGGGGGGGGGGGGCGCTCCAACACATTCAGCGATATTCTGTCTTATTGCGTTCAGTACTTTCTGGCAGCCGGCATATTTTCGGTCAACATTCATTTCAGTGCCGGATTTAGCATATTTCTGAGCTACTACTGTATATCCGCGGTTAGCAATTAGCTTATGATCAGAGTTAAATATTCCCAAAGGATTCATTCATCCTCCTCCATGTCGACCTCCTAGTTTCACCCCCAAAAGAGTTTTTCACACATTTCATTTTTCTAAAATAATTTAAAAAAAAAAAAAACACATCAAGTTATTCACGTGTATAAACGGGTGCAGAGGTATTTGGACAATGACAAGATTTTTTTTTTTTTTCATTTTTAGGATTTTGATGATATCGTTGGATGGAATAAAAGCAACCTTGATCAAAATGGTGGGACGCGGTCATAAAATGACAAATATATTCTTGGGAATCTTTTTTTTTTCCAAATTATTTTTTTTTTCTTGTGGCATTAGTACTAGTTTGGGACTGGGACTCACAAGACAAAATACTTTCTCATAGATTATTTTCCACAAGATTTTGTCTCGATTCATTTTGCACAAATTCGTTCCAGGACCGACCATAATTTATTAATCGTTGATTTCAATAATTCTACGACGTCTGCAGCTCCTGTGACGGAATGATTGCAAAAGCCTTGCCGCTGTCCAAAAAATGTTTGGACCTCTTTGCACGTATAAAGGCATTTTATCCTCTGTACAAGATTTGACATATTTGCACCTCGTATTTGTCAGTTTTACGTGTGACTGGCGTTGAGAGCCATGGCTTGCAGAAGGGTTTTGAGTCTGTGCAGAAACGTTGTGATATTCCCGAGCGCGTGTGCCTCGCACGGCGGACAGCTGACCTGCGACTGAAAACACGACAGTCCGATTACTCAAACCCCGACCATCTGTTTGGGAGTAGGAATAGCCGCCCGTCATACTCAGTCAAGACAGTGAACCCCAGTTTATTGGAAGGGATACGCCGCAGACCCACCTGTGATATGTGAATATCTGTGATATAGTTACATATGCAAAATATGCACCTCGCATGCATATTTTGTGTTGGTGTTATGCATAAAACTGTACTTTGCAGGCACGTTGCAGCACAACATGGTGATGTTACACTGAAGGCCCACAGCTTTAAAACATCCAATCCATCCATTTTCTTCACTGCTTATCCTCACAGGGGTCACGGGGAGTGCTGGAGCCTATCCCAGCTGTCGACGGGCCGGGTACACCCTGAACTGGTCGCCAGCCAATCGCAGGGCAAGTGGAGACTGACAACAGTCGCACTCACAATCACGCCTAGGGACCATTTTTAACGTTGCATGTTTTGGGGAGGAAACCGGAGAAAACCCACGCAGGCGGGGGGAGAACATGCAAACGCCACACAGTCGGGGAACACGAAAAATGAAACAATATAGCGGGGGGTTCACTGTACATGACCTGTATCCGAGGGAGGGCCAGTACACGGACTCACGGTGTCGCTTTCGAGAGCCAGATTGTCAATGAAGTCCTGGATGCAGTTGGCGTAAATATTGTCCACATCAACTTCTTCTTCGTCGAGGACCATCACAAGCTCCAAAAAGTAACAATTGAGGGACAGGAAGTGACACTTGGCCTGTGGGAGACAGCAACGCCACAATGGAGCTTTACAGCTTCAAAGGACATCAAATCGAGTGAACTCAGTGCCGAGATCCTCGTAATTCGAAGAAACTTTTCATCAGGTGAACATAATGCATAATGCTTCTTCTGAACCTGTCAATCAAAAGTCAACATTTCATCACTTCAAATAAACGGCGATTGGCTGGCGACCAGTGCGAGGTGTACCCCGTCTCTGGCCCGAAGACAGCTGGGACGGGCTCCTGCGTGCCCGCGACCCAAGTGAGGATAAGCGAGCCAGAAAAGAGAAACACATCTTTGTAATAGTACGAGAATAGTTTGTACGGGTTAGGCCAGTTTCGGTAATTTCATTGACGATCGCTTTGGCTTCGGGTTTACAGCCGACATCGCTCACTGCCAACCACAGCGGCTGCTCTCACGCCCTTTAATTGCCAAATATTATGAATCTTGCAAAGTGTTCTTGGAAATTACTTTTTCAAATTACTGCAAATGTTTCTGTGAACGTTGGGTCTCCCTGTAAATGACAATTATATTTGGGCAAAATATTTATTTTTCTGGTACATTATTTTACCGGTAAAACTATGATGTGATATTCTCAGTACGATCACGTTATGATTTGGATAAATCGTGAAATCACAACACTTGTAAAAGTATGATTTTTTTTTGCAGCAGCAGCATTACAACTTCGTGTACATTTACTGTTTCCGAAATGACAATTTTTTTTCCCCCCACACATAAAACCATTTTCTTAACATTACTTGAAATATTATACTGCTCACGTTAAGCTAGTTGTGTTCCTCACTCTTTTGCAGTTATGCTTTCAGATCCTCGAGCTTCACTCGCGTGAGCGGAGGTCTCGTGGAATACGTTCCCAGAAGATTGAACTAAAACGTGAAATTATAGCAATATTTTCGGGGCACTCGACTTACTTGAATGTTGTCCACGGACGGCGCGTACAACATCGCCCGGGACTCCTGAAAGGCCAAATATGAAATGAAAAAGCTTCAACGTGGCTTCACGGAATACAAATAATTCCTCGCTTTTGATGGCGAGCGCTAAAAGTAAAACGGTTTTGTACACCTTTGGCTCACCTCAATGGAGGGCGTCAGGCTCCCCAGGCACTGCTGGAGTTGTTCAGATTCCTGCGTGGACAGCCCACACGAAGCCGAAATCAAGAAGCTGCGGGAGGAACCGTCAAGACCTGAGGCCAGTCACAAAAGATGAAGACCGTCGCGCTTGCGTTGTTAAAATGCTCACAAATTGCGCTTGACTTGGAAAGTTGATTTTGGATTTGAGATACAGTGGAGAAAATAAGTATTTGAACGCCCTGCTATAGTGCAAGTTCTCCCACTTAGAAATCAGGGAGGGGTCTGAAATTTTTATCGTAGGTGCATGTCCACTGTGAGATGAGTAAATAAGTATTTGCAGCAGTATCACACCAATAAATCGTTAAAAAAAAAAAAATCATATGTTGTGATTTCTGGATTTTTCTTTTTAGATTATCACTCTCACAGTGGACACGCACCTACGATGAAAATTTCAGACCCCTCAGAACTTGCACTATCGCTGGGTGTTCAAATACTTATTTTCTTCACGGTACACGGATCAAACAACTGAGGAAATATTTCGTATTTTGAAAAATGTGAAGTTATGTAACGGTGAGCCAAATGTAGTTAATACCTGGCCCCTGACCGAGTTTCTCTGCCAGCGACCTGATCGGCTAAGCTGGGCAAAGATCCGGAGCCACTTTCAAGTAGCGAATGGACTCAAGAAAACTCGTTGCCACGTCGTGGATTTTTAATTGGTTGTGTTTACAAAATAAAAGCAAATGGGAATATCTCGGAATTTGTAAATTTGGGAAATTGAGGAATATTTCCAACGATCTTCTGAATGCGATTGCTATTTAGAAGTCAGAATGGGTTGGATTGTTCATGAAATGTGGAAAGGGGAGGTAAATAAGTCAAATATTGCCTTATTTTGGGACCTTAATTATTCCAAATTTAGCAATAGCTCCCAAAATGCGGCAAATATGCTAAATATTTGGAAGTAGGAACCGTTTGAATTATCAATCGATGGTGGAGGAGGCAAAATTGTCAAAGATTTCTCGAGCGGGAAATGTGGCCATTTGGGAATGTGGGAGGAACTGGAATGTGAAAAAAAAATTCCCACAATATTTGGAATTTGATGAACAAAAAAAATTCCTAGTTGGATGCATTCCGTATCAAAGAGTCGAATTCTGAGGGGGTGGGGGGTGAATTTTGCAAACTGGGAAACGTCAAAGTTGGAAGGTGGAGAAACGCCGAAGGGGGAGAACGTCGAAACGCGTCGGAATGACAGCAATGTTTTGTTTTTTTGTTTGTTTGTTTTTTCCTGGTTTGCAAGGCACCCAAAGCGAGCCTACGCCGCTGTAGTCGTACCTCAGCGCAAACACACAAAGCCACACCTGAGTCGTGCGTCTGCCCCCGCTCAGGTGAGCGCAGAACCGCAGCCGGGCGCCTGTCTGGAAACAACACGGACGGGTTAGTGCACATCCTCGCGTGTCCCACGCGTCCACGCTCCGCTGACGGCGCCGCGCGCCGTGATTGACACGGATGAAAATTTTCCCACGTGCAAAGCCAATGTTATGTTTCTTTGTGCTTTGTTTTTTGAGTTTGCTTGTTCTTGTTCAGCCTCACAAAGGTTGATGACACCTGCTCTAAATTGTCCCTAGGTGTGATTGTGAGTGTATGGGTAACATATGTGCCTCGGCTCAATAAACGGGAAATCCTGCAGTTTTGCTACAACTGGTGGAACTCAATCTATTGTCCACCCCCCCCCCCAGTCAAATAATTTGTTGGCACATTGTCAGACGCCGGTACAGCAGCAAAAAAAAAAATTGTACTCAAGTAATAGTACTGGTACTTTAGAATAATATGACTTGAGTAAAAGGAAAAAGTAGCCCTCATTATATTTGCTTGAATGATTAATGAATACTTACTGTAAATGATTGAACGGACAAACCTGTTTCTGGGACGGTATTATTGATTGATTGTGCATATGAAAGTGAGATTACAACATGGCACATTTCCCAAAACATGCATGTTTTACAGTTATGTGTGTCCATAAATATGGCTAACATTGACCATATGCACCACCAAAAAAAAAAACAATAGGAATATCTGTAACTTAACACAACTACATCATCATCATCATGCCCTCCCCCCCAACTCTGACAATTACATCCATCCATCCACTTTCTTTGCCACTTATCCTCACAAGGGTTGCGGGGAGTGCTGGAGCCTATCCCAGCTGTCAACGGGCAGGAGGCGGGGCACACCCTGAACTGGTTGCCAGACAATCGCAGGGCACATCGAGGTGAACAGCCTCACTCACAATCACACCTCGGGGCAATTTAGAAGGTCCGATTAATGATGCATGTTTTTGGAATGTGGGAGGAAAACGGAGTGCCCGGAAGAAACCCACGCAGACACGGGGAGAACATGCTAACTCCACACAGGCGGGGGCGGCATTGAACCCGGGGCCTCAGAACCGTGAGGCCAACGCTGAACCAGCTGACAATGCATCCAAATTGTTCATTGGGCAAATGTAACGGAGTAACGACCCAGCTCTTGTGTATCCACGTGACGTCAGAGAAAAGTGATGGCACAGGGACAACTGAAAGTGAAAGTTGTCGGCAGATTTCCTGTTGTGGTTAATCCAAAGCCACAAGGGCGACAACCCACTCCACACACGCGCGCGCGCGTTGTGACTACACACGACTTAAGTGACTTAAATCGAGCATTCACCTCCGCCAAAAACACACAGTTATAAAAACAAAAACGAAAAAAAAAAAAAACATCTTACCGCTTTGTTACAATTGGCTTGGACGGGGACGAGCGGTCCCCCCGTCACGAAGGCGGCCGACTGTGCGCGACCGACCCCCCGCAGCCGCAGCCGCCGCCGCAGCCGCCGCCGCCGCCGCCGCCGCTTGTGTGGCCGAGACGCGGAGCTGCCGTCCATGGTCACTGCAGCAGCATGCCGCTACGGTGGACGGACTGCTGCAGGTGGTGTGTGGTTTCCGGTTTAAAAAAAAGAAGAAGACACCGAAGCACAAAGTGCCGCGATTGCTCCAGCAAATTAAAAAAATAAACACACACACACACACACACACACGCCCAATATTGAGTGAACGCCTTTCTGATTCGTCACTGACAGAGAGAGAGAGAGGAGAGAGAGAGAGAGAGAGAGAGAGTTGTCCTGTGCACTCATTCAGGGCTGGGGGTGGGGGGGGGGCATCCAAAAACTGCAGGATAAGGAGAACAGGAGAAATCCCACTAGAACAGCTCGACTTAATGTGGAGCCCATCAGTGGCAACTCAAATGGCGGCAGGTGCGTGCTGACTCCCACTTAACAGGAGTTTAAATGTGATCACGTGGGATCATTCCGAACACCGCCACAACCCAGTTATTAAGGTTTTGCGCGCTAAATATTAACTTCGGCTTCCTCCCACATCCCCAAAACATGCATTCACTGGAGACCCCCAATTGCCCCCCCAGGTGTGACTGTTTTCTGTCTCCGTGTGCCCCTGCGATTGCCAGGCAGCCGGTTCACAATGATGACAGCTGGGATAGGCTCCAAGCACTCCCGCGACCCCTGTGAGGATAAGTAGCTCAGAAAAGGGATGGATTTTATATACACAGAGAGAAAGAGAAACCTTTTGCACCTATGTCATAAAATCACGTGACTTTTGTTTACGTCACCATATTGGCAGTATAACAAACCATTGTTCAATGCTAAGTCGGTTGGAGACGACACGAAAACTATAAATATAAAATACAGCACGACGCCCAGAGTCTTGTCCGATACCGTTAGACATTTAGAAGGTGATAATAAACAAAGGTACGTGAAAAAAAAATAGATGAACTCGGCTTGGATCTGGTGAGTAAGTCGTTGAGATTTACACGGAAGAGTTTGAAAGCGTAGAAAAGTCTGGACGCATATGAAAACTTTGTTGCTGGATCTGTTCTCAAAGGGAATAAATCCCACATAGTGACGGTTTTGACGGCTCGTGAACGCGGAAGCGTGTTCGGCCACACGTTAACCTTTGCCGGAATCCATCGATGTTCTCAGGTGCTATTCAATACAAATAACAATATTTAAATAAATGACCCCTGACTATGACTATGATTTGGAGGAGGGAAAAAAATGAAGAACGTACATGGAAGCGATTGTGGCCACACTTATGAGTGGTGGGGTCCTGAAAATGTAGATAGTTCGGGAGATGCAAGGTTTACACCCAATGCCAGCAATCATAAATATAGCGGGTTTTTTTCTTTTTAACCAAACTCCTTTTTACAGTAACTTGAACAATTAACCAAGTATTGCCCTCGACTCAATAACTAATCATTTACTTGTGCTGAACTTATGTAATATGAGGTGATGAAACACGTCATAAAGGCCCTCGCAGGGAAATGGTACCTATGATGTGGCTCATGGCAGAAATTAATTTGACACGCATAGACTATTGGTTAGTTTCTTTGACTTTTTTTTTTAATTCATTAGCTGTCCTGTGCTTGCAAATCAAATTTTTATCAGTATTTTGACAGTGAAGTCAATAAAAAGCTGTAAAATGTTTTCAGCTGGGGGAACAAAACTGTCACCAGATTGTCAATAAAACTTTATCCTATTTCAGACTTTGGCAGCTCCCTCTAAGTTTAAGGGCAGCCATTTTTTCTTCAACTACGTCCTCCTCTTCATCGTCGTCTTCCTCTTCGTCATCATCATCATCATCGTCGTCGTCATCATCGTCCTCATCGTCATCCTCTTCGCCATCGTCGTCATCATAGTTGTGTCCTCCACCTCCGGATGCGCTGTTCTTCCAGTACGAGTCGTACCCGGACGCACCGTAGCCGTCGTCGTCGTCGTAGTCGTCAGCCCCGGCCTGGCGTCCGAACTTCACCGTGCGGGCTGCGGTGAGTGAAAATGCGCGCACACACACGGCGGTCATGAGACACATTGGCACGCCGAGAGGGCAGTTGAGATGTTTCGGAGACTCACTGGACATGCTGAGGTCTTTGGTCTCTTGAGTCTCGTGGCCACACTTTGGACACGGCGGCGCCTTCCCCTTCTCCTGCTTGAAGACTTTGCTCTTGGCGTGGTCGTCACAGTAGCAGGACTGGGAGAAGAGCGGGAGCGTTACTGCCTCCTCATAGTAATCAGACAGGACATTTTGAGGAGGAAAAAAATGTTTTGGGCTTGCATATAGTGGCGCCTTCACTTAAAAGTGCTCCAAATTACGAGGATTTACGAGGAACCAGCTGTCAGATTTTGTTGTTTTGCTTTTGTGTTGGGAGGCAAAATGTGAAGTAGAAGCTAATTTGCCAGTTGTTTTATTCCATTTACCGTAATTCCCAGCCTACAGAGCGAACCTGGTTATAAGCCTCACCCATACATTTGGAAAGGAAATACCATTTAGTACAAACATACGCTGCAAACGTGTAAAAGCCGCAAGTGCCCACATTGAAACACGAGATATTTACAAAGAAAAACGGTACAGAGAGACTTTAACACTAGCGCCGCGCTAACAGGGCCAGTTAAAAAAAAAAAACATACTGGTAAAAATCACTGAGACACGGCAGTAACACGCTAGCGCAGCGCTAACAGGGCCGGACCGGTAAAAGTCACTTCCTCGGCACATATATTCCACACGTCACTCTTACTTTTTCCGCTAGAGTGCCCCCTTGCGCCCATTGGGG
Source organism: Syngnathoides biaculeatus (assembly GCF_019802595.1). NCBI lineage: Eukaryota > Metazoa > Chordata > Actinopteri > Syngnathiformes > Syngnathidae > Syngnathoides > Syngnathoides biaculeatus. The sequence continues at coordinate 11,470,603 of NC_084648.1, read as the reverse complement.
AAAAAAAGCACAGATTACCCGCATCACCGCATAAATATCAGGGTTGAAAGCGTGTGAAAAAAGTCGCAGCTTATAGGCCGCTAGAAATTACGCTACTTTAGTCTCTTGACAAATGGTAGCCGAGCAAGTATAAAGTTAAATGTGCGTGTAAAAATATTTTTAGATTTTCTAGAATCATTTTGCATTTTTTTCCATCATTGATTAAACTGTTGTCAAACTACAAGTATAGTATGTTAAAATGTACTAATACCACTTTGATTTAATTCAAATAAAATCAATCAATCAACTATTTAAAAGATAGAAGTTAATATCTTGAAAAAATTAAGCGATACATTTTAAATGAACCATTAAAAAAAAAAATCAATTAATGGAGCAAATGTTATAAATGCTGAGTTGGCTGGCCTGACTACTATTACAGTGCACAAGTTCATTCTGCACAGGTAAGCAGAGCTGCATCCCCCACCTTGCAGCGCAGGCATGAGTGCTGGCCCAGTCTGTTGCAGGAAACGCCTGCATCGGAGACACAAGGGTGGACGAGTTTGTAGGGGTAGAGAGCAAGAAGTTGGGTTCAGGTTGCACATACAGGACGACAACCGCCCCCCTATAAACCCTGGAGATATTATTGCATGGCACTTGCTAAATATTAGCCATGACAGCAGTGACTCACATTTGTATGTTTCAGCTTGAAGGACTTGGCAGCTGGCCTGGTGCTCAAATTGATCGTCCTCGCACAAGAAGTTCTGACAGAAGGAGCAGCGGAAAATACGCCCTCCTGCGGAAGGAAAGGTAGCGATGTGACTTGTTGGGAGTCAGCTAATGACATGGTTGTAGGGAGGAGGAGTGGGGGGGGGGCAATGGGGGCAATGGGGGCGCTCACCGTGATCCCACACGCTGCGTTCACACTCGACGCAGTCGGCTTCCGCCAGAGGGCACGCGCAGGCGTGGGTGCTCAAGCATTTTCTGCTGTGACACACCCACGCTTCACAGAAGTCGCACACTGCGCCCTGGGGGACGCAAAAGTTAGAAATGTCACGATAACAAATCATCACAAACGCAATATGTACATGGATACACGACATGGCATGAGGAACACTTTTGTGTTTCTGCAAAATCTTTTTCCGGCACAAAGCGGTCTTTATTTTGATTGATGCTGTCAGAAAGGCGCATAACTCTACAAATTGATGACTGTTAAATAAGAAATTGTTAATTCCCTTTTTTAAAAAAAATTCTGGTAAATGTACTTTTTCTTGGAAAAAAAAAAAAAAAAAAAAAAGACAATGAAATGTACTTCCACTAGATGGCCCAAGATACAATGAAGCTGTGTATCCAGTCAACAAGAGAAGACAGAATATCAGAATATTAGCTTTGTTTTCTCCTAAACAAGCCCCGAGTTCACACGGGAGTCAATTTCTGCACGACAGTGGCTGGAAATTGGAATTTCATTCAAACTTTACAGGAGAGATGCACGGATACCAGGGCCGCCGGTGGTACCGGTCTGCACTCGTACTCATAGGCATGGTCCGATAGTATGTCAGTGGCACTTTGCCAGCCTGATATTGTGAACAGTTTGGCAGGAAAAAAAAAAAAACTCTGTGCAGGCTTATTTCAATTAGTTTAGTGACACACCCAGGTGATGTTTTACTGGAAAACTCACAAAATAAAGACAAATGCACATTATGGAGTCCACTAGCTTTAAAATGATAAACAATGAAAAATGCCATAGATGGGCTCAGGAAATAAGCATCGATATTGTGGTACAAACCATCCATCAATCCATTCTCATTGTCGCTTATCCTCACTAGGGTCACAGGGAGTGCTGAAGCCTATCCCAGCTGTCACCGGGCAGGAGGCGGGGTTCACCCTGAACTGGTTGCCAGCCAATCGCAGGGCACGTGGAGCCAAACAGCCGCACTCACAATCACACCTAGGGGCAATTTAGAGTGTCCAATTTAGGTTGCATGTTTGTGGGATGTGCCTGGAATAAACCCACGCAGGCACGGGGGAGAAAATGCAAACTCCACACCGGCGGGGCTGGGATGGAACCCGGGTCCTCAGAACTGTGAGGTCAACGCTTTACCAGCTGAGTACCCCGCCACTTGCCCGTCGACAGCTGGATAGGTTCCAGCGCTGCCCGTGACCCTCATGAGGATAAGCAGCAAAAGAAAATGGATGAATGGATGGAATTTTATTCATGTTCCAAACTGTACAATGTCAGGGCACGTTCAGATTTTAAAATATTGATCAATTTGTTTCTTTTATGCGGGTCTTCCCAGCTTTGCTTTGAACTTACCACCATGCCCATCCCGGTGGTGTAGATCCCAGGGTGCTTGATGACACAGTCTGAAGCTTTCATGCACTTTATTTTGCCTTGTAACAAAAAAAGAATACATCCCTTACACCACTAAAAAAAGAGCAACATTTGTAAATAAATAGATTGAAAAAAACTTTCCAGTTTCACTCACCGCATTGTGCACATGTGGGAAGTTTCTGTACGACATTACAAAAGTAACAGAAGGCCCTGTTCTTCTGTTTTCTAAGAGGAGAAAACACGATTAGTTCCCTGTCGATCCTAACTGCATTACGAATTGAATTGCTCACCTCTGACATTTATCACAGTCCTACAACAAGAAGAAAGAAGGCATTAGTAGCTGTGACAACCCGGGAGATGCACACGGGTTAAATTGAGCAACCGAGCCACGGTGGCATCTCACCATGTTGGCATTGCAAGGATGTTTGGCCAAGTCCACCTGGTCCCGGTTGGCTCGGCTCTGTTTCTCTCGCTCCTTTCGATTCTCCGCCTTTTTGCGGGCACCGGTCTTCTTTTTGGGCATTGTGACAGCCAAAAGGCAAATAACCTACACACGAATGCACACGAAACCTTAAATGTTCCCACATTCCTCAGGTACCCGGTATATGAGGACTCGTCGTCTCGTCTCGTATTAATACTTATCAAATGTATGGGATAGTTCATAAAGCTCGTCGGGGAAAAGTTTTAAGTGGTCTTGCTCATATCTCGCTAGCAAGCTAGCTACTAACGTGGCATCCTGAGATTAAATGAATTTACTTTACGACTATTGGCATCACGAGTACGTTGCTAATTAGTTATTGTAAAGCTTGCGGCGGTTACATTCAGGTGTCATTAAAAATGAAAAGAACAAAATGTTTTGTACTTTACCGACAACGTTGAACGATACAACTTGTCCCTCCCAGAAATGGATTCGGGCACGAAACATTACCGCAGCGTTGAATAGTTCCTAGTTGTATGAGGGAGGCAAAGAAAATGTTGTTTAAAATTTCCCAATTTTTTTTTAATTAAACTATGTACACAAGTGTCTTTCTAAATGAAGATTAAAATGCGTTTTCTTTTACTTTCCAGAAAAAGGATAAGCCATTCAACTGGTCCGAATCCAAAATGAAATAAAAACATTCCGCGACCCTCGTGAGGGAAACCAGCTCAGAAAATGGATGGATGAAATCACATTTTGTACATACAAGATATATTTATTTAATCATTTCATATTGTCGGTCCGTAAATAATGTGTGTCTGTGTTGTGTGTGGATACACACGCACAGTTGGATTCAACCAAGGTTCACTACATTGGCATTTAATTTTTGGAGCTGTTTCTGATTTTATTTACATCTTTATGTGGAATAAGTTGGAGTCTAATCATTATTTAAGTACTGCTTTTATTTTTTTCTGTATTTAAAGGCAATGCTAATGTTTTAACTGCATCATGTTACAGTATCTTAGATCATCAAATATACTTTTGGGAATAAAAGCTGTCTCGATTTTGATGATGGTCCACTGTATTTAATATTTGTCATTATGGTGAAAGTGTCGGGAAAATCTTTATTGTACTTAAGTTTAGGTTTGTATTTATTTTGTCATATTATTTGATGTATTTTTCATTTAAACGTGAAGTAATAATTTCCTCACTCATGAATCCATTTTTTTTTTTTTTTACAGCACCATCTTTTATTTTTAGTCAGGCAGATCTCCACGTGCCCCGGTGCTTGTAAGCAACGTCGGCCGCGCCCATGTCACGTGACCGACTAGCGCCCAGCCAATCGGACAGAGGCTGCTTCACTGCTAGTGACAACTGCCCCTCCCCCTCTCGACCAGCAGGTGATGATGCGAGTGGAGTTCTTGCAAGTGGACCAGAACCAGGCGGACTAGAGGCCGCCGTCCGGATACGAGCTCGGGATTCTGAAGTTGTCTCATTCCGGATCGCACCATGGCGCCGTCTATCTCTCGACTGTGCCGCAGCGTGGCTCTCTCGGCGTGGCTCGTCTCCTCCCTGTGCTCCGTACACCTGTTGTGCTTGGACTTCACCGTGGCGGAGAAGGAGGAGTGGTACACGGCCTTCGTCAACATCACCTACCTGGACCCGCTGACCGCGAGGCCGCGGAGCGACAAGAGCGAATGCGGCCGCTACGGCGAGCACTCGCCCAAGAGGGAAGCCCGGGGGCTGGTCCTGGCGCCGTCGCTGCCTCAGGAGCGACAGATGTGCGAACCGGCCGCTCGCTTTCCGCCGGCGTCGCGCTCCGCCGCCGCGTGGGTGGCGCTGGTGGCCGCGGGGAACTGCACTTACCGCGACAAGATCCGGAACGCGGCCGACCGCAACGCCTCGGCTGTGGTCGTGTACAATGTGGGCTCCAGTGGTACCAACGACACCATCACCATGCCCCACTCTGGTGAGACCAACACGCACACACGAGCTTTATTCCCGCCATGATTGTTGCATCCTGCTACAGGTTTCAATACAAATATATTACAATATTTCTAACCCATATTGAGCGAAGTCACCCATTTTCAATCAAATGGCATGAAGCCCCACCATAAAAAAGTAAATACTCAAATTAGGATTTTTGTCTCAAATTATGTGGAATGGAGCTGAGATGCTCGTGAGGAAGCTGACATATACTTTTATATCAATGGCAAAATATGGTTACACATATTTATGTTACCATCTGCCATCTGAAGGAAGTGTTCTGTCTTTGTTAGGGATGGGTGAGTACTGAAACCACAAATCATTTTTGGGCCAAGGTATCTGGTACTTGTAAAGGCTGCCGATACCAGCCACTAATACGTCTGTCTATCCATCAATTTTCTTTGCCGCTTATCCTCACAAGGGTCATAGGGAGTGCTGGAGCCTATTCCAGCTGTCAACGGGCAGGAGGCGGGGTACACCCTGAACTGGTTGCCAGCCAATCACAGGGCACACTTCAGAATCACACTTAAGGGCAATTTAGATGTTGCATGTTTTTGGGATGTGGGAGGAAACCGGAGTGCAGGCACGGGGAGAACACGCAAACTCTGACAGCTGGAGTAGGCTCCAGCACTCACCGCGACCCTCGTGAGGATAAGCGGCAAAGAAAATGGATGGATGGATGTCAAAATTACACAACAAATTTGCCTCAGGTAATTGGAGCTGCTTGAGAACGACAGAGAATTGACAGAGAACACATCTGAGAACAGTCATTGAACAACAAAAGGCTCCCCGCAATCTAGCAATGGTGTTAAAAAAAAAAAATCCCCGACAATTTGACAAAGATTTTAATCATAGTCCTAAAATAATAATGAAATTAATAAATACAACAATCAATAAAATAATAATAAGAGTGTAATTGTAAGTTAGCTGTTTAAGTTAATTGCGAGAGGGAAGAAGCTATTGGAATGTCTGCTGGTTTCCGTTTGTATTGTTCACGAGGGAAGTAGCTGGAAGTGCTGGTGGTCAGGATGTGGAGGGACCTCGGAACTAGTACCTACTCACCTACTTGTGATTTTTTTTTTTTTTGTACTCAAACAGGGATCCCCTGAAAACTTGACCTATACGTGCCTATCCTGAGATTTGTCTGCCCTTTCTTGGGGGTGTCGTCATCGGATTTTGGAGATAAGAAACTGTTTATTGCTAGTTTTCATAAGGGAGTGACTTCCTCCTGTGAGGAAAAAAAAAATGAGCAATTGCTTCGGGCTTAGTTAATGAATGGATCCACTTGGAAACTCCTTTTTGGCAATATGTCAGCAAACTCTTTTAAGATTTATTATGGGCGTATATATTTTTTTGCAGATTTGAGTCTTGGAATCGTTTTAGGAATGATAGGCCTCCAGGAGCATTTTCCTGTCCATGGCAATAAATCTTTAAGCATGACAACATGGTAGCAGGCCAACAAACTACACCTACACCAAAGCTTTTAGTTTACTGCTAGCCTTCCATGCTAACGCGGCTATTTGACTTTCATAGCCGTCAATGGCAGTGAATGTGTTTTAACAGATCCATGTTATTTTTTTTCCTCCTCCAGACCTTGTTCAATTCCATGATTCAAAGAGGTGGGGATGGTGGGAGGGGGTGGGGGGGGGGCTGATGGGTGATGTCAACCCTGGCAGACAGACAAGGAAGGCGATGTAGAGCGCGACGTTTCGGACCAGACATGAGGCTGCCAGATAAAGAGCGGAACATTTTTTGTAGGCTGAGCCAATGCAGCTGGGCTGTAAAAAAACAAAAAAAAAAAAAACAACATTGGTTTAACCCTTTCATGCCACAACTGATCAGTGTTTCCCAATCTTTAATGAGGGACATATTTAACATTTGGAAAATCTCAAAGCACCCTGGTGAACATTTAATGAGAAAAAAATAGCCCTCAAGCCGTCAAATTAAACATCAAACATAGATAATTACGCTTTGTGTATGTTAGCACATTAAGTACATAGCTCTGTTTTACGAGATAGCCCGTTTATGTTAATGCTAACATCTACAGAGAATTTTGAATTGGATTGCACAAACTGCACAAAAATATATATATTATTGTACATATGCATCCATTTTCTGAGACGCTTATCCTCACAAGGTTCGTGGGAGTAGTGGAGCCTATCCCTGCTGTGAACGGGGAGGAGGCGGGGTACACCCTGAACTGGTTCCCACGCAGGCACTGGGAGAACACGCAAACTCCACACAGGCAAGGCTGTGAGGCCAACGCTCTAACCAGATGCTCCGCCGTGCCGGCAGAGACAAATTCTGCATATATTTTCATAAAGTACCATATTAATACAGTGCGATGCAAATGGAAAATGAAAAGACTCACAATGGCGCCGGCCAACAAGACTCCGGCTGCTGGCATCTTTCACTCGGCCAGACCCCTGACAGACACACAACCAACACAATTTATAAAAACAGTTGATTTGTATTCTGTTTATGTTAGATTTTTTTTTTTTTTAAATATGCCAAAGGGTTAGCCATTTTTAAATTTTTTTATGCTTTGCTACCTGGAATATAAACACGGCTGCAGACAACGGGCTTGAAGTGCGATATCACTTTAAGTTGGTTAGTTACTTTACTATCTCAAATTCAGTCATTAGGTTGTTGATTTCTCACCGCGCCATATGGCTGCGTACAATAAAATAATAAATCTGTCGGACAGGTGGATTTTAATATCTCAGCTGACTGTTGACACACACGCACGCACGCGGATGGTACCTGGGAGCTGCTAAAGCAGAGCTGCTCATTAGGCTCCACGGCAAAGCCAACCGTCTGTCATTCCCGTCCCAGCGGTGACGCCCGGTCGCCTGAACGCACCGCGTCGTCGTTATCGCGGCCTGCCCAACCTTCCATTTTCTGTCTCGCCACTGTTAGGAGAACACCGTGTGAAGTTAGTTTGCACGAGCGCCGGCCAAGCATGGCAACCCAATGTCTTTTCTACTGTTTTCATACACAACCGTGACATTTTGGCTTTTGACTCAGAGACCGCGGTTGACTGACTTTTACAAGTTACATAAAAGGATTATTGCAGTAGGGCATTGCGACACGCGGGAATGTTACCAGATGGGCAATGGTCGCACTTGTACGACAGCGAGAGGCGTGCCCGTTGCCTGGGAGGTTCAAACGCCACCCCCGGGGAGTTGCAATGACGTCATTGTGGTTGCGGAGGGAATATGATGTGGACCGACACTCTCTTGATGCAACGCCATCAAAACACACAACTGGTTATTCTCATACGACATACAATACGAGGGAACTGTTAAGGTCCCGTGTGTCCGAGACGGCCCAGTGTGGATCATCTTTAAGACCCGAGAACAATTTTTTTCCCCACACCAAATATGAAACAAAGCATTCTCGTCACACTTTTAGCTGTAATAAAACTACATAAAAGTTAGCGGTACTTTCCATCAAAATACAGTAAAACTAACCTTTTGAAAACACCAGAGAGGAAAAGGAAATTGGAATGTTTCATAGGACGTAGTCGAGTGAGTTAGTGAATATTTGGTGTTCTCCATTTTTTGCTTCATGTGTGAACAAATAACCCTTATTTGAATAACGGTAGGCAGCGCAGTGGCTCAGTTGGTAAAGCATTGGCTTCACCGTTCTGAGGACCTGGATTCAATCCTGGCCCCACCTGTTTGGAGTTTGCATGTTCCACTCCGTGTCTGCGTGGGTTTTCTCTGGGCACTCTGGTTTCCCCCCCAGATCTCCAAAAGCATGCAACATTAATTGGACACTCTAAATTGCCCCAAGGTGTGATCGTGACTGTGGTTGTTTGTCTCTATGTGCCCTGCGATTGCCTGGCAACCAGTTCAGGGTGTACCCCGCCTCCTGCCCGTTGACAGCTGGGATAGGCTCCAGCACTCCCTGCGACCCTGGTGAGGATAAGTGGCAAAGAAGATGGATGGATGGGTGGGTGGATAACGGTACTTAAGAGGTTGGAGGTTGAATCAATGAAAGGCATATTTGTAAACATAGCCGTCACCTATATTTTCACACCTTGTTGGAAAGTTGGCTATCGTCACCCAACAGGCTTGAAAATGCTTGGATGTAAAATTTGTCAATGTGCCTTTCGCCCAAAAGTTATCAGGAATGGGCTCCAGTTCACGCACCCCAAAACTGGACAAGCGGTATAAAATGTGTATGGGTTTATAGTTTTTGTTTTAATTTGCAAGTAGACGGGTTTGCGAGTGGTGATTTGTTAATCGGTAAGCATTTACGGTAGCGTGGTGCCTTGACATACGACTGGTATGTCACGATTTTCGAGATATGAGCGATCATTCAGATTAATTTCTGGTTTGATTGACTGAGCGCTTGGTGGCTCAATTCAAATCAACAATAAGCACGACTTTACCAAATGTTAACCATGCTACTATCTTATTTCCAATAAATGACCAAATGAATGGCAAACACCATTGACCTGACCAGTTAGCATCAACAATAATAGTTTTAGACGCTTTTAAGAAACGGCTACTTGAATGAATTTGACAAAACATGGCTCACAGGTATACATTGTTCATCCTTGACACAAAATGGCTAGTTTTACAGCAACATACTGCGTGTTGGAACCACTGACCTAAAAAAAAAAAAAAGACTGGCTAGCGCATACACATACAGCGGTGTATCGATTGGTTGAAGCCAGTTGGCTGCCATCTTGGTACTCCCAAAACATGTGGAGGACATGGTTTACAGGTTGGATTATGGTGGGGATTTTTCTCAAAGTTTGGCATGTAAAATTAACACTGGTCGTGTGAGCTTCACATTTTTTCAGTTCCGGTAACATGAAGGATTTTTAATTTGATTTGGTAAGCCAAAAAATGCTAAGTGCAAAGGAAAGAGATATAACACCGTGACGACCAAGAAACCTTGCATATTACCTAGGGCCCGATTTCCGTAACATGTTAACTTTTCCCAAAATACGCTCTGAAGCACTATGATCATAACAGAGCAAAAAACTAAGCATTTTTTTGTCATAAAAACATTCAATTTGAAGTCAATCAGTTCAATATATAATTGGAAATGAAGACTGGCAATGGAAAAATACATGCTAAACGCAATGTTCATTTGTTGTCTCTGCGACGTCCTGTTTCAGACAGAAAATTTAAACTTATTTCCTCACATTTGAAAATCAAATTCATCTTGCAGAGTCTGTAGTATGAAATTCTTCAAAAATTTCACAGAAAATGTGTTTTCTTGCTTATCCACTGAGGAAGTTTGGGAAAATATTTACATCACTTTTTCACAAAAAAACGTCAGCCTATAAAAGTGAAGCAGAGAGTGAACTGTGAACAACAACAACCGTAAACAAGACTTTCTTCAAGTGAATTCAGCTCATCAGAAAATAAAAAAAAACTTTCCAAACAAACTTTAACAGTGTCAAAGTAAATCTTTCTAACTTACCTGTGGAATGTTTTCTCACAGCCACAAAACTGTCGATTAACCAGTCGCTACACAGGTCAACATGGTTGTTTTGGAAGTATCAAGATGGCGGATGGTGACTTCAGTTTTGGTGCCCAATGAGCCGTCCACTCGGTTTTTTGGTTTTTTTTAGATCAGTGGTTAAAACATCAGAAGACTTCTTCTTCATTTCTTGAATGACTGAACTATACAATAGTGCCCCCTGGTGGCCGAAGCAGACACAACAAAAGGCATAGCAAACTGACAGATGAAACAGGCCATAAGGCACAAACTGTTTCATTATTTTATCACCCTGTGCTTTTATAAATGACAATTTTTTTTAATCTGCATCTTGTCTGACCCGTTCGCATTTCCCGTGTGTTTTGTGTGCAGGTACAGGCGACATAGTGGCCATCATGATCCCGGAGCATAAAGGTCGGGAGATCATGGCACTGCTGGAGCAGAACGTCGCGGTCACATTGCACATCACTGTAGGGACGCGCAACCTGCAGAAGTATGTGAGCAGAACCTCGGTCGTGTTTGTCTCCATCTCCTTCATCATTCTCATGATAATCTCCCTCGCCTGGCTTGTCTTCTACTATATCCAGAGATTCCGCTATGCTAATGCCCGAGACCGAAACCAGGTATGGCTTGATGGCTTACGCTTTTTTTTATTATTATTATCACTATTATTATCCAGCTGCCATATCTGTTTGAACGTCGCTACGCTATAAAAGACGGTCGCCCGGTGTTCCGTGTTTCCATCTGGTGCCGGCTGCCAGGGAGAGGACGGAATTAGCCTGACAGCTGGACCCACAAAACCGGTGAACCATCGACAAAAGCAAATAGCGACTGGATGTTACATCATCTCCAAGGGCGGCGGCCGTTGTTTGATTTTTAACAAAAATTTTGACAAGTGACTCAATCAGCTTGTCCGAACGATTGCCACCTTTTCGTTGTTTTCATTCTTTACAAGCTGCCTCATTTCAAACTTCAAGTTAACCCTTAGAGAACAAATTAAATGATGAATTACTGATTTAGTGGAATTTTTGTGTTCTCGTTTTGTTCTGTTCAGATGATTTTGTCTGATCCTCAGGGCTCAATATTCACCAAAGCTCCGGAATAATAAAAAAGATGGGAAATTAGATGATAATAACTGATCTCGAGGAGAGGTGCTCAATGCGCCGGTTGAGGCAGTCTTGGTCGATCGCGGGACAGGGTGCCGAAAAAAAAAAAAACGTCAGCCGATGGTCCCTCTAAACTGCGCGCATGCGCAATTGTGCACTGCTGATGCAGTCTCTTTGCAGATGTTCTGCGTTGCGCACAAAAAAAGAATAATAATCCAATGCAAATTGAAAGTATAACATACAGCTATTCAGTTTGTGGCATTTTGCAATGTGATTCAATGAGTGAGGGATGACTGGTTGTTACATCCAACGGCACAATTCACATATGTACTGTAAAAAATGAAAAGAAGAAGCCACTGGTTTCTCTTAGGCAGCACACGGAACTTTCTCACGTTATTGTTGCTCCAGACTGTGGATCAAAGGTGGGCAAAGTATGTAAACTACGCTCTGTTCTTTAATCAGACCCACATCACATTTTCAAGAGTCCCTTTTTTTCTTGAAGGGCCTGCATTTAAACCACACAAACAGCATTGGGATTAAAATATTGTAATTTATTTCAAATAGGATGGGCAAAAAAAACCAAAAAAACCATAATGCTTGCCCTTTAAGTGTAATTGTAAGCCATATCTCTCTCTCTCCTGGACTATTGCAAATCCACTAGCCTCGTGGTTTCCAAATTGGGGGGCGTGCCAGGAGATGCGCCCAAAAAAGTTTGAAAACCACTGCACTTGTGTAAGGTATTTTAAAATGTATCCGTCGCAGTTTTAAATTACATTGACAATTCTCTGGAAAATACCATGTTTCCATGATTTGAAGGCCGCCTCAGCTGTCACTGAATCACTCCTGTTCGGTGTTTCTGGGTCTGGATGGGGAGGAATGCATGTGGATGAAAAATGCGCCGGCCCAAGCGAGTAAAAAAAAAAAGACGGGAGAATAAAACCCAAAGTCAATCAACCTTAATCCACTACTTGGAAAAGGTTTGGGCTAATAGGCTTTGCTGGAAATGCATCAGAGAAGAAGAAAGTAAAAGTTTGATGATGTCAATGGGTCACAAACAACAGTTTTTCCAGTCGCAAAAAGTCGCAGATTTGTAGAGTTTCCCTCTATTCATTTGACATGGTGTCGAGAGCTCGAGTTAAATGTCCATCCTACTTAAGAGGAAGCCACTGCTGTCGATCAACCTCTTTCACTTTAACCTTATGTTGTTCTCTGTGTAAATTAGATACTGATGCGTCCCAGCGTCACACTTAAATGGTTGTGTTTTGGCCTGCAGAGACGCTTGGGGGACGCTGCCAAAAAAGCCATCAGCAAGCTTCCAGTACGCACCATTAAGAAAGGAGACAAGGTAGTCAGCAGTTATGTGACATTATTTCTTCGAAACGACATCACATGGAGGTGTTGGCATTTTTGTTGCAGGAGACCGAGCGTGACTTTGACAGCTGTGCCGTATGCATCGAGGCCTACAAGCCTCATGATATTGTCAGGGTGTTACCGTGCAGGTTTGCTTTTCTTAGCAAATGTGACGGCAAGGCGGTGTGTTTGTTCACGACCCGCCGTAATTCTCGACTATATTTTTCCAGGCATGTGTTCCACAAGCACTGCGTGGACCCCTGGCTGTACGATCACCAGACGTGTCCCATGTGTAAATTGAATATACTCAAGGCCTTGGGAATCTCGGTGAGTTGCACTTGCTCTTGATATCGCTTGGGTTGGGTGGAATCCTCGCATCTCCGTAAACATTACTTTTCGGGAAGCCGTCCATTGCCGTCAATATTGCAGCGTCGAAGAGAACAAACCGTTTCCGGCACTTTAGATTGGTTGGTCACGTGTAAAAAAAAAATACCAGACCCGTGTGGGAACTGACCAATTACAGTAATTCCCGGCCTACAAAGCGCACCTGTTTACAAGCCTCAGAGTACATTTGTAAAGGAAATACCATTTGGTACATACATACAGTATGTTGCAGCTGTATAAAAGCCGCAAGTACCAGCATTGAAACACAAGATATTTACAAAGAAAGACGGTACACAGAAAGAGTTTAATGCTAGCGCGGCGCTAACGCTGTGCTAACCCTAACAGGGCCGATTTGAAATAAAAGTTACCGGTAAATCTCACTGAGACACCAATAACACAGCAGGAACACGCTACCACAGCGCTAACGCTAGCGCATCGCTAACAGGGCCGGTAAAAGTCACTTCCTCAGCACATACATTCCACCGGTCTCATTCTTACCTTTTCTGCTCGAGTGCAAAATGCACAAATTACAGCATCACCGCATAAACCGCAGTGATGAAAGCGTGTGAAAAAAGTCGCGGCTTGTAGGCCGGAAATTACGGTATATTGATTTGTGGGAACAATGTGAATGAAACTGACCATATTTGGAGGCAGGACTTTTCAGCCCAACCTCAGCGATGTGTACCGCTTACACGGACAAGAAAGAGAAAGGAGCTACCGTAAAACTGTGCAATTTGAACACTATGCATCCATCCATCCATTTTCTTAGCCGCTTATCCTCACGGTGGTTGCGGGGAGTGATGGAGCCTATCTCAGCTGTCATTGGGCAGGAGGCAGGGTACACCTGGAACTGGTTGCCAGCCAATCACAGGGCACACGGAGACAGACAAAATTGAGAGTGTCCAATTAATGTCGCATGTTTTTGGGATGTGGGAGGAAACTCGAGTGCCCGGAAAAGTGCACGGGGAGAACATCCAAACTCCACACAGGCGGTTCCGGGAATGAACCCGGGACCTCAGAACCGTGAGGCCAACACTTTCCAGCGGATCCACCGTGCCGCCCAATTTCTACACTAAATTTAGCAAAATTTCCAACTCCTCGAAAGACCTTTTTTTTTTTTTTTTTTTTTTTAAAGGGACTTTTATTCCCAGTAAGAATCGGGAGAAATGTAGAAAATCTCTGAAGGGAAAAGAAATGCACACTTGTTTTAATAACAATCCATAATCAGTGATACAAAAAGCAAAAGATAAAGTGCTCAAAATCAATTCAAATCAGAATTTACATTTTTATGGGGAGGAAAAAATACCCTAGTGATATAGACAAAATGGCTCCAGCACTTCCGGGACCCTTGGGAGGATAAGCGACTGAGAAAATGGGTGGATGGATGGATTTAGTAAGTGGCATTGCAATAAAAACAAGGATCCTATCATTTATCGTGAAAATTTTAGAGACAATATATCCTAAAAATCAGCTATCGTCACACGCCTAAAAGCATAATCTATTACGAGAGAGTAATGGTAAATGTAATGGATAAAAAAAATATTGTACAAACATTATTAAAGATAGAGAAACAACTGGAATAAAAATCTGCAGTACAGCACGACCACAAGGAAAAACTGCGATGTAGCGCTGGATCATTGTGTTTGTATTCGGTGAGGATAAATTGCAGGGATTTCATTTCCCTGACGTGTGCATCCCGGGACTGACACAGTTTCAAGTGTAAAATGATCTATGAGCGGCAAGGTAAATGTAACAATATGAACATTAGAGGAGTATGTTATCATAAGTTTTTCTTCATTGTAGTCAATTTAAACGCTGTGTCCAGCTCAATACAGACTGCTCCGACGAGTCGCCGCCCGACTACGAGATGTCACTGGGGGGTCCGTCCGCTGACCCCGTTATCAGCGGGGCCAGCGAAATCACCGTCAACGAGAGCTCCACCGCGCTGGAGCTGGCCGAGAGGCCGACGGATCCACCCCGTGTCAGTCCCAACGTGGAGTTGGCGCCGCAGGCGGAGGAGAACTACATCATTTCCAGCAGTGAGTCCCATTATTTAAGTACATTTTAGGTTGTCTAAAGAGTTTTAGGAACACTGCCGTAGAAAAATACATATTTAGTACTTCGGTTTTGTCTCCTGTACACATCTGTGCCTTTTTACAGAAAACAGCTGAAAATCGACTGTTCTCTTCTGTCCTAAAACAAAAATATGTTGCCCTTTTCGACAGGTGAGCACCAGCTGCCACTCAGCAGTGATTCTGACACTTCACTCAACTTGGTCAGCGGGTCGCAAGTGGACCATGCCGGATCCAGAATCGGGACGGGACAGAGTAAAAGCAGGAGTATTCGGCAAAAGGGTGACGAGCGGGACCCAAGCCTAAGCACATGATTCTGAGGCCCAGTTTTGTCCCGTCAAGACGCTCCAAAAATATCACGCTCTCCCTGCATCAATGGATTTCGTCCATGTCGAGACATCCAGATGTCACCCACACTTTTTGCCACACCTGCTGGGTATGTGGTTGTTTCAACGCGAGAAAGGGTTAACACCCGCTTTTTTTTCTTGCCGTCATCGCACAACGAGCGGTAGGCTACGCCATCAATACTCACACTCGTCATCGCACCCGCGAGGCGTACGGTTGTTTCAGCACTCGCACGCTTCCGGGTGAAAGGTTTGCAGTAAAGACTGTGGCGATTGTTCCCTTTCCGAGCCACCAAAAGGACGAGAACCGACTCTTCGCTCCAGTATGAAGCTTTTAATTGTTTTCTTTAAGATCATTGCCCGTTTTTTTTTTTTTTAATATTTGGATTGTTTCCCCATCTCGCTTACGCATGCCGACTCATCGTACAGACGATTGTCATTTTTGCACAAGTGATGTCACCCTTGAGGGTCACGAGGAGAGACGCTCACTCACCACTCAGCGCGGCCGCCTCCGCACAGCAGTCGGACCTCCCCAACGTGTCGTCTTCAAGTCCTCGCCAAGTGTATCCGTCGTGCTCTCAAGGGAACCGTAAGGGGACCAATCAAAGGATGTCCTGTGTAACAAAATTGTTTACTGTTGCCAAGTAGAAAATGCTGCATCGAATCTGATATTTGTAAACAAGACATCAGGCACCAGCTTTACCCAACATAGTCATGTAGCCACCCCCCCCCCCCCCCACTCACTCTTGCACTGGCTGCTTTTCCTGCCCGGATCCTCGTTCTTTTCGTCAAAGAGGCGACAGTTCATCGAGGCCGACGTCCTTGTTAACTGGCTGTTGTTAACCTGTTGCACTTTATTTTTCCAGTGAGTGTGAGACGACTGCGAAGGGAGGAACGTTATAATTTCAAGGGCCGGGGGGTCATAGTCTCGAAGAAGGCACACGACTTGTCCTTGCTTGTTGTGATATTTGGAGCCTAGAGAGGACCAATATAATGTGCAATGTCCAGAAAAGATAACACCATCGCTATCTTCTAATGTTGAATACTTATGTTGTATAATGAGGTCAATGTACCTGTTAACTTTGATGCATCTGTAAGCATTGTGTTTTAAATAAATTCTGTGGATTTTTTTTGTTGTTTTTTTGTTTGTTTGTTTGTTTTGTTTACAGATGACCAAAGTTTCAAATGAGCATCCAGTCATCCATTTTCTTAGTGTCATATCCCCACGAGGGTCGCGGGAGTCCTCGAGCCTATCCCAGCTGTCAGCAAGTAGGAGGCGGGGTACACCCTGAACTGGTTGCCAGCCAATTGCAGGGCACATCGAGACAAACAGCCGCACTCACAATCACACCGAGGGGCAATTTAGAGTGTCCAATTAATGTTGCATGTTTTTTGGGATGTGGGAGGAAACCCAGCAGGCATGGGGAGAACATGGAAACTCCACACAGGCGGGTCCGGGATCGAACACGAGACCTCAGAACTGTGAGGCCAATGGTTTTCCAGCCGACGCACTGTGCCACCTCAAAGGAGCATTATTACCAGAATTCTGATGATCAATTGATCTTGCTACTTACAAAAAAGATAAAAACTACCCAAATGTAGAAATTGATATATATCTGAATTTAAATTGTTATTTTAACAGAATAAAACTACAGATTAAAACAAACACAGAGCCTTGAAATAAATTGGGGATTTATTAAAAAGGCCACTATATTACATTTAATACATTTACTTCAACAGGAATTTGATACTGCACAAAATAATCCATTTTCAGTTTTCTTTAAATTTAGATTAGATTTGATTTTTATAGTAATGTTTAATCGTATTTAAAATACGTTTGAAGTATATATAAAATGGTTAATATTACTAATATGTGTTTAATTTATTTTACAGCAAATGAAACCAGTTCTTTCATGAAAATGTTATTTGCAGAAAATTACCATTTGTTGGATTTTTGTGTATATACAAATGTGTATTTATTTCTTCTAAATATATTAACCAATTACTCAATGCAACGAAAATGTTTTTAATATTGATCAATTGGATTAATAAAAACAAATATATAATTTACAATATTA
This sequence comes from Syngnathoides biaculeatus, assembly GCF_019802595.1. Taxonomy (NCBI): domain Eukaryota; kingdom Metazoa; phylum Chordata; class Actinopteri; order Syngnathiformes; family Syngnathidae; genus Syngnathoides; species Syngnathoides biaculeatus. The sequence goes on along the minus strand of NC_084648.1, from coordinate 11,453,094 downwards.
CGAGTAAGTTGTTTACAAAAAACATTGTTTTACATACAAAGAAAATGGACCAAAGCGATGAATGAATGATTTTTTTTTTTTATCAATAAGCTGCAGCACTCCAGCGACCTTTGCGAGGATAAGCGGCTCAGAAAATGGATGGATGGATGGATGGATGGATGGATGGATGGATGGAGCGTGAATCTTCGTTCGTCAGGAATGGAAGAACGTTCTATGTAGGGGGCGGTGGCGTGCGTTTCCTCCAGAAGGAAAGATGAAGAAGAAGCTGCATCGCGCAGCGTCAGAGGCATAGTTTGTCTCGGCAGCGATGGGCCGCAGCGGGGAGCTGAGCGACTTCCAGCGGGGCACCGTGGTAGGATGCCACATGTGCAAAAAGTCCCTGCGGGAGATCGCCACCCTGCTCACGCTGCCGCGCTCCACCGTCAGGAACGTCATCGTGCAATGGAAGCGGGAGCGCAGGACGTGCCCGCTGCCCCGCTGCGGCCGGCCGCACAAGCTCAAGGAGGAGCACCGGCAGGTTCTGGAGCGGATGGCCCAGGAGCAGACCTTCCCGTCCCTGCAGGCGCTCGCCGCCGAGTTCCGGCGGGCGTCCGGGGCCAACGTCAGCGCGGCCACCGTCAGCAGGGAGCTTCGGGAGATGGGCCTCAGCCGACGGTCGCCGTCCGAGGGCAAAGCCAAAGCCAAAGGTGGGCACCGGTCCCGTTGCGGGGGGGGCCTACGAGCCTCCGGAACATAAACCAGCTCTATTTTTGTCCAATTCCTCATTTTTTTTAGTCTCTCATAGTGATTATTGTTCAGTAGCGGGTCGCTGTCTTGTTCTAATTGATTCCTAACTAGCTAGGCTGGGATTAGCATTATCTTAATGCGGGCTAGTAATTACACATGTTTTGATTATGATTATCTGGTCATCTGTTTTCATCAAAATAATACATTTGCAAACAATTTAACCTTTGAAAACAATCAACATTTTTTCCCCGTTTTTTCCCTGATAATATTGAATTTTACTCTGCATGTCCTGTCGACTTCACATCAATCTGATCGGCTTGATGGGTACCTGCCAATAATTACCATTTTATGTTGATCAGTTTTGTCATAATTTGCCGATCTGATCAATGATGTCCCCGCGAAGATTTACTCTGTGTTCTCCTCTTGTAAAATATATTTGAACCCAAAAGAAGGTTTATTTTTACTCTTTCCGCGTGAGTTTTGACATAGTACCTTAAATATCTGACAGCCGATAGTTATATAAAAATAAGAATTATGTCGGCGGTGTGGAAGAGACAACACGTAATGTCCAGATCAGACCACAATACATATTTGGTCTTTCACGGTTGCAATATGTCATACTACTGCAAGAAAATCTTGTCATCAAATAGCACCACATCCAGTCTTTTATGATCACTTCGCCTTATCTTGTCAACTCGAACATGACCGGATACATTTTGTTATCACAGCCACGACAACAAAAATCGCTCACGTTACATGTATTTTAAGACTAAAATGGTGGAGAATGTGTACTGTTGGTCAATGGTGCTTGGGATAGTACATTTAATACAGTACAGCTTGCAAGCAGGCAACAAAACATTATGTAGCCTAGCAAGCTAGTGCTAGCACCAAAGGCAGTACAACTGCCTTTCTCTCAGATCATACTGTGTGAACTCATTTAATTATAATTTGTTAGCACACATTATGACTGTAATGTTGGTTTGACCTGACTGATTAGAATACATATTTTTGAAGATATGCAGTATGTACGCTAAATTAACAAGTAATTTAATAAATAGCCACGTTGCTCCATCTTGTGATCGGTTATCTTTTTTTCCCCCCCTTCTTCTTCAAGGGAAATTTGCTCGTTTGTGTAAATCATTTTGGTCTCTCTATGATGCCAGAAAGGAAGAAAGCGAAGAAGACTGCAAAAGCCTCCAATGAGGACAGAACCAAGGTCTGGTTTGACAATAAAGCTTATGCTAGCGTACGTACTGTGTTGTGCAGTCCGAAAACTGTGCGGCCGTTCTGCTGAGTAATCTGGTGCCCCCGCAGGTCGGAGGCGTGCCGTCCAGGGAAATGGTCGTGGGCGCGAGGTCGCCGGGCGGCGTAGAGATCCTCACACCTCCGAATGGAGCGGTACCTGGAGATAGAGTCACGATCCATGGATTTACAGGTACTGTTACACACATCTGAGCTAAGCAAGGGAGCTGCATTGTTATGGTCATTGACGAACTGGGATTGCCCAAAACCAAAACCACAGCCTGAAATCTAGAGTTATGAGTTTGTGTATGATTCTTCCATTTTTTATAACTAGGTGATCCGGACCAGGAGCTGGACTCAGCCAAAGTGTGTGAGCCAGTTTGCTCGGACCTCCAGTGCGTGGCCACCCACAAGGTATTGGGCAAGGGCGTGTGTCGAGCGCCCACCTCGCGTGACTGCGAGGTCGTCATGACTAACGGGAGAGCGACGTGAAGGACAGCCGGACTTTTTTGTTTTATGTTTTTTTTTTTTATAATATATGTAAATAGTTCCAACCAGAAAGAGACTCTTTTTGTATTGTCACTTTAAAATCTTATTGTTCTCAGCAGCTATGTTAATGCATAATTTCTAAAATTGTATTTAGCATATTTACTCCATTCTAATACACATTATGCCTCAACTAATCGCCAAACAATTAATGCCTTTTTGTTCCCCCTCATGGAAAAATAAATGCAAAAAATGAACTAAGTAACTAATTACATTTCGGACAGCGAAGGGGTGCGGTTTGACAAATACGGAAAGCAAAATGTTTGTGGATTGAATCAAAAATATCTATTGCCATCCCGTTAAGACTGCTTAGATTGAGAAAGACACATGACATGAGCGGCCATGTTGTTTTTTTTTATGAAAATAAAAATTGTAAAAAAAAAAAATTTTTTTTAATCAGCATTCAATGTTAATTCTTTTAGATGACTGTCTTTCACTTTTTTACAGTCATCTGAGATTGGTTCCATGACCCTACTCAGGATAAATTGTGTTGAGAATGGATGGATGAATAATTTAATATTTTGGTTGCATAACCCTTACTTGCAATAACGCCATCAAGCCTGTACCTCAATGACTTCCTTAGAGTGTTGCATTCTTTTGAAATGTTTCCCAGGTCTTGACTGGAGCCACTGTCAGTTCTTGTTTGTTTCTGGGATTTTCTCCCTTCAGTCTCCACTTCAGGGGGTAAAATGCATGCACTATTGGGTTAAGGTCTAGTCATTGACTTGGCCAGTCTTTTTGCCCCTAATGTAATCCAGCCAGTATGGGTTAGGATGAGTGATGTAAATTTCCAGACAAAATTGTTTGTTAGATGTCAGAATTCATTCTGCTACCACCACCATCAGCAGCCATCCATCCATTTTCTTAGCCACTTATCCTCACAAGAGTGCTGGAGCCTATCCCAGCTGTCAACGGGCAGGAAGCAGGGTACACCCTGAACTGGTTCCTAGCCAATAGCAGGGGACATCGAGACAAACAGCCGCACTCACAATCACACCGAGGGGCAATTTAGAGTGTCCAATTAATGTTGCATGTTTTTGGGATCTGGGAGGAAACCCAAGCAGGCACGGGGAGAACATGCAAACTCCACACATGCAGGTCCAGGATTGAAGCCGGGACCTCAGAACTATGAGGCCAACGCTTCACCAGCTGATCAACCGTCCCGCACGTGACCACAATCATGTGTTATATAATCAATAAAGACTACTGACCCTGTTCCAGAAGCAGCCAGGCAAGCCCGAGGCAAAACATTACCTCCGCCATTATTCACAGATGAGCTTGTGTGTTTTGGATCATCATAAACAAATGCTTTTGTTCTCAATACTTTGGCCTTTCCATCACTTTGGTCGAGGTCAATCTAGGTCTCATAACTCGTTAAAACAATTGTGGCTCATCTCTGTCCGTCTTTGCAAAATTCTATCTTGCCTTCCAATTCTTTCTGCCAATAAGTGGTTTGTTTGTGGTATTGTGTGTATAGTTCTACTCTCAAAGTCATCTTTGGCATTCAGTTGAATGTTATTCATCTTCACCGCTGCCCTGTGCAGCTTGGCAGTCATCTCACTGGCTGTTGTCTTTGGGTGATTCTGCACAGCTTTCTCAGTATTTCTGTCAGCAACGGCAGTTGAGACCCTTGGCCGGCTTGTGGGACATCTGGCGCTCAGTACACAAGTAGTTTCTTTTTCCCGACATTCCAAATTGTTGTATTGGCGACGCCTGTTGTTTATGCAATAGCTCCGATCAATTTTCCCTCTTCTAAAAGGCAAGACATGAGCAACTACAAAAATCAGCCACGTTCCAATAGGTTTGATCACTTTAAAAGTGGCTGGGTTCAAACAAAAGGTACTCTGTGCTGTGTTGTTTAACACGTCAAGATGTGAATAGCATGAAATAAAAGATGGAATTCCGAACTCTTGTCCGCTATTAATATTTTGATTTGTAACTCAAATGTTTTCGATATGCAAAAAAACAAAGGAATTTGCCTTGCCTTTCCAATAACTTTGGAGGGGACTGTATTGATAAAGAGAGAGTAAGAGCTCTGATGAAAAATATTGGAAAAAAAGTAGGATAAGGGAAGCAATTGTAATAGAAATCTGCAATGTGACAGGACCACCAAGCAAGAATTGTGATGTCGTGGAGGATTATTATACCGTGTTTGTATTCCGTGAGGATGAACTGCAAGTTTCCATAACATGTGCATCCCTAGACTCACAGTATCAGGCGTGAAATGATCTATGGCTGGCATGGTTAATCTAGTAATAGAGGATTGTGTCATACAATAGTCTTTTTATATCGAGTGTTAGCAGTGTTATTGTACAGCTTTTCGTCATACTCAACTTGGTAAGTGAGTCACAAGTGGACCATATTGGATCCAGAACTGTCGTGGGACAGATTAAAAGGAGACGCATTGAGGAAAAACAAGGATGAGCAGGACCCAAACTAAGACACATGATTCTGAGGCCCAAAGTTTTGCCACGTCAAGACGCACCAACAATATCACGCTCTGCCTCCATCTGCTGGACAAATTTGTCCCTGCACCTACGGACATTGTCCGTATCGAGACATCCAGACGTCACCCACATTTTTGGGTATGTGGTTGTTTCAAACACGAGAACGGGTTAAAACCCAGTTACCCCACCTGCTGTCACTACACAACGAATGGTACGGAATACTAATAATTAATACCCACGCGCGGCATCACACCCGCAAGGTGTACCGTTGTTTTAGCACCCACACTTTTCCGGGTGAAGGGTTTGCGAGCCACGGAAGGACGAGAAAGGACCCTTCCTTCTGGTTCGGTGGTTCCCAATGGAACAGCGCTCTATCTAGGGGGCGGTGGCCTCCGTTTCCTCCGGAAGGAGAGAGGAAGAAGAACCTGCCGTCCGAGGCGTAGTTTGTTGTCTCGGGAGCGTCGGCAGGGATGGGCCGCAGCGGGGAGCTGAGCGACTTCCAGCGGGGCACCGTGGTTGGATGCCACATGTGCAAAAAGTCCCTCCGTCAGATCGCCACCCTGCTCAAACTGCCGCGGTCCACCGTCAACAACGTCATCGTGCAATGGAAGCGGGAGGGCAGGACGTGCCCGCTGCCCCGCTGCGGCCGGCCGCACAAGCTCAAGGAGGAGCACCGGCAGGTTCTGGAGCGGATGGCCCAGGAGCAGACCTTCCCGTCCCTGCAGGCGCTCGCCGCCGAGTTCCGGCGGGCGTCCGGGGCCAACGTCAGCGCGGCCACCGTCAGCAGGGAGCTTCGGGAGATGGGCCTCAGCCGGCGGTCGTCCTCCGAAAGCAAAACCAAAGGTTGGTGACGGTCCTGTGGGCGGGGGGCCTACTAGACGCCAAGAGAAGGACCAGCGTCATTTTTATCCAAACTCTCCATTATTTAGTCTCTTATTGCAGTTCGTAGTTCACTAGCGGGCCGCTGTCTTGTTTGATTTGAGTGCTGACCAGCTATGCTGGAGTTAGCATTAGCTAAAATACCCCAATAATTTCCATTGTGATTGAAACATCCAAGTCGCTCAAGAGTGATACAAAAAGTGTTTGGATGGCGTAGCGAACGAGGGAAATTGTGGGCGCCGAACCCAAAGATGTGAAGATTAGATTCGCCAATGCCCTGTTAATGAAAATAATAATAACAAAACTGCGAAACGACGTGCCTAAGTGGCGGCCATGTTGGGAAAGTTGACGTCCCCGTCAAAAGCAATGCAATCAACAAAAAACAAAACAAATTTACTTAATCATATGTCATAAAGCCCTTTCTCTGGCAAAACATGTGGATGTGGTTATTAGAGCGCTCACAATTGATTGAGTTACGACAAATTGATCATCAAATTACTCAACTATATTTGATAATCGATTAATAATTGGTCAGAGGCACTAACTCAAAATTGTCATATTTCAGCCTGTATGCAATAACAGCTCACAAATATGTTTTGTTTCATTAAAATGACACATTTTGCAAACACCTGCATTTATATTGTATGATTTGGCTCGAAATGAGCACTGTATTGCAGTAGTACTGCTTCCCTGTGGCCAAGCTGGGCACACCAGAAGGAACAAAACAATGAATTGGATTGCAGTATTAATGATGTAAAAACTGTTTTATTCTTTACATCCCATTTGTTATTCAGAGCGGTGCTATGATTGATTGAAAAATAACTTAATAGGTGATCGAAATCGATTGTTTAGAAACTTTGTTTTACTTAAAGTTGTTCAAATGCTTGGTCTTTCAGTCCCTCAACAGTCAATATAAATTAGCAGAGGTCAAAGGATGATTGATCAAATTCATTAATCGTTTACTAACAGTGTTGAACTTAAAATCGCCTAACTTTTAGCCCCAACTGTACAGATAAGATATTTTAATAACAAAGCAGCAATATAAATGTGATTTTGATTGTTTGTCAATCATTTTGGTCTTTCTACGATGCCAGAAAGGAAGAAAGCACAGAAGACTGCAGAAGCCTCCAATGAGGACAGAACCAAGGTGGGCAGCCAGGAGCAAATGGATGTGTCCCACCTGGACTTGCGGGTGGGCTGCATCATCAGGACCATGGAGCTCCCCGGAACGGACGGCTTGTACTTGCAGCACGTGGATGTTGGCGAGGCTCACCCGAGGACGGTGGTCAGCGAGTGCGTTCCCGTCAATCAGGTACAGCACCGAGAATTGCGGCTGTCCCTTGACTGAAGAATTGAAGCGGTTCTTTGACCTTGCTCGTCTGTCAAATTCATTTTCCCAACTCAAATGATGATTATTATTTTTTTTTTTTTTTTGGAAAAATAACACTACAGTATTGTACTCTATAAAAACAAAGTAATATCTAGGGATGTATTTCCAGGAAGGTTCTTGGTACAGGTGCGGCAATGAAACGAATGCAGGAGAACCGAAAGAACTGGCTTTTTTCCCCCTGAAGGCCTTCTTGATGGGATTTAGTAGTTTGTGCGTTTTCCCACAGGTTTTTGTGAAAAAGATATCTTCAAATCATATAAGATTATATACCGTAATTCCCGGCCTACAGAGCGTGCCTGGTTATAAGCATCATGCAGTACATTTGTAAAGGAAATACCATTCTGTACATACATAGGCCGCAAAGAAAGATGGTACACAGAGAGTTTAACTCTAGAACCGCTTATGCTAGCGCCACCACGCTAAGAGGGCCGGTTAAAAAAAAAAAAAACATACTAGCAAGAATCACTGCGACACAGCAGTAACACGCTAGCGCAGCGCTAACAAGGCCAGACAAGTAAAAGTCACTCCCTCGGCACATATATTCCACCGTTCTCACTCTTACCTTTTCCGCTCGGGTGCCTTCTTGCAGCCGTTAGAAAAAATGCCCAAATTAGCTGCATCACCGCATAAACCTCAGGGTTGAAAGCGTGTTAAAAAAGTCGCGGTTTATAGGCCGGAAATTACAGTAATATGATTTGAGATGAGAGTGTTTTGAGTTACGACTGTGGTCATGGAAGAGATTAAACTCGTACAGTAAGTCAAGGCACCACTTGATTTCCCGTTCTGGTCTGACAATAAAGCTAATATTAACGTACGTGCTGTGTTGCGCAGTTACAGAACTGCATGGCCGTCCTGCTGTGTAATCTCAAGCCCGCTCAGGTCCGAGGCGTGGCGTCCCAGGCAGTGGTGGTGTGCGTAAGGTCGTCGGGCGGCGTGGAAATCCTCGCACCTCCGAATGGAGCGGTACCTGGTGATAGAGTCACGATCCAGGGATTTACAGGTACCATTAAACATGTTTGACTCTAGGTGTACAATACATCATTTGAGCGTCATCAACACAATCCAATAAGCAGAGTGCCGCTCTTGCGATATAAGATGCAAATTAAAAATAATACAATAAAAAAATAATCCAAAATAATACCACTATATTTCACCTTCGAAGACTGCCATGAAAAGTGCCTCGAGGCTTTTGTGTACAACAAAAACCAGGATTTGACATTTTTTGCAGACGCCTACAGTGGCGGGGTAGAGTGTTTATACCTGTTGTACCGGCGAGAAATTAGCTTGTTTTTTCCGCGTGTTAGCCAAAATGCCAGCTCGTTGTATTTTGCTCGAACACTCGGGAGGATGGATTCACTCTTCACACCTTTCCAAAAGACTCGATCTGTTGTGAAAAATGGGATTGCAAGGGACAAGAGCTTTGTGGGTTTCGAAATGACAGGTAGGTGTGTATAGAGCTATTAAAAAATAAATAGTTGGGAGGCACTAATTTGTCTCACAGTTTATAGCATATGTTATGTGTGAATTTAGAATAAATCCCCTTGGTCAAACCGGAAAAATATAACAAAGCACTTGTGTTGCGTTTAAGACAATTTAATCACACACAATACAACACAAAACAATAACAAAATAGAAGTACAAAGACAGTTTAGTAGCATGTAAGACGAGCTAACTAGCCAAACGACGTATAGTCACTAAATTCGAACGAATCTTCCAAATAGGCGAATGTTATCTTCAGAGAATGTTCCGGGAAGGCAGTGTGGTGTCTGTGTACTTGTGTACTTGTCCGAAAGCAGCAGTATGAATAAAAGTTCCGTCGACAGCCATCCTCGTCCTTATAGAACATTCTCGTAATCCGCGTCAGACGACGTAATGGGAGTCTTCTCAGAATGTGCCAGTGGCGTGGGGCACCGTTAATGTTGGCGCGGGCCGCCGTTTCCTCCGACCCGGAGGTGCGTGGGTCTGGCGTCAGAAAAATCCAAATATCATACTTGTTCATCTTCCATTTGCAGTTGGCACAGCGTGTTTTCAATGCGAGGGATCCACTGTGATGTCTGGACATGACGTCACAGACGATATGGCCGCCACTGGGATGTCGAGTCATACTTTTGCAACTTTGCGCTTTAACAAAAACGCTCCCAGCTCACTTTTTTCGACTCGTATTATCAACAAAGTGATTAATATTATATGTAGTTTAGATAACATCTATTTTAAAATGTATATTTTGGTGTCAGTGGCACTTTAATAATAACGTACAGTCATGACTCAATCGGAGGAGTTCATACTAATGTTGTAATTAATTAACTCAACACACACAAAGCAGGACTTTTAACCTGCTGCTCAATATTTTTTCTTCAGTCATACAGTCTGGGCTGGGTGATTAATCGATTTTAACGATTGATTCCCATTGATCTGTGAGGATCATTTTTGGGGTCCAGCTGTTGATCTGTCGGGTAAGTGTGGGAAAATGTTTATGCTCTGGTGTCATATTTGATTTATTTTATTTTTTTGGAAGAGGACAAAAGTGAATGGATGGACCGTAAAATATTTTAATAGTAGAAGGAGCTGCTTTGTTATGAGAATTGGTGAGCTGGGATCTGGGATTTTGAACTATGAATTTGTGTATGGTGCTTGGTTTTCATAATTAGGTCAACCGGAGAAGGAGCTGGACTCGGCCAAAGGGTGTGAGCCCGTTTGCTCGGACCTCCGCACAGACGGCCAGTGCGTGGCCACCTACAAGGGCGTGCCCCTGGAGGTCGTGGGTAAGGGCGTGTGTCGAGCGCCCACCTTGCGCGACTGCGAGGTCGTCCTGACTAACGGCGGAACGGCATGAAGGACGGCCGGTGACATTTTTTTTAATAAAATGCGGACAACATTACCACCAGTTGGAGACTCTTTTTGTGTCGTCACTTTAAAAACATATTGTTCTCAGCACCTATATGTTTACAGACCATATTTTTATCAATTGAATTTACTGTATATTGTTCATTCTAATAGACTCTGTGCCTAAATTAACTATTAAAAAAAAAGGAATGTCTCCTTGTTCCCCTTTGTGTAAAAATATATTGTCTTAAAATGAACAAGAGGTAACTCTATGTCAACGAAATTCACATTTGCATTGTCTTTGGATCATGAGGGAAGCACAAGTACCGATACGACTACATTAACAAAGGACAGATAAACAGAAGCTACACCCATTGTAACGATTCTCTGTCGGCCAATCAACAAACTAAAGTATCCACCCTTGCCCCGAAAAAAAAAAATGAATAAATGGCTTCTATTTGAGGGGTATCCATCGTTACCTTTAAGATAATTTTGTGTGTCAGGTATTGTCATAAATGCCGTTTCAGTATCTATCCACTGACACCATTTTTGATTTGTGATTTGAAGGATGTTTACAGTATATGAATCAAAATATGTATTGCCATGGTGTTGGGACATGGTTAGATAAAGGTTGTTGTTTGTTTTTTTTTTTTTTTTTTACTTTTTTTCAATTCTAAGCATCCATGTTAATTGTTTTGGATGAATGAATGTCCGATACTTTGCACAGCCACATCCCATGTGGATGCAACAAAAACTACAGATGGTTCACCTTTTCACTGCAACAAGTGCGGAAACGTGTGTGTATATATATATATACACACACATATACATGATAGATTCCAAAAGGATTTTATGAAGATCAAAACATTGGTGATACAAAGTTACTACTCATGCATAGCATATATTCAATTAATTTCTTGTTTGCTTTATTTCCAAATTATTTTATACAATCACGCGTGTGTGCAGTATATTGGCCTATGTATTCTGTCGTGAATAAAGTGAAAGGAAAACTTTGGGGAAGACTTGTTTTTGTTTTTTGACAAATGTGTAAAATATTTGAGAAAGCACATCAGGAATTTTATGCGCACATAAAACTATTTTACTCAACAGCTTAGCTTTCATTAGATCTGCTGCCATATTCTAAAATGAAATGTTTTTTTGTTTTGCACTAGATATCGATCCATCCATTATCTTTGCCGCTTATCCTCATGAGGGTCGGGGGGAGTGCTGGCGCCTATCCCAGCTGTCAATGGCCAGGAGGCGGGGTACACCATGAACTGGTTGCCGGCCAATCGCAGGGCACATGAAGACAAACAGCCGGACTCACAATCACACCTAGGGGCAATTTAGATTGTCCAATTAATGTTCCATCTTTTTGTGGAGTGTGGGAGGAAACAGGAGTGTCCGGAGGAAACCCGCACAGGCACGGGGAGAACATGCAAACTCCACATAGGCAGGTTCAGGATTGAAGCCGGGACCTCAGAACTGTGAGGCCAACGCGTTACCAGCTGATCCACCGTGCCGCCACAGACAGACTTTTTAAAAAAATGAACAAAAAAAAAGTATAACCATTTTGTTTTTAAAAATTCACTTTTTTTTTTCTCCCTCAAAAAGTGAGTAAGAGAGTTGAAACTGGTTTATGTCCAGCACAGGGTGCTTAAGTGGAGTTTCCCCAAACAAGTTTAAGCCAGTTTCGATTTGGCTGCATACAATATTATTAGCTATTTTCATTTACCGTTACTTTGGTCAATACAAGGAGGAACCAATTTCTAATTTAGATGTTGTGTTGACAAAGTTAGAGGAACTCGAGTGAGAGATGACCGATCCAGAAAATTTTCATATTTCCCAGTATGGGGAAATAGGACACACCAAAAAATCCGAGTTCATTGGGGAATGTTTTAGCTTTTTCATCATTTTGTGACTGACATTTTGTGAAGTTTCATGCAGCAAGCTATCAAAGTGGCTTCTTGTTGTTTCTGCTCTTTTATCTCCAACAACCTCCTCGTTTATTTATTTTTCACACATTTTTTTAAGTTTTAAAATGGAGTCATCTAAATAAATGTTAATTAAATCACTTTAAAATATTGATTATTAAACCAAATATATATCTTCATACATAATTTAACTCTTAAATTAAGTGAAATTCAGATGTGTAAATACCGTACTGTACTGTAGTGCAGGGATGTCAAATATAAGGTTCACAGGCTAAAATGGGCCGCCTCGGGAGTACAATCCAGCCCGCAGGATGAATATGACAATTTTTGTTTTGAGTTTTCTTTTTTCTGTTTTTTTTTTTTTTTTTGGGAGGGGGGGGGTGGTGATTCTCTGACAGCAGAACATTGGAGCAATTGGTTAGAGCGTTTGGCCTCACAGTTCTGAGGACCATGGTTCAAAGCCCGGGCTGTGTAGAGTTTGCATGTTCTCCCGGTGCCAGGCATTTTATGGACACCCAAATTATTTTGAGAGGGAAGAAGAAGAGATCAGTTTTCAGTTGGATAAGGGGATTATAAAGATTAAGAACGAAGAAAGATTATAAAATTTAATCATACATAATTAACACAAATGCAGAAACTACTTCACAAATGCTATTTATTTGGGAAGGCTCGATGTTTTTTTTTATGCCCCAAGATACGCCAATACGATATTTCTGGCGCTCTTGTTTTGTGACGTAACGCGCATAGCCCAGTTTGTGACGTCATGAGCGGCGCTCGTGCTTGACTTTCCGTCGAAGAAGGAGGGAGGAGAGGGAGGAGGAGGAGGAGGAGGAGAATGACAACAAGGAGGATGGTGTCTGCCGGCCAGCCTCATTGTTATTCGGCTTGACCCTCGCTTGTCGACATCGCCGCTGGCGCACCGCAGCACCATTTACTTCTTTTTTTCTACCTTTTTCCCCGAGGGAGGCGAAAATGAATACGCGGTCTTGCGTGTGTGCCGTGTAACGAGAGACGTCGTGGTTACGCGCACCTGCCACAGCGCCGGAGCACAACTAAAGCGTTATAAAATGGCTGCGACCTCGAAGAAATAGTAGCCGTCGTCATATTTTAGTCTCTCTCTCTTCTCTCGGTCTCTCTCTCTCTCTCTTTTTTTTTTTTAATTTAAATCGATGCCACATAGAGGAAGACGTTCGTTGCTTTATTGGACGTTCGCGCTCGGCTCTGTTTATTTTTAGCTAGGAGGTTGGCTCGTACACGTCGGGAACAGCCATTCCTCTTGCTTTTTTTTTTTTTTTTTAACTCCCCCCACATTTAACCATTACTACTAATAACACCCAATTAGTGGTCCATGAGTCAAGATCATGTGGGTCAGTCCCGAAGAGGTGTTACTGGCGGGCGCCCTGTGGATCACCGAGCGGGCCAATCCCTATTTCATCCTCCAGAAGCGGAAGGGCCACGGCGGGGCTGGCGGAGGACTGGCTGGTTAGTGGCTTGATATTCCTCTTCTTATTCTCATTATTACTACTATTAATAATATTTTTTCGTCATAATTATTATGACTATTATTATTATTACTGTTTACATATACTAGTCCACAATAATTACTGTTCGTTTAGATGTTTACTAGTTCAGGTGATGCTTAGTTTTACACCTAATGCTATTTTTGGCCCTGTAGAATGTATAAATAGCTACCATGCCTGCACGGTGGTGCAGCTGGTAAAGCGTTGCCCTCACAGTTCTGAGGACCCGGGTTCAATGCCAGCCCCGCCTGTGTGGAGTTTGCATGTTCTCCCCGTGCCTGCGTGAGTTTTCTCCGGGCACTCCGAGGTGCGATTGTGAGTGCGACTGTTTGTCTCTATGTGCCCTGCGATTGTCTGGCGACCAGTTAAGGGTGTACCCCGCCTCCTGCCCGATGACAGCTGGGATAGGCTGTGGCACTCCCCGGGATCCTCGTGAGGATAAGCGGCAAAGAAAATGGATGGATTTGTATTATTAGCCTCACCTAGAAGCAGAAGTGTTGGAACCAAGGGGGGCAAACGCTCCACTTTTGCCCTGCTTTTGAAGTGCACCATTTGTTTTCACGCCGCTTATTATTGCACCGGGCAGACCACATCTGAGCAAACGTTGCATAATTATGTATTATTGCGAGAAATACTAGTAGCTTTTATGACATAACTTTACCCGTGGGTGTTGTTTTCTTTTTCTGTGGCGTATTTTCTGCTCAGGAGATTTTTCATGACAATTAGCCAATTATGATATAATACAATTGTTCAAGTACTTGTCTTTCACCAGGGTCCTTTCTCAACATTAATACTATTAGACTTACGTTGCAGTCGCTAGTTCGTTTTGAAAAACAATATCTAAGGCAGTTGGAAAATTTTGCGAAAATTTCAGTGACTGTTATTACCTTTTCAACACTTAACTGTTGTTACTAGTTTCGTTTCGTCTTCTCTCTTAAATTCCACGCCACAGCAGGAATAAAGTACAGAAAAGGAGACCCAAACCATAGACAATTTTGCATTTGTAAATATGAAACCAGGTCTAGTCTATTCTATTCCAACATGTGCCAATGTCGGCTAAACCTGTTCCCAAGCAGATTGTGGGGGTAAAAATGCTTTTAACTCCCAACAGAATAGGCTGTTTTCGACTGACGGCACACACCTTCCGATTTAGAACGTGGGCGCCATTTTTGTTTGGTGAATTCAAGTAAACAAACAGTAACTAAGCAGGAATCATTTCAGATAGGCGCATGAATGGGGGCGCACTGCTATGTTATCGGTCGCTCAAATGGACTTTGTAAAGCGTCTTTCTTTCGACTGCCAGCTGCGATCAAGAACCAGTGCCAAAAAACGGAGCAGTTAGCAGCCAAACGGCGACAACTGTGGCTGTCTCGTATTAGCAGAGCCGATCTAGTAGCCGAGTCATTCCCTTACGTCCAAGTTTGCTCAGAGCATTTTGTTCTTGGTAACTATTGGATACCTTTTAAGAATTTCACACCTACTTAGTTATAATTAAGTTCCGTGAAGGAGAAGTATTCTTTTGGGGCAAGGGCCCACATAATACTCATGTGTGTGAATGCAATGTATGTCTCCAAAATCTGTATTTTCTGTTTTATTATAAGAAGTTTGCAAAAACGAGTTACCGCACCGCTAGCTGTTTTGTGAGTCGAGTTAAAAATGTACCCATGGAAGTGGAGAAAAAGATGCGGGCTACACTTGGGACCCGTCTCGGTCGAACCTCTCTCGCTCCAGCTCTCGGTAACAAAAACGAAAATAATAATCGACACTTCTTTCATTGGTATAATCAACATAATTTGACACAACGCTGACTGTAATCACGCGGTACATATTGAAATTGCATTGTGCGGTACACTAACCTTAGCAGTGTGCTTACAATGGTTATCGCTGCATGACGAACGCAGCCATCGATGAATTGACCCCTCCGTGGATATTGCGCAATCTGCGTCACTGACCAATCAGAGGCCAGAGATCTGCATAAACCAAAGCCCGTTTTTGCTCCCGCCATTTTCTCAGACAACATTGCATGGTCCAGTATAGGTTTAGTTAGCGTTTTATCGCGTATTTGGGTTATTTAACAAAAAAAATGGTTAGGAGGTGTAGTCACGGACTTTGTAATAGTGACGACAGGTATCCTGAAAGGCTAGTTGCTGGAGTTCGATTCGTACCCTTTCCAAAACCGAAGACCCAGTACGAAAAATGCCTTCGATGGATCAAACTTTGTGGAAGACCGCATCATCAACTAAATCCATCTAATATCAACCGGAACACATATGTTTGCACGAAGGTATGCCCTATATTTGATTTTCAATACATGTCTCTTATAAATGAATTCGAAGTTCTTCGCTAGCATAACACTGCTGCGTGTGAACGATTGACACACTTATTCTTTGTTGAGCGATATTTAGCGAAGATCGGACTGCACAAACGTATTGATTTCTTGCTGGCTCGCGGCCGAAGCTTAACCAGACTGTGTTTGCACGAAGATATGCCCTAAATTTGATTTTTAATACACGTCTCGTATAAATGAATGAGACGTTCTCCGCTAGCATAACACCGCTACGTGTGAACGATTGACACACTTATTCTTTGTTGAGCGATATTTAGTGATGATCGGACTGCACAAACGTATCGATTTCTTGCTGGCTCACGACCAAAGCTTAACCAGACTGTGTTTGCACGAAGATATGCCCTAAATTTGATTTTTAATACACGTCTCGTATAAATGAATGAGACGTTCTCCGCTAGCATAACATTGCTACGTGTGAATGATTGAATGAAATCAGAAGCATGGCGTCTCTCTCAGTTAAGAATGTATTGTATTTAGAATCTATAATATATCGTTGATTTGAATGAAATCAGAAGCATGGAGTCTGTCTCAGTTCAGAAAGTATTGTATTGTATTTGCCATTTTTACTGTTTGTCTTACATCAGCGCACGTGGCGTGACGTCACTTCAGGAGGCGTGGTTAAGTGCCCTGTACGGAGGGGTCAATTGGTTGTCGGCCTCCAGACCTTTGTAATTCTTTATTTGGTCCACGGTATAAGTGCTTGTCGAGAAGAGGAGATAGTGGACGATGTCTGGATAGGTTACCGACGCCCACATTTGTGTGCTCCATTTGTGTTTCTCCAAGGCATAGGTGTCGATATTGTCGATCAAACCGCACTTCTTGTCCTAACGGTTTCTTGAAACAACATCTAATGAGCACCGATAACTTTCCAAAGTCTTTTTAGCCGTCATGCGTTACTTTTAACAGTCGTACAAACATTTGTGTAACTCTGGTCTTTGTGCAAAAGCCACAGCGTGAACGGAGCATCAGTAGAGTGAACCCATCCAACATGGCCAGGTGCTCCGGATGTAGTCAAGTGGTTGAAAACAGTCTGTAGTGACTAGTGCCTTTGTTGACTTTGATCAGAAGGGGGTCCGTCCTCTAAATCGATAGGTTATATTGCTCGTGTTGTTATTGAGAAACATATGGTCATATTCAATGTAACCCCATTCCGGTTCTTTAATTTTATCTTCCTTTGTTATTACCGCACAAAATTTTGTTTACTCCTCGCCCAAGATGATCTCTTTAAACCAGATAAAGTCAAATAATCAATTTGACTGTGCATAGATTCGTGCAAATGTGCGATTCATCATAGCTTTTAGGCTTGGAAACGGATCAAGAAGGCCTTGAAATGAGTTATCATTTTTTTCGGGGTACAGCTCTTGGATTATATGCCATTGGATGTTTACTTGGGTTGCTTAGCAGCGTAAGGGGAACAACGTCCTAATCACATGACCCATCAGGTGATGCAGGTGGACTTTAAACGTCACCGAAACTCAACATAAAGCAGAAACTTTTTTTAACTTGAAGTGTTGCACAACGAGGATTTCCTTCAGGAGAAGATTCATGAAGAGAAGAAAAAAAAAACTCAAAGCGAGAATAGCAGGCGTGTTTCTGGCTGTTTACAAAATGAAACATCCTGACAATGCAGACGCTTGTGTGCTTGTGCAGCTAGTCTATGTACAGTATGTCCTTCGTGCTGAATCATTGTGCTTCCTTTTTCCCCTCCTCCCACCTCCCTTCTTCTGTTTCTATTCAAACTGGGCCAAACGGACATCAGAAAAAAGGACAGGGGGGGGGGGGACACACACCACAGAACAGGTGATGCAGGTTTAGGTTTCACTTCCTGACCCCTGCTTTCTGTTGCAAATTAGCAAGTTTCAACAAAGCTGTTTTTTTTTCTTTCTAACAATCCAAATTAGGGTTTGTGTCACTGTAATCTTGACCTAAATTCACTCCAATTTAAATAGGAGTGAGAAAGTGGATCAGGAGCATCGTAAAAGTTTCATATACGTGTGGACCTTTGAATGCCTTTTATAGCGGTGTAACCAGAACTCGACTGAATAAAAAGATAAGCCGATCCTACTTTCTGTTCGTTATGGTTGGCACATTTTGCAGCGTGAGAGCAAAGCTGGGAAAATCAATCATTTGGTCAGTGAGTAAAGTTTCAACCTGACAATGAAAGAAAACCGGTAATCTGTGAAAACGCGTGTATTGTGTTCAATGACGTTAAGTCATGGATGAACATTTTTTTTCTTGGGCTGTTCATTTACATGACAAGGCCTGGGACTGCCAGGTATTTTAAAAGTAATGAAAATGGTAGGTGGTAATCTACTTTACAACAGGGGTGTCAAACTCATTTTTCTCACAGGCCGGATTGTGGTTCTGGTTTCCCTCGGAGGGCCGTTATGACTGTGAAACAATACAAATATTTAAGCGTCTCATCGTGTTTAAATCATCAATTTATGATCTACTTTTGGAATCAGAAATCAAGGGTAATGTGTTTTTCAACAATTCATGTTTGGTAACACAAAAATGCTTGGAATATATCATCTTTATCATTTATGATATATGACAATTTTGCACAGATTTTTACAAGAATAATTGAAATTGACACTAGATTTGGCTTCGCGGGCCACATAAAATCATGTGGCAGGCCGGAGCTGGCCCCGGGCCTTGAGTTTGACACCTTTCTTGACAACAATCTGATGGGTTTCATTGGTATCAGCCGATAATTAGCATTTTATGCAGATCGGGTTCAGTATCATAGTTCGCTGATCCAATCAGTGACAGTGATCACCTTGGCAAAAGACATTTACGCCATGTCACCATTGTGTTCAATATATTTGAATCCAAAAGCTAGTTTCTTTATAGCCTTTTATTTTGACATAGTACTGTAATTATCTGACCGCCAATAGTTATTTTTTAAAAAAAATGTTTGTGGTGTGGGACAGACAACACATATTGCATGGAACAGACATTTTACAAGGTTGTTGTTATTTCGCCGTTTAGTTCTTTTCAAAAGAAAGCACACCATGGTAGTCCTTCATATGCGTTTATTGGAAAATTGAATAGAATAGAAAATGGTTGCACTACAGTATGTTTTCGTGTTGTTTCTTTACCGAGTGACAACACCACATACTGGCTTGGCATGTCCAATAGTGTGTATATATATTAGTAAACCTTGTGCACGGGAATCACTGTTGTTGTCATCTGAATTCTGAAAAATACTTTTTATAAGGTCATGAAGTCTGCCGTTTCTCTTGAAAGTGAAGTTGAAGTGTTTTTCAGTAAACGGTAAAATAGTGTTTGTGTGACATCGCCACCTGCTGGGCTGGCATGCATATTCCTGCGCTTTCACTTTCACGGTCATTTTTTCAGCATTGTCGTCTGTACGTGAAACTTCTCAATGACCTGCCGTTTTTACCTGGTCATATTGTAAAGCAGTTGGAAGGGATCTTTCCAATCCCGACTTTTTAATCAAATGCAATTTATAGTGTGGTCAAGCATTAAGTGTATGGCTTGAATAAAAAAATAATTAGCTGGTCCCTCCTACCAGTTAGTCCTAGCAGGTCTATTAGTCAATTTCTTTTGATGAGATAAGTGGAATGTGTTCCTTTGTGGTTTGTTGCATTGCAATCCAAAGCATTTTTTGTTCCTCTTGATTTGTTTTGACACTTTCAATCTCTACCAACACCGACAGGTTTTAGAGCAAGTGGAACAGTTACCCTCTGCACGTATAGAGTGAGTCGCTCAATCGCTAGCTTTGACATTCTGCCGCAAGGTCTTCCGGTGTGAGTTGGAACTGCATAACTCTATGTCCAGTTTTAACTCTAACCATCTCATTTCTGGTAACAGACAAGTCATTTCTCCATTTTGTATTTAGACTATCACATCGTTGCCGTGGCATGAACAGCGTCCTTTTGGCCGAACTGAAAACAACACTTGTGAATTTCTAATAAATTCTCCGGGGTCTCTTGCTGCAGCGTGCTTGGCAGTGCTGCGAGATGATGTCATCCTTATGTAAATCATGATCTTGCTTGGCTTGCACTGTGTGCCAGTTGGCAGTGCAGAAACGCTGGCACCCAATCACATGCTCATCTCCTTCCTCTTTTTTTTTGTACATACAGCACTTTGATGCACTTACATTCTGAGAATTTTTTTTTTTTTTTTTGGGCCGTGCTACTTTTGTAAACTTCCTTAAATGGGCCCTTCAACTGCTCTCACCCTCCAAATGTAGCACCAGACCTGCACTTTTTGCACTCATTTGAAAATAAAGATATTATTTGAGAATAGTGGCAGGTCGGAACATAGTGGGTTGCGGACAGCTAGGAAGTCATTTACATGCATGCATACAGTGCACACAGAAAATAGTAGGAAATCGACAAGAAATATTTCTTACTTGCACTCTAGCCTCAACTCCTCTTTGTAAACAAACACAGGACAGTTCAACTCTTGTTTGGCGGATATCACAGCAAGCAATATGCCTTTGAGGGTACAGCAAACTCTGAAACGACATTTAAAAATGTTAATATCCTGTCCATGTTTTCAGAGGCTATTTTTATCCAAAAAAGATCTTTATTGTTTGTAGCCTTCATGAAAGTGAATTACAGCTTTGCAACTGCAGAAAAATGCAGGCCCAGGGGTGACAAAAGTTGAGAGTTACTCAACCCACAGCCACTGCCTTTTATGCTGTACTGTACTTAAATAATCAACTTTCAAACTGGAACATTGTGTTTTTCATCGTACAAATTGTTCTTATTAAGCCAGAAGCTTAACAGACACAGAATAAACCCAAATGAAACTCACAAATAGTCCATAAATACTGGTCTTCTGCAACTTGGCAAGCTGCTTTTCATACAAACTCACAGGAGCCTGC
Organism: Syngnathoides biaculeatus; assembly: GCF_019802595.1. NCBI lineage: Eukaryota > Metazoa > Chordata > Actinopteri > Syngnathiformes > Syngnathidae > Syngnathoides > Syngnathoides biaculeatus. The sequence goes on along the minus strand of NC_084648.1, from coordinate 11,432,382 downwards.
GATTTGTTGACAATTGATCTCGATTTTTTATTCTTCAAATGCTCAATCTGAACAACCATTTTGGAACACTGCATTGTTTCAGTCTACAAACTCTGCTGGTTAATCGAGTTGGATTTAGTTTAACAACCTCCAAAATAAATCCCAATAAAAGTCTGAACTAGACCATAAACACGCCTTATGCAACCTGGCAAGAGAGACAGTACTTTGGTGCAGCCTTATTTCATAATGTGAGCAGTTATTCCAGGTTGAATGTCAGCACATCAGTTCAAGTGTAAGCATAGTTTGAAATTCATTCATCCATTTTTTGTACTGCTTATCCTCACGAGATTCAAAGTGTGCAGTAAAATGGATGCAATTCCAAATATTGGGATTTATTTTTGTAGCTGAAATTAATGTTTTTCACTGGATTGCAATGTAATTAAACTTGTCTCCAGGTCCAGTCATATGTCTTGACAGTGACTTTAAAACTGACTTTTCTGGTGACAATGTGTGAAAAATGAAACTGGTAAAAAAGAGAAATGAAACAAAGGCTTCAAAGTAAGATTTGTTTTGCTCCTACTAATAAACAAAGCATTAATTATGAGTCCAAGGAAAGAAGTTATCACATGTTTTCTGAGATGTTTGTGGTTGGAGAGGATTGGGGGTTGGGGGGGTTGGTGATGTGAGCCTTTTGGGAAGGATAAACGAAAAAAAGATCCTATTACATCACCAAGTATGTGATGTTATTGGACAAATTGGTTTGTGTAGATTTTTTTTTTAACCCATTATGACAGGATTCTTCTGAGGATTAGTCCTATGGGGAGAAGCCTCAATAGAAATGTCACTTTTCAACCCAAAAAAAAAAAGGGGGGGGGGCTTTAACATAGGAATGTCTTTAGACAAGGCCCGTGTAATAATAAGACTGTCTTTATAATCTAATCTTTTTGGAATCCTTAAGATATTTTGTTGCATACTTGAGTAAATAGCAATTTGGGTTTTTTTTTATTATTGTTACTGCTGACAAGCTTTTTATTTTCATACCCGAGGGCTGGACTTCTAACCTTAAGCTGCATAATTATGCTGGTACCGAACGTATAGTATAAACTTTGTACAGAATTTGAGACAGCAGTCTTTGCTAACCAGTTAGCAGTCGCGATTAGCATTAGCGCACTAGCGACAACAATTTTGGGTTAAAATAAACTGCCAACTACCATTCAGCTCACTCACATATTAAGTTTTGTGTACATTGCATCTAATAGTGTCTTTAAAATCACTTACAGACGTTCTCTTGTCATTTTTGGCAACGTTTATGAGACAGCAGACACTGCGTTCGTCTGCAATAAATGTCCGTGTGAAACGTTGGTTCCTGCGACGCAAACATGGTTCTGACCTAAAGGCAGAAATTCTTCGTCCACTTATTATTGAAGTCGATATGTCCATGTTATTATTTGTAATATATTCTACATGTATAGGATCACAAATCCTGATGCAACTTTATTTCCTATTAAATATCAAGAGCTTCAACACACACACACACACACACATGCACACACACGCAAACACGCACACAATGTAGCGCCGGAGAAAAGGAGTCGGAGGTGGAGTGTCGGACACAGGAACAGAACTTGTTTTATTGTTCGACATCAAAAAACTACTCACATAACGGCAGGAACTCTGTTAACCTTTACTCCGGAAGCGCACCAACAAAAACAGTCTGCGAAGCGTGGGGTTTGGCATTTCCCGACGCATCGTAGTTGCAAGGGGCGCCCCACCTCTTCGCTTTCGCACCGAAACGGGCATGTAAGTAGCACTAGCCTGTGCCAGCACGGCCGTCGGTGGCGATGGGGCCCCTGCTGGATGCCACCCCCGCGCCCGGAGGCGAGTAACTGCGCATCGCGGCCAGCGTCTCAGGGGAGAAGCGCTGGGTTGCCAGGAAGAAATGGTCGGCCTCCTCGGCCAGGGCCCGGGGCTCAGTGACAGTACTGTTAGCGAGCGCCGTCTGAACATGCGGTGGCATGTGCCTGATAAACAGTTCCATGAAAATGAAATTGGGCTCTTCCGTGCCCAGCAGGTTTAGCATCATTTCCATGAGTTCGGAAGGTTTGCTGTCCCCCAGTCCATTAATAGCCAACAGACGTCGGGCACGCTCCGGCCATGAAAGTTTAAAAACCTTGAGAAGGTGAGCCTTGATCCCAGCATACTTATCTCGGGAAGGGGGAGAGGTGATGAAGTTCACTGCTCTGGCCGCCGTTGAGCTCCCGAGTGCTGAGACAACGTGGTAGTAACGCGTGGAATCATCTGAGATCCCGCGGAGGGCGAACTGAGCCTCCGTCTGTGTGAACCACGCTGCCGCGGATGTCTCCCAAAACTCCAGCAATTTGAGGATGGCGGTTGCCATGTTCGTTTCAGTCTCGAAAACGCCGGGACTGACGTCGGGGTCACCAGTGTAGCGCCGGAGAAAAGGATTCGGAGGCGGAGTGTCGGACACAGGAACAGAACTTGTTTTATTGTTTGTTTGTTTATTGTTATATATATATATATATATTTGTACGCCAAGCTTTAAATGAACTGATTGCCATACCAACAATAAAAAGACGGCGATGCCGAACCCATTGCAAAAGCCACACTTTTTTCAGATTTCACTGCAGGATCAGACAGCGTGGGTAGCTGTCGAGTGCTCTTGACACCATTGGTGGTCTCGCCACAAAACGTGGGTTTCCTGCGTTAAAACCTCAAGCTGCCTGTTTGCAGGCCGAACGCCTCCTCGTGTTCTTGAAAGCCCTTGTTGACGTCACCCGACCGAGAAAGTGCTTTGACTTGTCAGTAATTTTTGGTTGTTGTGTCTTGTCATCAAGCTGCGTTAAGGGATTAAACGGTTTTAAGGGTGCCGTGCGGTGGAACGATCTACTGAGCAAAAACTCATTTGAGTCTGTTTGCTCAGCAGATTCAGTGTAATTTCCAGTGAGTTTTCTACCTCAGTATCTGAGTATGTAACGTTTGTTATTTTGTGTTTGTATTTCGCCTTCTGTGGCAAAAAAACTCACTGCATGCCGTACTTGAGCTTAATCCTGAGGGTAGAAATGTAAGCAGACATTCCAACACGTGGCAAAAATGAATGAACAATATGAGGAGCGACATCAATTTGTCAGTGTCTTTAGTTTTGTTTATAAATTGGCAAGAGGGAACGTCTGACTACATAGACCATTTTGTCCTCTGATATGTAGCCACTGACATCTTTGCCGCGAGCTGCCATTTTTGAAACCATGCTAACGTTTTTGATCTAAGCGCCATGTTGCTCAAGTAGCTAACCACCCACACGAGGCAAAAAAAAAAACCTTAAATATATTCGATATTTGTCTCAAGGCCTTGTGAGGCAAAATACAGACAGTAAGCTATCGGCTCACGCGTATAGCGTTGAAGTCACTGATGCTACAGTGTTGCAGTCGGCTGCCTCAGGTGCAGGTAGCGTGGATTCAGTTGCGATTCAGTGACAGTGTAAATATGAGTTTGTGTTTCTGTCTCCATATGAGATCTGTGCCTAGCTGGCGACCAGTCCAGAGCGTTGTGTGCCTTTCACCCGAACCCAGCTGGTATGGACTCCAGCCTGAACAGAATCATCCGTATAAAAATTGGATGGTTGCTGATTCAACATATATTTTTTGTTGGTTTGTATTTCTTTCAGCATTGAGAGAACCGTGAACATTTCACTCCCTATCTTGGTGATAAAATAACGTCATCCTGCATTATCTCATTACTCTGACCAGACCTCTTTTCTAATGTTCCCATCAGGCAGTTAAGAGGCAGAAAAATCCACGTTGTGATTTACAGGGTATATGACGGGAAATGACCATCTAATTTGGAGACGTGGTATTTGTTATGGCGCCTTGTTGAACATTTGTTCCGATAAAGGTTGCATCGGGGATTGAGGGAGCAAGACTGAAGTCATGGATGATGAATATCTTCATAATGAGGAGACGAAGCGTGGGAGTCACAGGGAAGAATTGAAGTCTGGAACCAGTGGTGGACAATGTACACTTTGTAGGCCATATCTGATCCGATGTGACATGTAGTTCTAAAACCAAGGGAAAATGCCCTTGAGCTATATTTTAAAATACAAAAGATGAATTCTCCCCTGATGGGAAAAAGGCCCCAGATTTAACAGGACAATGTTTAGATTTAAATGGGACGGAATAATCCATTGCTTGAATTTACTCATTAACACCAAATTGGTATTACCGTAATTCCCGGCCTACAGAGCGCACCTGGTTATAAACCTCACCCAGTACAGAAAAATATACCATGTGGTACATATATACGTCGCAGCTGTGTAAAAGCCGCAAGCGTCCACATTGAAACAAGATATTTACAAAGAAAGACATTACACAGAGGGTTTAACGCTAGCGCCGCCGCGCTAACGCTAATGCAGGGGTTGGGAACCTTTTAGGCTGAGAGAGCCATAAGTACCAAAATATAATTTCAAAAGACCAATGCAATATTTTTCAAACTAAATAGAGGTGCATTTGAGCATTTATGTAGAACCAACACTTTGAGTAATAAGTCTCTGAATTCTTTTAAAAAACATTGTTATGATGTTGCTAACCAATAGTGACAAAAGCACTTCTTACCATTAATGCCGCGCTAACAGGGCCGGTTAAAAAAATACCGGTAAAAATCCCTGAGACACGGCAGTAACACGCTAGCGCAGCGCTAACAGGGCCAAACCGGTAAAAGTCACTTCCTCGCCACATATATTTTACCGGTCTGCTTTATCTTTTCCGTTCGAGTGCCCCCATTAGAAAAAATGCACAAACATCACCCTATAAACTGCAAGGTTGGTATTTCGTTTACTTGTTTTACTTTGAGTATTCCAACAATGATCCCTTGCAACACAGTACAAGGTAGCACAAAGAAATAGTCTAGAAGCAAGAAACTGGTACCATTCACATCAATAAATACTCTGTGCTATTATTGTCTGTACTCAACAGTAAAGGTGTCACAATTAGCTATTAGTCATTGATCATCATATTCGTCAATAACAATTCTGTGAATGAATTAATACAATGATAGACAGGATAACTGATTTTTGTAAACATTTGGTATTGACAGCCGTACTCAACAGCAGTAAATGTCACCTGATATCAACTGTCAGTTCCGTTGTCTCATTGTCAGCCGATTGCCTCAAGGATGTTCTTTCTCTGGTGGACTCAAATGTGTAGCCAGAGCGAATATGTCAAATAAATACCGCTTCTCTCTTTGTTAATGTTAGCCCGTCATAAATATATGCACACCATGTAGTGCATATTAGATATGCCAGGCTTCGTGTCTTTTTCATGGAAGGTTTGCGGGTTTAGTATTTAAAATGATTGCATTTTTGACACATGTGGCTGTGTTGTGTACAGTTGTGTAATGTACATTTCACACAATGTCGTGAGTGAGAAATCAAGGAAAATACTCACTGAAGTAAAGTGTTGGCTATTCGGCACATCGATTCAAGATTCAAGATGTTTGTCATGTGGAGTGAAAAGCAACGGTAACACTGAGCAATGAAATTCTTATTTTTTGACTCTCCCTCCACTTAAAATCTGAAAACAAAAGACAAAAAAAGAACAATTAGAGAAAATAAAAGTCAAACAAATAGTGAATGAAAGGGGACTTTGATAATGTACATAAAACGATACAAAAAAAAGCTACCAAACCAAAGTTCTTACACTTGACGGTAGCATTAGCGAAGCCACTAGCGATAAAGATCTCGTTCATCAGTAATAAAGACAGCTAAAATAATGAATAGACTTCAACAGAGTTTGTATCACTATCCAGATTACAAAATATATTTATCTTCACATACGATACTACTAATGAAGGTTTTACTAATGGTGTTTGCCATGTCTTTTTCTGAAAAAAGGACCCAATCTTGTCTTTCTGAGTTTGATGACAAGAAAGAAAAGAAAAGCTACAAGTTGTCACGAGTTGTTACCCTTAACTGAAAAATTCCAAGAGAGACAGACGGAAAAGGAAAGAAATACACCCCTCTCATTCCCAAAACATTCTCTTGTTAGATGCACAGGAAATGATAAGGGGAGGCACATGCTATACATAACTTTGTTGTTAGCGTTGCTAAAAGTTTGAGTCCAAAGGTTAGACTATGACATCTACTTTGGACATGTTTAAATGTACATTACCACCACCGTTGTGACAATAAGAAGTGACCCCCCCCCCACTCCCCCCACCACCCCAAGCATAAGGGATGTTAACACAGATTGCAGTGTGCCATTACAGTGTTGATTAATCGCAATTATTAACGTCCTAATCGTGTTAATTCTTGTCTGTGTGTCTGTGTTATCAGTAGTTCACTGATTCTGTACCTTATTTACGTGTTTTATTTATGGTTGATGTATGTTGCACGGTTTTTCTAAGAAACCCTGATTTTAGTTTGTATGTGAAACTTTTACTTTCCCATCAACAAGGTGACAATTCAAGCGGGCCAAGGAAATTCTTCAGTACAAATACAATATATTTGCTCAATACTGGTTCAGTGTTACTTTGAGAACATTTCATGATTTTATTGCAAAATTTGTAATTTCCTGTCATGTAATTGTGTAGTTTGAAGTTACTCTGCTGTACGACTCATCAAAATAACCCAGTTGGACCCAGTTTCAACTTTGTAGATTATCTGATGCCAACTGGTGCCAAAACGCCAAATATGGGCTGTAGTAACTGGCCCAGCCGATAATCACTCTTATCACTTGTTGATTCAAAATAGACAGTAACGAATAAGCCTATTTCAAGATCTCAGCAAGGGATATTTGTTGCGTAGTATACAGGAAGGAACAAGGAATGATTGGCCACTCTTGAAGATGTGTCAGAAATTTTGATGGCGCCCAATAGTAACCTTGTACTGTTGGAGCTGCGGAATGATTACATTCTACAACACAGGTGTCAAACTCAGGGCCCTGGGGCCACATCTGGCCTGCCGCATGATTTTATGTGTATCAACCTCCATGATTCTTTGTTCAAATCTGTAACAAGATTTCAAATTGTCATATCATAAATGATAACGAGATATCACAAGCATTTTTTTGTTTCCAAACCACAATAGTTGGAAAAATCCATTACCCTTGATTTCTGATTCCAAAACTAGTTCATAAATTTCATGTGTAAATATGATGAGGCGGTTAAGGATTTTTATGGTTTCACAGCCATAACGACCCTCTAAGGCAAACCGCAAGTACAATGTGGCCCGCGACAAAAACGAGTTTGACACCCCTGTTCTACAAGGTTTAGAAGGTTGTTAGCGTCATTTTCAATAATTGCATCCAGAGTCCTGAAAACATGCCATTTTTTTTTATTATTTTGACAATCGCCAATAGTTTGGAAGATGTACAACTGGCACCTACGGAACAGAAACCACAATAATATAGTTTACCTCATGAGCAGTCAAGTTTGGCATCTTCTGAGGGCTTCGCTAGTTAACCCAAAACATCAGAGTGTTGAATGTTTTGACACAAAACCAAGCCCCGCCTAAGATGCGCTACCTCTCAGTTTACCCGAGGACAAAAAGCCCTGTGTTTTGTGTATTGTCACAGATCTTCTGGTGGGGACCTTAGACGTGGTTTTGGATTCAAGCGCCCGGATGGCTCCCTACAGGATTCTCTACCAAACCCCGGACTCTCTCTCCTACTGGATCATTGCTCACGGTGCGTCAATGTCAATTCGAGCAGTTTAGGGTTACAGTCCTCTTTTAAAGGGAGGAGATGTGCCCTACTCCCTCCACCCACCGCACATCCTGTCATTTCCCATGTGACCAGCCAAATTGTGAACATTACTTCATGGCCCCACTGGATTTAAAGGAGAGAATGTAGAGTTTCTTTTTGCTTTCCTGTCCTTTGCAAGTGTTTCCTCTGTTATTGTATTTTGTCGAGTCATCGCATATTGTAAACAATGGAGTTAGCTGCCTCTTAGCGGCTCTCACTCGACTGTGAAGACTTTTCATTATAATTTAGACTGTATGCAAATCGTTTATACATTTGTTAGGTTTTAACATTATTTTGTTAGGTTAACTAAATAATTATTCTCCCCTGTTGTTAATTCCTCGGTCCAGAGCAACAATCACCCAGAGCACAGTTGTGTTGAGGGAGACTGATTGATTGGGGAATTCCACTAATGGATTTAGTCGTGGCTCGAACAAAACAATTTAGCTATCACTGCTTGTTGATATTCCAAAGTGTTGCCAGGTTAAAGGATGACAAACCACGCGTCCATTTCTTCCTCAGGAACGTCGCGTAAAGAAATCACAGAGCATTGGGAGTGGCTGGAGCACAACATGCTGCAGACTCTCTCCATCTTTGAGAATGAAAACGACATCACCACCTTTGTCAAAGGGAAAGTCCAGGCAAGTCATCGACACACACAAAAAAAATGATTACTTCCAGTACAAAACACAGTCACTTATATTTTAGTTGATATATGTTGGACAAATAATCAGGCCGCATTTTGTTAACGCAACATTCGGACAAACAAAATACACATTAGCACGGGCTCGCAACTGTGCACCAAGTGCAGACTTGACTAAATACAACATGGCCAGAGCTCAAATTTCTCCACTTTGGCCACACTGTTCAGCCAACTGCGTCATTTGTATGTAAATGATGCAGAATCTCGAGCAAGGAACAATTAGTTCCCTTTTCAACTTCCCTCCATTGTGCACTGGATACAGTGGAAAACAAGAATGAGACATTGTACATTCAATTCCCATTGTGACACGGACGTAACCATTTTCACATTTACCGATCCCCGTACACCAGGGCGGCTTCTTCTAAAAAAAAAAAAAAAAATGCCTTACTGCAAATTAAAGACAGTTGGGCAGTCACTCACATTTGATGAGCGCGATCACGCTCGCACGCCTCCGTGCTCCCAAATCTGCACAGTCGAGTACGAAAAATCACGCGCGTAAAATTTGTTACGAGTAGAAAAATATAGAGATTGAAAGACGTTGCTTATTTCGTGTAGTCGTGACAAAAATTTACTTGTTTCATAAACGTGAACTAAACAAGCCTGCTGCAAAACAACTAGTATTCACCCGGAAACAGGAAATGCAAGTTAACCGTACTGAGCATGTCGGGAAGTTAGACCGAAAGCGCATGTTCAGAGTTACTTCACGTACTGCGAGTGCATTTACGTGGAAATTTATCAACATAATGAGCCATATCAAAAGAAATTCAGTTACACCACGGGTACTCATTGCGTCGATCGCGAGGCAATGTGACAAAAAAAAAAAAAAACTGTCATCCACCTCGTCGCTTGATTCAAGACTGTATATCTATAAGTTTTATCTGTGGGCATGACTGGTGGACCACACTTGTAACCATATCTACAAGTATGACTGACCACAAGCATACATTTATATATTTATTGTATGGTCGTGTGGTTATCATGGCTGGTACATCGTTCTGGGGTTCCATTTTTGAACTCCTGCTTTCTCTGAGTTTTTCCACATACTCTGAATTCTTTACAGATTCAAAGACATGATGTTAGGTTTATAAAAGACTTCAACTTTTCCATAGGTGTGATGAATGGTTGTTTGACTACACAGGCGCTGGGATTGGCTGGTGACTATTGCAGGCTGTAACCTTCCTCTGACCCCAAAGTCAGCTGGGATATGGTCCAGCTAATGAAGACAAAGCACAACAGAAAATGGATAAACTGTGCTAAGATCTTGATGATCAGTAGGGATTAGGGCAGTTTTAGGGGGTTTCAGTACCTTGCTCAAAGGTAGTGTTCACTGCTCAGGGGCTAATCCTATATTTTGGTTCTGCAGCTGGTTACTCTACTCCTGAAGTTCATGGACACTTTTAACAAACTGACAAATTTGGAACTCTTTACCTTAAACAGCCACAAATAAAGGTTGTTTATGTCATTTTACAGATATAATATTTTCAAATAATACCAATTTTAATTTTCACCTAGGTTAGGGAATCCTTGACTTCTACCATCCCTGTATTAAACAGCAACATGTTGAGTGGGTCCAGCACACGGCCATTATGTGGGATGTCTCGTACAAGTAACACGTTCACGGCGGAGAGTTGCTTTGCTGATGAATATCCGACCATTTACGCATCACATTTATGACATGAAATTAAGCGTAAAAAGTACGCTGACAATGTGCGCCGGAGAAAATGTTCTGCCAATTAGCACGCTGCCGTCTCGCTAAGTCAGGGAATCAATCCTCTCTTTGTGTGTGTGTGTTCCACCCCAGGGCATCATCGCCGAGTACAACAAGAACCACGACGTGAAAGAGGATGACGACACCGACAAGTTCAAGGAGGCCAGCTCCAAGTTCCGCAAGTTGTTCGGCATGCCGGACGAGGAGAAATTGGTCAACTACTACTCGTGCAGCTACTGGAAGGGCAAAGTGCCGCGTCAAGGCTGGCTCTACCTCAGCATCAACCACCTGTGCTTCTATTCCTACCTACTTGGGAAAGAAGGTTGGCACTCGATTAGGAAAAAGGGTTCTAAATGCTCAGTTTTGATTGATAATGTCAGAGAGGAGGTGAATTTGAATCTGTGGTTGTGGTATGGACAAGGTCCAAGTAAAAATCGTAGTCCATGTAATTTTGTAACTGTATATCTTTCAGTCAAACTGGTGGTGCGCTGGGCAGACATCACACAGCTGGAGAAGAGCGCCACCCTGCTTCTACCTGACGGCATAAAGGTGAGCACGCGCAGCCACGAGCACGTCTTCTCCGTCTTCCTGAACATCAATGAGACCTTCAAACTGGCCGAGCAACTGGCCAACATCGCCATGCGCCAACTGCTGGATAACAAGGGCTTTGAGGAGGACCGCTCGCTGCCCAAGCTCAAGAAGAAGTCACCCAAGAAGGTGTCGGCCCTGAAGAGGTGACTCGCTAATGACAGTTTGGATGGTTTCTTTCCCTGTTCTACTTGATGTTTGACATCTTCATTCTCCCTGCAGGGACTTGGACGCCAGAGCCAAGAGCGAACGTTACAGGGCGCTCTTCCGTCTGCCCAAAGATGAAAAACTGGATGGGCACACAGACTGCACTCTGTGGACCCCCTTTAGCAAAATTCACGTCCTGGGACAGATGTTTGTCTCCACCAACTACATCTGCTTCACCAGCAAGGAGGAGATGCAGTGCAGCCTCATCATTCCCCTCCGTGAGGTCAGTCAGGAAGAACAACAACACCGGACACTTCATTGGGACCAATGTTCGCTCTAAGATGGGCCACTGCGCAATTGTGCACTTGTCGCACACTCTAAGCGCACATGAAAACCCATCCAGCGCAGTGAACCACAGCCCTACGTCTTTTTTTTTTTTTTTTTTTTTTTACATGGAAGCACACAGTCTCCTAGTTTACCTGACTCCGCCCCCCTCCGGCTCTTAACGGGGTACACTCATAATTACAAACACCACCAGGGCGCTTTAGTTAGCAACACAGTCTGGGCAACGTAGAGCAAAGAGAGTTAGACACACTGCTTGTGTTTACTCCCAATAATAATGGTAAAAGTAAAAAAAAGAAGTGCTGTTGCTTTAATGAATGTTTGGGTATGTGAATAATATAAGAAAAAGTGATGAAACTGGACGAAATTTTCTCTTTTTTGAGTAAAAATAAGCCCTGGTCTGAAACCAAAGTCGACAGTCCAGGATGAGATGGTGTATAATGTTAAAATTCCACCTTGGCACATCCTGATGGAGTTATGAAAGCACAGACAATACAGTGCACAAAAAGCTAATTCTGTATTTTAAATATAGGAGGCAACATAACATTAACCTTAAAACTGTTTGGGAGCATCATTCAGCTTTCAAAATGCATCGCTAAAGATATTCTCTAAGCAATAATTCACTTTTATACCAAGAAAAACACACATGGATATCATTGTAGGTTAAAAAAAAATGAAACAAATTTGCGACCTTGTGCAATTTTAGTGATCACCAGTCACGTCCTTCAGAGACGTTTGACACCACCTGACTTGTCAGCAGACAGATTTGTCAGCCGGCATGCGCGGAAAGCCCGGTGACCCCAAAACTGCACAATATCTGAACAAAGTATTTTATTTACATATTTTACATGTATTTCTTTCACTTTTATCTTTACCTTTGTCATTGGCATAAAGTCATAATCAGCCATTTCTGGAACGCTGAAATTCAGCATTACAACAAAGTCTTTGTTGCTTCGATTTAACATCATATCGCTCTTGTATTGGATCTCATTCGACTGTGCAGCGGTACTTTATAGAATGGACAACTTTCAGGTGACAATTGTGGAAAAGGCCGACAGCTCCAACGTGCTCCCCAGTCCCGTCTCCATCAGCACCAAGAACCGAATGACTTTCCTGTTTGCCAACCTGAAGGACCGAGACTTCCTGGTCCAGAGGATCTCCGACTTCCTGCAGCAGACGCCCTCCAAAAGCTGCCAAGAGCGGGAACTCACGGGGAGCCTCAACAGTTTTGACGACGAGGTGAGAGAATGGATGATTTAGTGCGTGGTGGTCAATCCTTGGCCTTTTAATTCCCGAATGGTTTTTTTCCTTGCGCTTTCTAGGTTTACGGATCGCTACTGTCTAGCAGCCCACAGCAGAGTATCGGCTCAGAAGGCGAGCGCACCTTCAATCTCAATGACAGCAGTGTGCCCACTGCTTCGCAGGCCCTCATGACCATGTACCGACGCCGCTCGCCAGAAGAGTTCAATCCCAAACTGGTGAGCCAAAAAGCCATCCGGAACTAAATGTAATTAGTAAGGGGCTGTCACACTTACACTACTCTGTCATATGATTTTTCAAAAAAGCCACTTGCTCAGCAACATTGCCAAAGACATTGTTCCCATTTATAGGTTGCAAAAGCAGTGACTGACATGCTAGAAACTTTTGACCAGAGGCATGTGCTAATATTTGGCCGAGGTCGCCTTGCCTCCCCTGTACAATTACATGGAAAAGAGCATGAGAGAACGAGAGGGCGGAACCCCTGTTACTGGAGAAAAAGAAAATAAATGTCAGAAGTGATAAAACAGCCAAAATCAGGACATTTTCACTTGAACAATTTCAGGAAAGGAGGGGGTGGTGGAATCAGTTTATAAAATGGTGGCAAAAAAAGCTGATATGTGATTTAAAAGCCACATCGCCAAGCACTATTACGTAATTTGTATTCAGTGAATAATATATTGCTGCATGTCACCACGTCGTTTCTCTTTGGCACCAGTTGTCAGTACTGTATGTGGTGGAATCACAGAGATGCAAACAGCTAAAAAAAATGACAGAAATATGAAAGAAAACAAAAAGTGGACACATATGGCCCACTAAACTGCGTTGTTGTGTACTCAGGCAAAGGAATTCCTGAAGGAACAGGCCTGGAAGAACCACTTCACCGAGTTCGGCCAGGGTGTGTGCATGTACCGCACTGACAAGACCAAAGAACTGGTCCTCAAAGGCATCCCTGAGAGCATGAGAGGAGATCTGTGGCTACTGTTCTCTGGTGAGCTTCAATGAATCAGTCAAGCTCGTCTACACAAAAAAATACAAGGCGAGATACAGTATTTGTCATGTTTGATGTGGGTCGTGAGAACATTTTTGATGATGGAATGAGTTTCATTCCCATGGCAACAACAAAATCACAATTTTTACAAAATTTGTCATGAGACATATTCTGTGACTAACTTCACCAAATGCCGTAGTACAGTCACCAACTGAGTGTGCCTTGATGTGCCACGTGACGTCGTCTTATGCTGCCACGCAAACTAGTTCATAACCTGAAATGTCTTAAAATATCTACCTCCCACCATTACCGCACCAATCAACTGTTTGAGAAGTTGTTGTCACCATGGTAATGTGTATTAGTTATTAGCCAGTTAAGATAAAAGGTGACACATTTTCTCCCCGAGAGCGCTTGGTTTGACAAGATAAAACTCAGTGATCGTAAAGGATGCAATACGGTGGTATCAGAATATATGTCGTGAAGTGTTTGTCATGGCCCTGCCGGTTCCTGTCCTAGCCGTACCGGTCCCCGAGGTGGCACGCACCTGTTGCAATCGGCGGAGGCGCACACCTGCACCTCGTCTCTAGTAATTTACGTCCCAGTTACATAGAACCACACCTGCGGTCTGGCCTTTGCCAGATCGTTGCTTCACGTTCCCGCACTCTTGTAATCGCGTTCCTGATCTCCCGTGTACCGACTCCTGCCTGCCCACTGACCTGCCTCCTACGCCTGACGTTCTTGTTACTGCTGCTCCGGTTGACTGCCTGCCTGATCCCGGACACTCGACCGAATAAACAGTTTTCCCGAACAGCCTCTGCATCTCCCGAGTCGTGCATTTGGGCCCAACCCCGTGTTCTGGTCATGACAGTGTTGCTTCTACCTGACTGAGCTAGAGCAAGATTTTAGGGCAGCTGTCTGACATTTTGTGTCGACCAAATTTGTCTTATAGTCTGATCCAGGCATAATGTTGTGGTCTAGGGGCAATCAACGAGATGGCCACCCATCCGGGCTATTACGAAGACCTGGTAGAGCGCTCCATGGGCAAATACAACTTGGCCACAGAGGAAATTGAGCGGGACCTCCACCGCTCCCTCCCCGAGCATCCTGCCTTCCAGAATGAAATCGGGATAGCTGCCCTCCGTCGGGTCCTCACCGCCTACGCCTTCAGAAACCCAAACATTGGATACTGTCAGGTGGAGTGACTAGTTTCTGTGGAGTGATTTGAAAATGACACGCAATAACGTTTTTTTTTGTTTGTTGGTATTTTGATAACATCGCAGGCTATGAATATTGTGACATCGGTGTTGCTCCTCTACGCTAAAGAAGAGGAGGCCTTCTGGCTACTGGTGGCACTGTGTGAAAGGATGTTGCCGGACTACTATAACACCAGGGTTGTAGGTTAGTATGAAAACATTTAGCCAGTTTTCCAAAGCACACACGTTTGTTGGAGTGTGGACAAAATTGGATAGAAAAAAAAAAACAGTTAAAGAAATGGGGGGGGGGGCAATGGTTACTGAAAATACATCCAGCACTATCTTGTACAGGGTAAACTCAAATCTCAAGACTACCAAATCAAACTGGAGTCAAGCATCTGTCCCATGTCAGAAAAGTTGTCGTACATTATGTTCTAGGCTGCATTTTGCTGCATTTGACACAGATTGTCTTGATTTTATTTAGGATGCAGTCAAATCTCAAGACTATCTGGAAATTCTCCAGTCAAACATGTGATAGCTTTTATGTTCTTGAGTGCCTTCTGCTTGAATTTATGGTACAAGGACATTCTCAAGATTAAAAGACAAATATACAGTGCAGTGACAGAAAACTTGGAGTGGGTTTGGTCCTGGGGCTGCTTTTTGCCGGATTTGGCAAAGGCTGAGTTGAATCTGTGAAGGGTCCAATGAAAAGTCAAGATCCTCAAGACATTCTGGAGCCAAATGCTACCCGATGTCCGAAAGCTTGATCTCTGTGACGTGTTCTTTTTAGGAGCTCTGGTGGATCAAGGCGTGTTCGAGGAGCTGGCCCACGAGTACGTGCCTGAGCTGTACGACTGCATGCAGGACCTTGGCGTCATCTCCACTATCTCGCTATCGTGGTTCCTCACGCTGTTCCTGTCGGTCATGCCGTTCGAGAGCGCCGTTGTGGTGGTGGACTGCTTCTTCTACGACGGCATCAAGGTGATCTTCCAGCTAGCGCTCGCCGTGCTGCACGCCAACATCCACCAGCTGCTCAGCTGCAAGGACGACGGCGAGGCCATGACGGTGCTGGGCAGGTGAGACAAGGACCACACAGAGAGGTCAGGTGCCATCATCTTGTTTTCTTGACAAGACATTTGTTGATCGTAGATACTTGGACAACGTGACCAATAAGGACAGCACCTTGCCACCCATCCAACATCTGCATTCCTTGTTGACGGACAACGGAGAACCACATCCAGAGGTGGACATCTTCAGACTGGTCCGCAGCTCTTACGAGGTATTTCATCGGCAAGGACTGTTTGTGTCTGGACATTTTCTGGGCGTAACGTTCTTTGGTGAAGCGTAATGGCGCTTGCTGTTTCATCCCTGTCCCGCTCATCGTAAAATATGACCCTGGGGCCCTCCTACTGATTGTTGAAGACCAACTCTTGCTCCTTTCTCTCATCTACTAATGGCTTCACACAATGCGCAACAAGAGGAAATAAAACTCAGCACCTCCTGTATGCCGAGTGCCAGTTTAACGGGAGCACTTGTATATTTTAATTAGAAAATAATATCGAGTCATTTATGATTTTATTTGAATCATCCTGTGTCTTATTGACAAGAGCAGTTGATGTTAAACTGTTGCAGAAATAAGTGGAATTTTCCATAATTCAGCTGGTATTCTCTCCGACTTTTGACAAACTTGAACTGCTTAATGACAGATGAAATATGTTGTGATCTATTTTTAGAAGATGATAAAGACTAACGAAGCAGTAAAAACGTACTTTACTTTTGGTTTAATCAATCGGTAACTCATGATCTTATAATATAATGAGTATAATGTCCTAAGCAGAAGATTGACAAAATGTCTGATTGATGCAAACAAAAGGTTTTGTTACGTTATGAGAGACGGATTACGTGGTCCCCCCCCAAACTATAATTTTTTTTAGTAGCTGTATACACACCTACCTGTCATTTTGAACCCACAAATCTCTCGTCCTTTTCACCCGTGCAATCCATTTTTCACGACGAACCGCATCTCTTGGAAACTTATGAGTGTTCGAGCAATATCCAGGAATGCAACGAGCCGGCATTTTGGCTAACACGAAGGAACAACAAGTCATCTTCCTGGAGATAAAACTAGTAGAAACAAACGAGTCCGCTTGAGGGCAGTCCTGCCATGTACGTCACTTCCTGCTTCTTGTCGAAAACAAATCACTCGAGAGGATTTTCATGGCGGGAGTTACAAAAAGCTGTATACGTCAAAATCATGTTGTGTGGTCAACAAACAGATGGTTCCATACCGGCTGCCGTTTTTTCATTAATAACATACTAAATAAAAATCATCCATTTCATGACACTTGACCTATAACCTTGAGTTTTTAAGTAACCGACAGTTGTTCATTTGTTTTAATAACCTGAGTGCCGACAGCCGTGGATAATGAGCCTTATGTTTCGAGCAGATTATTGATGAGTAGAGACTGAAATTGGGTTCCTAAATTCGCCATTAGTGCTCAAATGAGGCTAATTTTTAACATCCGTTAATAATGCTTTCAAGACTTTGTAAGCTTAATGGAAATGTGCAGCATCATTTCACCTCGGTATATACATATACAAGCTGCGAGGAACATGAATAATGAACCGCCAATGACCAATGAAAACAGGGTTGTGAATTAGTCGATGCTACCCTCGTGTTTCCAGCTATGAGGGACGTAAATCATCTGTTCTTCATGGAAACGTAAACCGTGTATTTCTTCTGGAAGAAATCTTAATGTGACATTAATACATCTTAACCTTTCCAATTTCTGCCTGTTGTGAATGGTGTTACAATTCCTGCGGTTTTCTCTGGTCACAGAAGCTTTCACAGCCATCCATCAGGTGTAAGGTCCACATTTCTCGCTCTTTTCCGCTTTTAGAAATTTGGTTCCATCCGCGCTGACGTCATCGAGCAGATGCGTTTCAAGCAGAGGCTGAGGGTCATCCAGACCATCGAAGACACAACCAAACGCAACGTGGTAAGAAAATCCTCATACCGAATGTCACGTTGTAGTGTATGTCAAACGAGATCGGAGCGTGACAAAAAAAGGTCCACAGTGCAACTGTGGTCATTGGACGGTCCACTCTTTCTTCACAGTTAACATTGTGTCAAATGCCGTGACTTTTCCAGGTCAGAACTATTGTAACAGAAACGGCCTTCAGCATCGACGAGCTGGAGGAACTCTTTGTCCTCTTTAAGGTTAGCCCCCCCTCTCAGACTTGCCATGCTTGTTGGCTGTCCTCAAGTTGAAAGTCAATCCGTCATCATTGCGTGCGTCGCGCTGGTCGACAACAAAGCTATTGTCAAAAGATTTTAAGATGATTTAGGACAATTTTGATGTGCTTAGGCAAAACTACCGCATTGGTTATGCTCAACCAGGTCAACATTTTGAACTATGCTCGCATGGTTTTGTTTACAGTTACAGGTATTTTGGCTTTAGAGGTTCAAATCAATGGCAGTTTGTGCCCTGAATTTTGACAAATGATGACATAACATTTAATTTTCCTCTAATTCTATTCACATCTCCTATTCAATATAAGGTAAACAGAGTTTGTAATATTTGATTAATAAACTCTTAACCACTTGGGATAGGAAGCTGACAAGAACAGGAGTAAGGGGAAGATAATTTTGGATTGTGATAGTGATCCAAAATGGTCCTGAATCAGTTATTAAAATATCCATCCATCCATTTTCTTCACCGCTTATCCTCACGAGGGTCGTGGCGAGTGCTGGAGCGTATCCCAGCTCTCAACAAGCAGGAGGCGGGGTACACCCTGAACTGGTTGCCAGCCATTCGCAGGGAGACAAACAGCCGCACTCACAATCACACCTTGGGGCAATTTAGAGTGTCCAATTAATCTAGTTTTAAAATATATAATACAAAATAATTTTAAAAATATGTTTTTTTTTTTTTTTTTTGGCAGCACGGTGGTGGAGCTGGAAAGTATTGGCCTCACAGTTCTGAGGTCCAGGGTTCGATCCTGACCCCGCCTGTGTGGAATTTGCATGTTCTACCTGTACCTGCGTGGGTTTTCTCCGGGCACTCCGGTTTCCTTCCACATCCCAAAAACATGCAACATTAATTGGACACTCTAAATTGCCCATAGGTGTGATTGTGAGTGCGACTGTTTGTCTCCATGTGCTTTGTGGTTGGCTGGACACCAATCCAGGGTGTACCCCGCCTCCTGGCCGTTCACAGCTGGGATAGGGTCCAAGCGCTCCTGCGGCCCTTGTGAGGATAAGCGGCAAATAAAATAGATGGATGTTTTTTGTAACCTTGTTTCATTACCGTCATCTGCAGATGATTCATCAAAGGGGAACGTGACATTTGATATTGGTTTAATTCATTGTATGACCCTACTCGTGACTGGGGAAAAAAAAAATCATCAAAATCCTCTCCCTCGCAAATTTAATTTAAAATGAGTATTTAAAATGAAAAATACCACTCTAAAAAAACACACACACAGTATTAACACAACTGAATAGAATGTAAAGTAGGAAATAGTTTATGCATTCTAATTACGTGCTTTTCAAACATTGTATAGTCCTACCTAACCGTAACCTATGTGCAATTTGATATATGTTGTCATTTTCGCTGCCAGCGTCTAGCAGTTGTAACTCAAATCAGTTTGCAATGCGAAGCAAAAAAGCAACTGAGCAGCAGCGTGACTAGTGAAACAAACGTCCCGCATACAAATCAGTCGTTTGTTTGACTTGTGGCAAAACAGCTCGTTCGGGCCACTTTTCCCGTTGAATGAGGCAATACGTGTCCTGTACCGCACAGTACACCCACCGTCGTGTATGCCGTGCTGCCTCCGTGAGTTAATATTCTTTTGTTGACTGTAAAGGCGATCACATTTTTTCCCCCCGCCCTTGACGCTCAACGTTTCCGCAATGTTCAGTCCCTGCCCCCGTCGTCATGGTGATGCAAGTGGCAATCGCCAAAAGGCCAGAAGGACACGGGGCTGGCTACGGTCGCTCACTTGCATGCTAACGAGATAATTTCACCACGACAACAAATTTCGTTTTTTTGTCATGGGTATTTTGACAAAATTAAGAAGACACGCAGGATCTGTTGTTCCATCTCTACACGTAAACCACGTGGGACTGAAATCCTTTCCCCCTTGCGTGTGTCCTTTGAGGCGGAGCACCTGACCAGCTGCTACTGGGGAGGCAGCAGCAACCCGATGGAGCGCCACGATCCCAGCCTGCCTTACCTGGAGCAATACCGCATTGACGTGGAGCAGTTCAAGGACCTCTTCAAGCTCCTCTTCCCCTGGGCCAACGGCGCCCATTCGGACCCTTTGGCCGTGCGCTTCTTTCACCTGCTGGACCACAACGGCGACGCCTTCATCAACTTCCGCGAGTTCATCAATGGCCTCGGTAGGTCCCCAGATAACTGTGGCGTACCACTTTAGAACTCCTTCAACATCGCTCTGAGGAAACAAAAAGAATACTTGTTCGTACAATTCTCCAAAGAAGAGGCAAAGCGTGCTTGCTTCAAGCTGTCTGTCACTCCCAGTGTGAGGTTTACTATACAACTGACATATAAATCAAAATCAAATCAAACATTAGTTCTATGTATATCTATATTTAAACACCAAAGTGTTCTCCCAAACCATATAATAGTGTCTATCGTGAAGTTGCTAGCCTTTTACTAATGTTAGCATTAAACATGCATACAATCGGGCCCAAAATGTACGAGACATGGCCACAATTATCATCTCATATTTATGGGATTGACTGGAGACCACTTAAAATCATTATTCAATTCTAATGTATTGAAGATTAAACAAGGACCGGCACTGTAGAACATGGCTGGATGGCTGGATTATTACCGTAATTTCCGGCCTATTAGCCGCGACTTTTTTCACACGCTTTCAACCCTGTGGTTTATGCGGTGATGGGGCTAATTTGTGCATTTTTTTCTAACGGCCGCAAGGGGGGACTCGAGCGGAAAAGGTAACAGTGAGACCGGTGGAAAATATGTGCCGAGGAAGTGACCTTTACCGGTCCGGCCTTGTTAGCACTGCTAGCGTGTTACTGCCGTGTCTCAGTGATTTTTACCAGTATGTTTTTTTTTTAACCGGCCCTGTTAGCACAGCAGTGTTAGCGTGGCGGTACTAGCGTTAGGGCGGTGGCGCTAGCGTTAAACTCTCTGTATACCGTCTTTCTTTGTCAATATCTCGTGTTTTAATGTCGGTTTCAATGTGGGCACTTGCAGCTTTTACACGGCTGCGGCCCAAGTATGTACCATATGGTATTTCCTTTACAAATGTACTGGGTGAGGCTTATAACCAGGTGCGCTCACTCGGCCGGGAATTACGGCATTATTCTGAATTACTGGTGTATTGCAGGCGTTTTGTGTCATGGGGACCTGTCTGAAAAGTTGAAGCTCCTTTACAAGATGCACATTTTACCTGGTAAGTGCCTAAAAACAGGATATCACATCACTGCACGGAATAACACAATATGGTTTCGTGTCAAGAGGTGACCAACGAACACGAAGAGCCCGACTCTGCCTTCGAGGCCACGCAGTACTTCTTTGAAGACATCACCCCGGAAACATCCACAGGTAACTATTTTATCGTCAACACTGCACATCAAAGCCTCAGCACAACCGACAAACCAGGATTACAAATAGTCTCTTCTCAAAGTCTTGAGACCATAAATCAATAACCCCATAAATATGTTTGTATGTATATATGAATGGATGGATGCACAGCCAAGACTAACAAATGACAATGTAGAGTGTTTTACGCGCGTGACAAAAACAAATTGTTACAATTTTACAAATGTATCCTCTTCACCGCAGGCCAGGATCCGAAGAACCGAAGCGAGAAGGACGACGGCTTTGTCAGGGTTATGTTTAAAACGGAAAAAGGTGAGTGCCACACAAGAAATATGCACACCTCAACGTTTATGTGTCAAGCAGACCAGGAGATCATCATTAGTCCTTTGATCTCTCGTACACTTGACTATTGTAATGATCTTCTGACTGGACTCCGCAAGAAAAGCATCATAAACAGCTGCAGCTCATTCAGAGTGCCGCAGCTCGAGTTGTGACCGGAACAAAGTGGTCAATTCCAGTCTTTACACGGGCTTCCAGTCTGCTTTAGAATAGATTTCAAAGTTCTGCTACTGGTCTATAAGTCACTAAATGGTTTAGGTCCTGAATTATGAAAGAAATGCTAATTGCAAATAGAATATAAACCCAGTATGGCTCGGACTCAGGTCAAATAGTGGAGCGCAGAGTCCAAAGCAAACATGGTGAAGCAGCATTTAGCTAATATGCTGCACACAAATGGAACAAGCTACCAAAAGAAGTGAGGTCAGCCCCAAGTTTGAATGTTTTTAAATCCAGGTTAAAAACATTTCTTTCTTCTTATGCTTTTTAAAATATTTCTATTTTTAAATGATATGTCTTACACTGTACGCAGTTTTATTTATACATTTATTTTCATTTTAATTTTTTTCCCCGTTTTATTTATTTGTATTTAAATGTTTTTATTGACGTAAAGCACATTGCGTTAGCTTGTGTATGAAATATTTGACAAATAAAATTGCTTTGCATAAAACAAACATTGAAATGAGTTTTGAAGAACGATCATACAAACATGTTCACTCAAAACAAAAGGAAGCTTGAACTCTCCTTGAAATGCCCAAAAACATCTTCACGTGCACTTTTGCGTCAGGATTCCAAGGAAAATACCAAATTTGACAAGGTAGGGGAAAAACCCCCCCTCGGGAACAATTTAGGCTATTTAATGGCGCTCATATGACAATTGTTAAGAGCGACGCCATTTGGCTTGATTTCCGGGCACACTGGGCAAGATTCATTGTTGTCTGGCCAAGCGTGAATGAACGCAATGTCATAGCGGCTGATGTTTTGTGAAAATGTGTTTCCAGTGAAGAAGCTGAACGCCCACGATTATCGCCACTACTTAAAGCTGTGGAACCAGGACAGCAACTCCAAAACGGAGCGCACCAAAGATCTCCCTAAGCTCAATCAGGTAAGAAGGTCTTGTTCACGTTCACCTTGTTACCAATCATTTTGTGGTATCATGATACATCACAAGACAGTTTTTTGGGGTCTGTTGAATGAAAAAAGATTAAAATAAAAGACATTAACGGTTTTGTCTTGACATAAAAGTTTAGTTATTTTCTTAACCACACACAAAAGCCCTGTAGTGGAGCTCGAATCATCTTCACCCATTGAAATGAACAGGATTGCCATTAATCCGTTCTAGCACACACTTAATTTTATTAAGCTTAATAAAAACATACAGGAGCGGCACAGTGGCCCACCTGGAAAGCGTTGGCCTCACAGTTCTGAGGACCCAGGTTCATTCCCGGCCTTCCCTGTGTGGAGTTTGCATGTTCTCCCCGTGCCTGAGTGGGTTTTCACCGAGCACTCCGGTTTTCTCTCACTTCTCAAAAACATGCAACATTAATTGGACACTCTAAATTGCCCCTAAGTGCGATTGAGAGTTTGACTGTTGTCTGTCTCCCTGTGCCCTGCGATTGGCTGGCAACCAGTTCAGGGTGTACCCCCGGCTCCTGCCCGTTGACAGGTGGGATAGGCTCCAGCACTCCTGTGACTCTTGTGAGGATAAGCGGAAAAGAAAATGGATGGATGGAAAGCATACAGTAATAATATAATGTAAATATAATTCAAAAGACTTAAACAGTTATTGTCCCACTTTATCCTTCAAATGTGCTGCTCATTCTTGTGCGTGCACTTTGGCCACTTGGGGGCAGGATTAGACAGACATACTGGTGTACTGGAGGGTCAGCTCCTCTTTGAAATTCTCAGTACGGCAGTAATGTTAATTGTTCTTCACTGAGGATAAAGAATATACACCTGTGAGTATTGTAATGTAGTCTGCAGCGCCATTTGTTTTACGATATCCGTTGCTTAAATACCACACCGTCGATCCATTTTCGGAGCCGCTCATCCTCACAAGGGTCGCGGGAGTGCTGGAGCCTATCCCAGGTGTCAACGGGCAGCAGGCGAAGTACACCCTGCACTGGTTGCCAGCCAATCGCAGGGCAGATAGAGACAAACAGCTGCACTCACAATCCCACCTAGGGGCAATTTAGAGTGTCCAATTAATGTTGCATGTTTTTTGGGATGTGGGAGAAAACCGGAGTGCCCGGTGAAAACCCAGGCAGGCACGGGGAGAACATGCAAACTCCACACAGGCAGGGCTGGGGTTTGAACCCCGGTCCTCGGAAGTGTGAGGTTTAACTGGTTAAAGATTAGTTTTTGAACAATACTAACAATATTATAATACAACTACTAACAATATCTGTCAAAGTGCAGCTTGTCGTGAAGTGAGCCGAGTCACCCGGTAGCATACGGCGCGTGTATGTGTGTTGCCGTGCAGACTCAGTTCATCGAGCTGTGCAAGACGCTGTACAGCATGTTCAGCGAGGACCCCGCCGAGCAGCAGCTCTACCACGCCACCGCCACCGTCGCCAGCCTGCTGCTGGAGATGGGAGAGGTGGGCAAGCTATTCTGCGCCGCTCGCCGGGACCAGCAACGCGGGGGGGATCCCTCCTCTGAGGTACGTAAAACACACGGCGTCTTCCCGAGATGAGGGAGGAGGAGGAGGAGATTTTATTCAAGATGAGACTGTCGTTGGCGAGCAATAACAGCAGTTTTAGTGTTTGAACAGAAAACAAACTACACGAAATCGTAACTGTACTATTACTACTACTAACAATAACAATAAATTAATTGCGGCAAAATGGAAAATGTCTCTCGTTTTGAATAAATTTTATCCAAGGGGAGATTGTGGAAGGCAAGAAAGCTGCACCAAAGTGGAGGTTTTGGGATATAATAAATGGTCTCCTGTTTTTTTAAATTTGTACTAATTTTATCCAGGAAGAGACTAAGGGCAGCGAGAAGATGCAGCAAATTCTTAATACTGAGTTTCCAAATTTAATATTACCAATTTTAATCAAAGTGTCGGCATTGAGGAAACTGGATGGAGACCGTGGAGTGTAATCCTGGCTCTCAAATTGTACACATTTTACCCAAGAGGAGACTGCGGGCGCAAAGGAACACAAAGCGAGAAGTCAACCTGACTTCTAACTTCAAAGTCGAACTGGATTTCTTTCTCCAAATTGCCGTGGAATTCATTTTTCTATGTTTTTGGAAGGAGGAAGAGGAGGAGCGTTCGCCAGCCATGCAGGACATCAAGCTGGAGGACGCGTCCCCCAAATCGGCCATGCTCACCTCCGACGACGAGGCCAAGGACGACACGTCGGTGTCGTCGTACTCGGTGCTCAGCGCCGGCTCGCACGACCCGGACGACAACAACAGGCTGCGCTGCGAGGACCTCGCCGACGACACCGTGCTGGTGGGGAGCGACGGGGACGAGAAGAAGAAGAAGAAGACGACCGCCGACCCCGGCGTGGACAAAGACTGGGCCATCACCTTCGAGCAGTTCCTGGCGTCCGTGCTCACCGAGCAGGCGCTGGTGCAGTACTTCGAGAAGCCCGCGGACGTGTCGGCCCGCATCACCAACGCAAAGAACGTCCGCAAAGTCGGACGCAAAGCCCTTCTGTCCGCCAGTGACTACGAAATATCCCTCTCCGGTTGAGACGGAGACTTCTTACCGCTTCTTATTCGTATTTATATTTATATTTGTATGCTGTCTCACGTGCGTTTTAGATGAATATTGACAGTAATCCCCCCACTATTGGCGGTGGATAGAACCTGCTGACCACGGCGAAAATCTTTAATGCCACCAGATGGCGACAAAGCGTCTTCGCTCGAAAAAGAAGCTCCTCAAATCACGTCACCATAGTTGCTTGGCACCAACATTCCGCAAGATGGTGGCAAAGCCCGATCTTGTTCAAAATGAAGATTCTCAACTCACTTCAACATTATTGCTCGGCACAAAGCGTTGGCCTCACAGCTCTGAGGACCCGGGTTCAATCCCGGCCCCGCCTGTGTGGAGTTTGCATGTTCTCCCCGTGCCTGCGCGGGTTTCCTCCAGGCACTCCAGTTTCCTCCCACATCCCAAAAACATGCAACATTCATTGGACCCTCTAAATTGCCCCTAGGTGTGATTGTGAGTGCGACTGTTTATTTCGATGTGCCCTGCGATTGGCTAGCGACCAGTTGAGGGTGTACCCCGCCTCCTGCCCATTGACAGCTGGGATAGGCTCCAGCACTCCCCGCGACCCTCGCGAGGATAGGCAGCAAAACAAAATAGATGGATGGACAAAGGCTGCTCCAAGATGGTAGCAATGCATGACTTGACTAAATGAAGCTCCTCAACTCACTTCAGAATTCTTGCTTGGCACCAAAATGCCACGAGTCGGTGGCCAAGCACTAATTTTGTCGAAGTGACCCTCCTCTCCACTCACTTGAACAGTTACTTGGTACCAAGATGGCGTCAAAAGCCAGAAATACGCACGGAGGTTCACCATAATCGATACCCGATCGATATCCCCCTGTACAAGGGGTTACCAGTAATGATAGTTTAACGTAGGGTTGTCAAACTCATTTTCGTCACGGGTCACATTGTTCTTGCGGTTTCCCTCAAAGGGCCCGTTATAGCTGTGAAAGGATACAAAATTTTATTCGCCTCATCATATTTACACATGAAATTCATGAACTCGTTTTGGAATCAGAAATCAAGGCTAATGGGTTTTACCAACTATTGTGGTTTGGTAACACAAAATTGCTTGTAATAGCTCAACGTTTTCATTTATGATATGACAATCTGAAATTTTGACACAGATTTGAACAAAAAAAAAAAAATCATGGAAGTTGATAAACGTGATTTGCCTCCGCGGGCCACATAAAATCATGCGGGGGGCCAGATCTGACCCCCCCATGGCCTCGAGTTTGACACCCGTGGTTTAACGGGTAAAATATATGACAACCGACTCGAAGAAAAGTGAATTTATGAAGAGCGATCTGCCAATACGCAGCGGGGATTACTGTCATGCCCAATAGTGCAATGAATGTGACCAAAAAAACTCACAAGTAGAGACAACTTACTGTAATCACGTGTAGTTGCTGTACAGTAGATAGTGCGATCACTGTAATCTGGGACATATTTTCCCAACTTTTACCGAGCAAAGACACATTTCATGTTAGAAAAAGCTCACTGCGCGCACACACACACAAAATGTTGCAAGATGTCTACTTTATGTCTGTGTAGTTGAAGCCTTTGCTATTATTCAGTTGTATGAACGGCAACAGGCGGGCAGACGCGGGTTCGTTGGACCTTGCGCCGAAGCAAATTGGAAAAGCAATTAATAACTGCCCGTCACTATAATTCGCTTGCATAGATGAGATGAACGAAGATATATGTGGTGAATCATCATTTTCGGAACAATGTAGCGAAATTGGATGATTTGGGGATTACTGCCCGCGTTTGTCAATTTCGCATGCCCGTACGCTGCTCGTTATTAGTCACTATCAAAGATGGAGAAAGACAATGACAATTTTTAAGTTCTGCACGAGTGCACGGGACCACCTCAGTTCGTTTATTATATTTCCCACCCTCCCATTAAAAAAAAAAAAAATCTCAGAAAACCAAGCGGCGTATGAACACATCGGCTAGCTCGAGACAAACGACGACGGGACAAGCCGAAAGAAACGCACTATCCAAGAGGAGACAGCGGGCAGCAAGAAAATCAAGCAGCTGCAACAAAAGCGGAGACTCGGCTGAGTCGTCAGGATCTCGTTCTCAAAATGTTGCAGCAAAGTGGAGATTGTGGAGTGTATTATGGTTCTCCGGAAATTCATTTGATCGTAAAGGAGCCTGCAGGAAGTGACAAGTGGAGACTGCGGAGTATAACACAGGGTCCCATGTATTCCTTTCCCAAAATGTTACAGATTTTAGTCAAAAGAAAAAGTGGAAACTGCACTATATTACAGGGTCTCATATTAACTTTTCATAATTTTAGGAATTGTATCCGAGAGAGACTGTGGGCAAAACTGGGAGCTACAGCAAAGTGGAGACTGTGAAGACGAATACTGCAGGATCCAAAACTAAGGCGAATTAGTTATTGGGCACAAATGCGCCTGAAAGAAAAAGAAATCAAAAGTGAGACTGCGGGCTGTGAGAAAACTGGAGCGCTGCATTAAAGTGGAGACTAAGGCACAGCAGGAGCTAATGTCAGCTGCTTCATTTTCGACCAATTGGAGATGAGCAGCCTGTAAACAGGTACTAGAAACGAGCTGCTTTTGCCAGTTAGAGGAGAGTAAAGCTCAGCGGGTACCGCGCAAGTTGGCGAGTAGCGTACAGTTACGCCACCGTTACCTTCTCGAATAATGGGGGTGAATATTCACGTTATTCCTCCAAACGAATCCGATGAAGAGTTTTGTACAGGAAGTGTTGAAAAGTGTACAGTTGAGTAGAAAGTGTTTAGTTAGTGGAGGATGACAATGACACTAAAGCGCTGTTGTATGGACACACGGTCACTTTATGCGGCAAAAAGCTACAAGCTAATACAAGCCACTCGTCGTGTACTTTAGACTTTGTTCCCAATGCCTTTTTTTTTTTTTTTTTTTACCTTTTTACAATTTTTGTACATATTTTTTTTTTTTGCCTCACATGTTCAATGCACTAAATAGCACTCCGTCAAAAATAAAATGAAATTAAGACTTGAGTCCGCTGCTTTACACATTATTTTTGACCTCACCATCAAAAATAAGACTTGTTGCTTTAATTCAGATTATTTCATTTTAGGCATCTCGATTTAACGACCTACAAAAATCCCCCTTTTCCTCCTATTTTTTGAGTCACTCCAGGCACTCCTGGGTTGGAAAAAAAATTATATATATAAAGAAAACAAAAAAATCAAGGCCCCTGATGTGTACGTGAAAGCTTCCATGGTGCTCCTGACCTTAAAAGTATCATTGGTTTAGTCATATTTGGAACATTTTTGTAAAAAAAAAAAAAAAAAGTGGGGGGTAAGTACACCTGCATTAATATTATTTATGAATTAGGTAACAGTCAGTTAATAGTGATTTAGGCAATTATGCTTGCATATTGACGCAGCTAACCATTTGTGGAGCTCATAAAAGAAATGAAAAAGTTCATTTTTGTTGAGTGTTTGTGGTCACGATGTATATAGGAAAGATTTCACCGTGCTCCCGGATCTAAAAGTCTTTATTTTTATTTTAACTTTAAAAAAAAAAATCATGATTAATAATTAATCAAAAGGAAACTGGTTCGAGATCTAGGTTTTTGGCAGGCCGTAGTTGTCACATCTTTCCACTAGAGAGCGCTGTTGCGTTATGTATTGTCTTTCCAGAAAGTGGCTGGTTGGGAACGTTGTGTTTGTCGATGAGAAATTTCATTTCTATACACGTATACATATAAACATACAATTTATATTTAGATATATTTATATTAGATATATAAATAGTATAGCGAGTTAAAACTAACAAATGTTGGTTACACGTTTATGGATTCAATTTTTGAAAAACCTTATCTAATAAATATGCCAGAATGCAGCAGATATATATATTTTTTTAAAATGAGTACTTGCTTTACTTCATACATTTTAATGGGTTTTTATCATTTCATTTTTTATTCGTTTCTCCTCCTGTGCGATAAATGAGGACTTTGGTTATTAAACACTAAGGTACACAATATTTTCTCAGTAACAATTCTAGTTTTTTAAAAAAAGCAACTGAAATTTTTTTCAATTATCAAATTTACAAAATATTATAAAAATATAAAAAATACAAGTTATTTAAATGTAATAGAAGTAAATAATTACTTTCAATATAATCATCGGGGTCTATATGTTGGAAAAATAATCAGTAATAATGATCATAATAATGTAAATATAAAAATAAAACAGTATTTAACTACATTTAAAACAATCTCCCAGAGTACAATACATAGATTCATTCATAATTGATTAATAAACACGACAGGCCATGTGTTGCAATCTTAGCACCTTTTTCATGTACAGTAGATTTATAAAGTCTACACACCCCTTGTTCAAATAGCACGTTTTTTAGATTAAGACCAAGATAAATACTTACCTTAATTACCTCTAGAATTCAAATGAAAAATGACATTGAGAGGGTGATTAAAAATAGAAATAATGCGGTTGCACAAGTGTGCACACCCTCTTATAACTGGGTTATGACTGTGTTGTGAGTCACATTCAAACATGTTAAATGGAAGTCAGCATACATTTGTCACCATTTAAAACGCCACAGATGAATTAAATGAAGACCTTCTCGGAGGCTTTTGGTGACATTTTTGTAATCATAACTTGTGTTATCTTGGGTTGTAAATTTTTTCTTCATATCCACTGTACATCTTTTTTTTTTGTTATTCTAGTATGACTGTGGCGCAATGTATTATGAAAGCAGGACAACGTGCTGCGATGATGAAAAAAAAAAAAAATCTCTTATCTGTTCCACTGTGAACTTCAGTCACAACTTTTACCTTCATCGCCGTAACGCCTTTCAAAATAAAAGAAAATGAAATTTTAAAAAAAGCAAAGAAAATGTGGACACGGTTACAAACACATTGTCTAAGCCTCTAGTTGTGTTTAAACAAAAAATGTTAACGATAATACGAATGAATGAAAGGGGGATGAAATTTTGCGAATAATATGTCAATGACAGATATTTCCAGAGGTGGAGGTGTGGGAGTATCGTGTTGGGGGGGGGGGGGGGGGGGGCGGTGGCGCAGTAGGCCAATGACGACTTTGTTTGTCGGAAGAGTGCTCAATTGAACATTGACTTTTTGACAGTGGCTGGACTTTTGACTCCGGGGGACACTGTAAGTAACGCCTCCCTCGTCGTGTTTCACAAAGACGTCCGAGATAGAGAAGCTGTGGGGGGGGACACTCGGGGTTGGGGGGGGGGTACATAAATAGCAGTGCCAAACCACATCCTACCTGACCTTTATGGATTACAATCTGCTAATCCTGCCTGGGGACTCGCGAGAATCCACATTTCACGCCATGTAAGTCAACTTTTTTTTTTTTTTTTTTAAATGCAATTTATGTTCATACTTTAAGGCGGTTCGAATTAGTGTTCCCTAAGCCTTTCGTGAACAAAGGCACACATTTTCCAGGAAAAAAAAAAAAAAAACGGTACGCCAATAAGCAAAAATGTCACAAAAATGATACATCAATTTCTAAAATGTACTCACAAATGCTATATTTAGTTGGACACAAAGTTATTATTCTGTTTTATGAATGACAACAAGAATACCTACATGTTGATTGCAACTTCCGTTATAATTAATAACCAATAACATGGTCATAATAACAAATTGTTCGGCCTCTGGCTAGCGTCGATTGATGCACAAAGATTGATTCTTTGCACGTGATCAAACCAAATTCTGTGTAATCCGACGAGTTGCCGCTCTCATTGCACATCACCGCATTCCGTTAACTACTTTTCACGTGGGGGTGTACTCACTTTTGTTGCCAGCACTTTTGACATTATGTGTTGCGTTAATATAATGGGGGAAAACAAATTTACACTATTATACAAGCTACAGGCGGCACGGTGGGCTCAGGTGGTAAAGCGTTGGCCTCACAGTTCTGAGGTCCCAGGTTTGAATCCCGACATCGCCTGTGTGGCGTTTGCATGTTCTCCCCCGTGCCTGCGTGGGTTTTCTCCGGGAACTCCGGTTTCCTCCCACATCCCAAAAACATGCTACATTAATTGGAACCTCTAAATTGCCCCTCGGTGTGATTGTGACTGTTTGTCTCCATGTGGCCTGCGATTGGCTGGCGACCAGTTCAGGGTGCACCCTGCCTCCTGCCCGTTGACAGCTGGGATAGGCTACAGGACTCTCAGCGACCCTTGTGAGGATAAGGGGCAAAGAAAATGGATGGACACAGGCTACAAATTGACAGGGTGTAGCGTTACTTTTGTGTGCTACTGCATCACTTTTATATGCTTCCCCAGATACCTCGTTTTTCAGACCACTACGAGTATTCAGTCGAGTAGTCATTGATACCGATTACCAATTTTACTGAACAAAATTACTTTGCGAGTGTTGTGTTCCAGTCAGTTGAATACGTAAATCTCATGGGAGTCAGACCTGGTTTTGGAGTTTTTACTGAACCACAAAGATAACACATTAGAAAATAATATACAATACTTTATTGTATGAATATCATAAATACAAGCACAAAAAAAATGTTAGCAACGGGTAAGTATCGTTCTATGTATAATACTCAGAGGTAAGTGAACAAGTTATGTTGGGGGTACTGCATTCAACAGGTAAAATACTGTCATAAATGTTACAGCGAATGACCGCATATTCGTTGTTCAGGATTAGTGAATTAGTTACAATTTGTGTATTTTTTTTCCCCCAACTTTTCAAGAACGGACGATGGGTTGCAAAAAAATAAATATGAAAAAAATCCTGATTTTGTGCTTCAGTATACTGTACGATGTTTTTAATAGAAAAAAAATATTGCTCTGGTACCAGGAAGCGAGTGGAGGAACTTCATTTAGTTGGGCCGTAGCCATGTCTAATAGAAAGAAAAAGTGCTTTGCTGCCATCCTGTACGCAACAACAACCCTTTTGGAGTGGAGGTCTATTCCTCGCGCATGTGTGTGTGATTTTTAGATTGCAGGCGACATGGTGGGCCTGAAACCCTCAGACGTGCCCCCTCCTCTCGGGGTGAAAATGGCCAGCGCGGGGGCGGCGGCGTGCATCGCCGACATCGTCACCTTTCCCCTGGACACGGCCAAAGTGAGACTACAGGTAAATCGATGCCGGCGTGCGTTTCCGCGACCACGCGGTTGGCTACAGCGAGCGCACCCCACGTGTTTCTTGGGTTCAGATCCAAGGGGAGAAGAAGGTGGCGGCGGCGGAGGCCAAGGCCATCCGCTACAGAGGCGTGTTCGGCACCATCAGCACCATGATCCGC
This sequence comes from Syngnathoides biaculeatus, assembly GCF_019802595.1. NCBI lineage: Eukaryota > Metazoa > Chordata > Actinopteri > Syngnathiformes > Syngnathidae > Syngnathoides > Syngnathoides biaculeatus. The sequence goes on along the minus strand of NC_084648.1, from coordinate 11,399,806 downwards.
ACCGAGGGTCCGCGCGCGCTGTACAACGGGCTGGTGGCGGGCCTGCAGAGGCAGGTGTGCTTCGCCTCGGTGCGAATCGGCCTCTACGACAACGTCAGGGACTTCTACACGGGAGGAGCAGAGAGTAAGCGAGGTTTTGATGTCGGCGCCCGAGCGCCGTTGCCCAAATTTGCCTCGAAACGCTTGAAAATGGGGCTGCAAATAACGATGATTGGTCTGTCGATTGTGAAAGCAGATTTTGAGAAATGTTTGACATGAAAACGGATTTTCACTGCGCGAACCTGCGCCCGAATCGACAGCAAGTATGCCATTTTGTTTTCGAGCGGCCACGTTAGGACCCATTTGGCCATTTTTCCCCGAGAGATTTTGTCCGGCGCCTTGCAAAATGTAAGTTTTGTCATTCCCTGTGCGTCCGTCTACAGATGCCGGCGTGGTAATGCGAATCCTGGCCGGCTGCACGACGGGCGCCATGGCGGTGTCGTTCGCTCAGCCCACCGACGTGGTCAAGGTGAGGTTCCAGGCCCAGATGAACCTGGACGGAGTGGCTCGGCGCTACAGCGGCACCATGCAGGCCTACAAGCACATCTTCCGCAACGAAGGACTGCGCGGACTCTGGAAAGGTGTTGTGGCTACGACAAAAATATTGCTTTACCGGGGACGAGAGGGAACAGGTAATCCGGTATATTCTGGAGCTCGGTTTTTGGGCAGTGATCCGGTGCGTTTTTGGTACAGCGAGAGTGCAAAATCGGTGAACGGCTAGCGCTGGCGCCATATTTTGCCACTGTAATTATTGACAAAGTAATAAACCAGCCATTGAATATGATACTGGGGTGGCGTTTTGTTGATGATGGTGCATCACGGTATATGTTAGCAATATACTGTATTTTTCGCACTATAAGGCGCACCGCTTTATAAGGCGCACCTTCAAGGAATGGCCTGTTTCAAGACTTTTTTTTTTTCATATATAACGCGCACTGCATTATAAGGCGCATGGAATAGACGCTACAGTAGAGGCTGAAGTTACGTTATGCATCCATTAGATGGAGCTGCACTAAACGCTCGACATTGATCCATATATAAGGCGCACCGGATTATAAGGCGCACCGTCGGTTTTTGAGAAAATTAAAGGATTTTAGGTGTGCCTTATAGTGTGGGAAAATACGGTATATATATAAAAAAAAGTAAATTACAAAAAAAAAAAATGCAGTTTTTAAAATATACAAATATTTCAATGCATTTTCATCACTATTAAAGTATAATTGGTGTTAATTTCATATTATATTGTTTATGGAGATGTGAATTTAAAAAAACTGGGTAAGAAAAATAAAAAATTTCATTTTTTTTTTGTTTTATTTTTAACTGTTTACTATCAGGCAGAATTCTTTAATTATTATCATTTCAACACAATTCTTCAAAAAGTGCTCAAAGTTTGAAAAAGCAAACAAAACCCCCAGTCTGGAACACTCGTTATTATTACTATGTATTATAAAATATATATTAAAATAGAATCATGTTTCATTATCAGTTATCTGATATTAGCTAGATTTAAATTGGAGGTGTGATTGTGAGTGCAGCTGTCTGTCTGTATGTGCCCTGCGATTGGCTGGCAACTAGTTGAGGGCGTGCCCCGCCTCCTGCCCTATCACAGCTGGGATAGGCTCCGGCACTCTCGCGACCTTTGTGAGGATAAGCGGCTCAGAAAATGGATAGATGGACGTTTTTACTGTTTACTTACTGTCCTTGAATGTTTATTATTTCGACACCGTTGATCCAAAAAGGGAGCAAACATAATTCAAAGCAAAACTTGGAATGTGAACGTTTAAACGTTTTTATCTATTATTATTGTATTCATTTCTACATTTTGGGGGCTTTCCTGACATTAATTTGATTTTGGATCACTTTCACTGCCAATTAGCAATTGCGAAAATCTTCCCACCAGGAACGTTGCCCAACATCACAAGGAACGCGCTGGTCAACTGCACCGAGCTGGTGACCTACGACCTCATCAAAGAGGCCATCCTGCGACACAGGCTCATGTCAGGTGACGCACGCACGGAGGCAGCCCATTGGCCCGAGGCCCTCACACCCTCCAGCTGATAAGACTGTCAGTGATGTCCCCCCCCCCTCCCCTACAGACAACCTGCCGTGTCACTTTGTGTCGGCCTTCGGCGCCGGCTTCGTCACCACGGTGATCGCCTCCCCGGTCGACGTGGTGAAGACCAGGTACATGAACTCGCCTCCGGGTCAGTACCGCAGCGCTATCAACTGCGCCTGGACCATGTTGACCAAAGAGGGGCCCACGGCTTTCTACAAGGGGTGAGTGAGGCAAAGCTCTGGGAGCATGTCAGTCACATACTACTAGTACGCTTTTTGCACTCACGAAGTACAATTCTGCACACTACTGTAGTACAGTCGACCTGTACCCAGCCGTTCAACTACTTTAATACTATAGCGGCACCTTGGGATTAAATCGTTCGGTGTCTGTGTGGCTCTGAAATCATGTGTCCCAATTGAAATGAATGGAAATGCTGTTAATCTGTTCCAGTCTGCCTGATGGAAAAATTGGACTCTATGATATTGCTCATCCATCCACTTTCTTTGCTGCTTATCCTCACAAGGGTCGCAGGGAGTGCTGGAGACTACCCCATCTGTCATCAGGCAGGAGGCGGGGCACGCCCTCAACTGGTTGCCAGGCAATCGCAGGGCACGTAGAGACAGACATCAGCCGCACTCACAATCACAACTCCAAATTAAATCAAGCTAATATCAGATAACTGTAATGAAATCTATTTTAATATATATTTTATAATACATAACAATAATATTGAGTTTCTGAGCCGCTTATCCTCACGAGGTTTGTGGGAGTGATGGTAACCAATGCCAGCTGTTAACGGGCAGGAGGTGGGGTACACCCTGAACTAGTTTCCAGCCAATCGCAGGGCAGATCGAGACAAAACAGCCGCACTCACAATCACACCTAGGGGCAATTTAGAATGTCCAGTTAATGTCGCATGTTTTTGGGATGTGGGAGGAAACCGGAGTCCTCAGAGAAAACCCACGGAGAACCCGATCGTCCTCGAACCAGGGTCCTCAGACCTGTGAGGCCAACGCTTTACCAGCTGATCCACCGTGCCGCCGGGTCTCAAATCATGTTTCCCAATTGAAATTAACGGAAATGCTATTAATCTGTTCCAGTCTGCCTGATGGAAAAATAGCACTCTATGATATTGAATTTCATATAAATACAGTAGTAATAATAATTTACAGACAGGGGAGTACGGGATACCTGCCTTATTTCAAAGAAATTGGGTACAGCTGAAGGTTGGGGATACCAGCCATCGATAAGTGGTGGTTTTCAAGATGGGGGGTGGGGTGCAGATGGGTTTTACACCCCCCCCCATTCACAATTTTTTAATTTTGGTCAGCCACTCCCAGACAATCCCCGCTTCAAAATTTAGAAAAGTTCATGTATCAAAAGTACTAGTTATACTGGTACTTGGAAACAGTAAGTCCTCAAGAGGGAATACTCAGACGAGTATCGGTCTGAAAAAAAGTAGTACAAAAACCTTTTTTTTTTCCCCTGTTTTGTGTTTTTCAGCTTTGTGCCGTCCTTCCTAAGGCTCGGCTCATGGAACGTGGTCATGTTCGTCTCCTTCGAGCAAATCAAGCGCGCCATGATGGTGACCAAGAAGCGATTTGACGCCTCCAACTAAACATGAACGCACCAGACACAACATTAGGTACACTCAGTACCCCTCCCAGAGAGAATACTGGGCAAAATAAATAATTTATTGAGTATTTATCATACAAAAATATTTCTAAAATTACATTTTAGGAGAGCGCAATTTATTGACTATCAGTGTAATGAATGCAACAAATTAGTCTTGAATATTTTGAAGTACATTAATTACAGTTCAAAATATATTTGACTGGATTTTAGTCTAAAATATTTTGTTTTGAAAAATATTAATAAATAAATAATAATAAATACAGGCGTCATGGTGGTGCAGCTGTAAAGCGTCGACCTCCCAGTTCTGACGACCGGGGTTCAAATCCCGGCCCCGCCGGTGTGGAGTTTACATGTTCTCCCGTGCCTGCGCGGGTTTTCTCCGGGCACTCCGGTTTCCTCCCACATCCCAAAAACTCTAAATTGCCCCTACGCGTGATTGTGAGTGCGACTCTTGTCTGTCTCCATGTGCCCTGCGATTGGGTGGCAACCAATTCACCCTGCCTCCTGCCCAATGGCAGCTGGGAAAGGCTCCAGCACTCCCGCGACCCTCATGAGGATAAGCGGCTCAGAAAACGGATGGATGGATGGATAGTAAATACAACTTTAAAAATAAATGAGTAGAATATGATACAGTGGTGCCTTAACTTACAAGCTAAATTTGTTCTGCAACCATGTTTGTAACTCAAAACTCTTTCCCCACTGAGATGAATGAAAATGTCATTAAACACCACCCAAAAAAAATGTAACGTGTTTTATTAATAAGAAGATAGCATTGTACTGTAATGTACTCTTAAAAAACATGTAATAATAATTAAAACGAATGTAAAGGACTACACAATTTCTGCAGCATGACTTCATGATTTCATGCTCATTGATGTTATTCTGCTCCTGGTCTACATGCCGTGGGCAGATTTCCACTTGGGGTCAGCATAGGCTATTGCTTCGCAAATACGACAGTCTCGCTTAAGATCAGTAGCTGCAATAATAGCAGTAATTTTTCACAGAGAACAAATATATCCCTGCGAGTATTGCTATATGGTCTGTTTGTCTTAACGTGTTGCTACACCATTTGTTTGCGACACCCATGCTCGTTTCATGAGTGTTTTAACATTAACTAAATGAACATTAGTGAATTATGTTTTTTGGTTACATACAGCACTCATTTTTGAGGAATGGCTCAATATCTCCTGCTTGTTAGGAAGTTTGCTTCAACCATCTACGGCTCGTACCAAAATTTGTGGTGGAAAATGAGCGGTGGGGTGACTGTTCAGATGTTGAAGGAGTCAAGTTGAGGTACCACTGTACAATGTATATAACATCTGTAAATTATTAAATATACCATGTCATCACACATCACATTGTATTTATATTAAAAATACCTCATTACTCCTGTTTACTGTATTTCTAAAACACAATATGGAGATATATTGTTGCTCCATAAACATATCATTACTGTTTTATTGTATAAATATATCAAATACATTTGATACTGAAAACACGAGTTATATTCAATCAAAATTTTAAATAATTAAATATGAGATCCATAAATTGCTGAGATGTTCCACTTGGCTAAAGCCTCATCTGGGGCACACTGCAGTCATGTACGGCATTTGTAATTGTTTACTTTATCAACATATTTCATGTTGTTGTTTTTTTTCCTCAAAACAAGTTATGTTTTAGTTTACCAACTATATAACTACAGCCTTTCCCCTTGGAGATTATTTTTTAAGGCATTAGTTAAGTGTACCAATTGTTGTGTCCAACGAGAGTGTTAACGGTGAAAGAACATGTTTGCACTTTAATACCAAGACCAAAATGTGCCCAAATGTCCAAGGTACTAACATGTAAAAGCTGTTTATATGAATACTATATGAATATAATCTTTTACACTCAGCTGTGTGCGTGCTCCTTTATTGTACAGTTTGGATTCCAAAAGGAAGGATGGACGAACGGAGCGGACACATAAAACAATGTCTTAAAAAAAAAAAAGAAGAAAAAAAAAACATTGATCACAATATTACAGAAGTATCCAAGTCCTGAGATGGCCAAGTAACTGCTTGTGTGCATTAGCTGCATTATTACTATTATTTTATTGGTGTTAGATGACCAAAACATAAATACCATTTTCCACTGCTGAAGTGTCTTTGGACCTTAGTAACAATATTCACAATATGGCTGTTACCTGGAAATTTTCCAGAGGTTTGTCCTCCTGCCTCATTCAGTTGGCTTCCAGGCTGGCTGTAGTGTTAGTTTGCAGACGGGGAGAGCTCAGCTGGAGGGACGCGTGCGGATCCTTCAGGAGGGTCCGGACGACGTGGTGGAACTTCTCTCTGTACTGGTTGAACAGCATGATGCTTTCAGGCTCCTCCGCCAGCCAGAATTTATCAAACTCAAAAGCCAGGTAGCCTGTCACGGGAGACGAGCAAAAAATCAAGACATACTGAAGTGCTTTTAGTTCCGTGCCTTGAGCATTTTTTTTTTTTAATACAACAGGTGAAGGCATGCAATATACCACAAAGTTGAACAGATAAATTCTATTCGTACCACATGAAGAAAATGTTTAGGCAACATGAAATACATTTCTATTATACAGTATTGCACAAAAACCAGAAACACGGATACTACAGTACGTGAGGCTAAAAAAAATTTTTTGTACACGAATGACAGCTACTGGGTTAATTTCCAACATTCCACAAAATTGCCTGAAATGTTGTACAAGAAACTCATTATTTCCCCCTGCCAAAATGATTTAACATCATATTTCATACAAGGATGAGAATGTTCCACAAAAGTAAAGATGTTCCACAAAAACGGCTGACGTGCTACACTAAAAATGCTTTTTTTTTTTTTTAAATACCCCTGCAAATGGATATTTAATGCTAGAAAAATATTACAGCGCACTGCTTTTTGTTCACATACCACACATACTTTACCATTGTTGCAGCATTTCACAAATATGTCCGCCAGATTGCACCAGAAAAAGACAAATTATTGTTGTAAATAGGATTATTTTTGAGAAATAAAGCCGTTAGGAGAGTCTGCGGAAATGGACGCCATTTTGCACTTAAAAATGCAATATTTTTAACAGTGAAAATCGAATGATAAAATCACAAAATTTACAGGGCATTGCTTTCCATATGCATACTGGACTATTTTCCAGGATTCCACAAATATTTCCAACAGGCTGCACAAAAAGAGGCAACATATTTCCAAGAGGAAATTGTACATATGTAATGACATGCCATCCAAAATTTTTGTACACAGATCGCGGAAAGCATTGTTTTCCATCATTTCATAAAGATGGCAAAGTATTTCTCCCCCCGCCCCCAGGGCAATGTTTAGCATTCCAAAAAAAAGACACTCCAAACATGTAGCAGTTTTTACCACAAAAGTCCTATCGGGGTACTCACAGTAAAGCTGATGAAAGTGTTGTAGCTCGGGGGCACCGGGCACCGTGTTGTAAAAATGAGTTTTGAGAGCGCCGCTCTTCAGCAGGCTGTACGTCATCTCTGTCAGGTTGATCCCCACGATGGCGTATGAGTACCTGGAATATCCATCAGACATCGTCTCATGTCTTTTACAGGCACTCTAAAACAGGCTCCAATCGTACACTGCTGCCTTCTCCACACAAACGTCATATAAAATTAACAATTTTCAAGCAAGTATGTACTGGAAGATACACTTACACACGGCATCATGCAATCTTTTACAGACTATATTTCCATAGTCGCGCTCAATGTTCCTTCTAAGCTGCGCAACTGCGCATTTGCGCACATGAAAATAGATCCAGCGCAGTGAACTACAGCATGGTGTCTTTTTTTTTTTTTTTTAACACGGCAGCACACTGCCTCTCACATCTAGCTGGTGCTCAGCCACACTCTACTTCCTAATTTACCTGACCACGCCCACCTCCGCTCTTAAAGGGGTACACTCATAATTACAAACACAGCCCACCACCAGAGCTTTAGTTAACACCACAGTCTGGGCAACGTAGAGCAAAGAGTTAGACACGCTGCTTACGTTTACTCTCGATATTAATGGTAAAAGTATGTGAGAAATGGAAGAAAAAGTGGTGAAACTGGATGAGATTTTCTCTTTTTGAGTAAAAAGGTCTGGTCTGAAGCCAAAGTAGAAAGTGCAGGATGGGATTGTGTGTAATGTTAAAATTCCACTTTGGCACAGCCTGATTGAGAACGAAAGCACAGATGATACATTGCCCAAAAAGGTAATTCTGTATTTTAAATATAGGAGGCAACAGAAGGACCTTAAAACTGTTTGGGAGCATCCATCAGCTTTCAACATGGATTGCTAAAGATATTCTGCAAGCAATAATTCAATTTTACACAAAGAAAAACAGACAGGGATATCATTGTGGGTTAAAAAAATAAATGAAACAAAGTTGGAAGCGACATTTCAAATTTATAGTTCATAGTTGGCTTGGTTTGGTTAGTATGGTATTTTTTTGTTTGTTGACATTTTCAATGTAAGTTTGCAAACACAAAATTGTTCTCAAAAATGTTCTGAGAATGTAAATTGAACCTTTTAATGAGCCGTCTAACTTCAATGGATGACCCTGATTGACCACAGTGCATACGTCTGATGTTGCTCACAGTGGTCAAAGGGGTCGCTCACGGGCTTAGTATGTTTGCTCAGACACGCAAAAAATTAGAGGGAGCAGTGGTCGCGCTCTCTCTTAAGTTGAAACTAAAAGTCAACCCCGCCAGTTTTTTAGTGTTTAAAAAGCAGCAACCCTTATCTGAATGTAATATCACCGTTCTGCCTCCGATTCTACCTCAGAATGTGCAAAACTGGGTGTTGACTCTTTCTCCACTCAATCCGTGTCAGTGCTGTTTGAAACGGGGAGGGGGGGATGGGTGGAAAAACAGTAAAAGTGTGAAAGGGGATTGTGTCTCACCCCAGTTTGGGATGGTTGGCATGAGACAGGACCAGGCGAGCTTCTTGTGTGTAGTGCTCACTAAAGAAGCTGTGAAGGAACCAAAAACAACAACAAAAAAATACATCAAAGGTCCAGATTGGCAGAAGAGACGCTTGTAAAATTTCACACTGGAGAAGTCACTCACAGAAGGTTTACGAGGCCCAGCATGCCCATTCCTCGGAAGTCCGTCTTGGGGTCGTCCCCTTGGAAGCCGATGTCCCCCCACTGCTTGGTCACCCTTGACTCCAGCTCGACGCTCGGCATAAGCAGCTGCCAAAGCTGAGGGAGACGCACAATTCTCGCATTACGCGGCGGAACATCGAACGTTTAAGTTATTGTTTCAATAACTGTAACTGTAATAAATAAATAAATAAAGTAATAAATAAATAACTATATATATATATATATATATATATATACACTTATAATAAATAACTGTGCAGTACAGAAATCGGAGTTTGGGCGTCATGACAACACGACCCCGGATAGATTATTTTTTCACAATATTTCCTCTACACACCTTCAACAGCATGGCCTCGTGTCGCGCATTCTCCGGGCAGAAGGTTTCCTTTCTGACGTCTTCCACGGAAACGTACAGGCTCTTGTATCCCGTTATCTGCAGGAGTGACGTGTGCAGGCTTTCCTTGAAACTAGAAATAAGGAAGCAGCTGTTATGTCAACGTAACGACATTTGATTCGTCCGTTTTCAAATGAATGCGACATTACAGGAGATTTGTCTGCACTTTGATATTCTTTTCCTTCATGATTTGCTCCACGTGTTTTCCCAAGTGCTCCTTGCTGCTTTCCACGGCACCTCGTAGAAGCTGCGTAGGGAGACGGAATAACGTAAAACTGTAAAAAAAAAACTAAAACGTGATGTACAAAAGTCAACTTTTCTGCTGAATCTCTTCACCAGTGTACAAATGTATCTAATGTAGTGTCTAGTGACAGAGAGTGGACAAAACACATCAGGAAAGGATCCTGTCAACAGTGCAGACCTTTGCACGGCTGATAATTGTGTTGTGACATGAGTTTCAAGGAGCCCCACTGTGCCATTTCTTACATCAGCTAGATTAAGCAAAACTGTTGACACCGAGCAAGATACGCATTATCTTGCTTACCTTGCTCTTCGACGACTTGAGGGAGTATTCTGCAATGGCATAGATGCAGTCATAAGACACAAATCAATATTAACACAAATACTATATTGCCGGCATCCATTGAAAATTCCTTTTTTGTTAATAGTGCTATAAACATGCCTTTTTAATTATTTCCTTAAATGTGATGGTTTAAGAGATGCGAGGATTCTGCTTTATGGACCCCAACAATAGACGTCGTGCACGTGACGTCACCATTTTCACGGCGCCATATTGCCGGTCAAACAGAGCTGCTCGACATCGTGGGAGACATTGAACCGGAGCAGAATATTCACAATGCCCGAGACAGATGCTCAAAGAGATCATTCTACGGAATACCATCTGAAAAGACGAGAAAATATTGATGGACTTCGGCAATTAAACGTGATGGATGGTGCCCGACCAAATACACACACCTGCGTAGCGATCATTTCATTTCAGGTAGGAATTATTCTTCTCAATCTCAAATTACCAAGAAGTATTTATAATGCCAAGTTGACTCATTTGAGAACAATGCATATTAAAAAAAAACAAAAGACAGGGAGTCATTTCCAACATACATGGAAGCGTGTTGCGGCCAACCTGTCCCCGGCAGACTTTTTTTTTTTTTTTAAATATGCATTATTCTCAAATGAGTCCAATGCATATTTAAAAAAGAAAATAAACCGTCGGTCACACAGAGGTTTACGTAGATTAATGTGTGGCCGCAACACACTTCGTGTACGGAGGAGCCGACTCTGTCTTAGTTTTTTTTAATGCACTGTTCTCAAATGAGCCAACTTGGCATTATAAGTACTTCTTGGGAAACGCTACGGAGGAGCCGACTCGCTTGTCCTCTTTTTTTTTTTTCCCCCAATCATAGTTTGTGTAAAACCAGGGGTCATTTATTTAAATATTGGTATTTGTATTGAATACTAGCTGAGAAGATCGATTCCGGCAAAGGATAACACGTCGCCGAACACTCTTCCGCGTTCACGAGCCGTTAAAACTGTCACTATGTGGGATTTATTCCTGATGAGAACAGATCCAGTCACAAAGTATTCGTATGCGTCCAGACTTTTATACGTTTTCAAACTTTTCCGTGTAAATCTCGATGACTTACTCACCAGATTCATGTGTAGATCCAGTTTTCCAAGACAAGCGGAAGCGAATTAACAGTCCAATTTCTTACCAGCGAAAACATTGATTTTGGCATTAAATATGGGTCCTCTATGCCAAGTGTCTCTCATTTTTCCACGTACCTTCTTTTATTATCACCTTCTAAATGTTTAACGGTATCAGACAAATCTCTGAATGTTGTGCTATAAGATGTATTTACGTTTCGGCTCAACAGAATTAAGTTGCAACAATGCTTTGTTTGACCGCCAATATGGCAAGTCAAGTGATTTTATGACGTAGGTGCACAAGCTCTATATACTACATCCATATAAGCATTTTTTTTCTACCCGTTTTCATTGTTCTGGCCGCCCCCGGCTGGTATCTCGAGCATATCCTCTGCAGCTCACACGTCCCCGTCACATGCCTGAGGATCCACTTGATCCAGTACCTCAAGTAGGTTGTGTACACATACTGCCAGATGTGCATCAGCATACTTCCTGTAATGTCAGCAGAGAAAAATAAAGTGATGAATTTGAACTCAAATCAAAGGTAGAACACAGAAACTCTTATTTGAACAATTGTCACTCTATCAGTTTACCACATTACTGGTGTTACTTTGGTCAATACCTCGACTGTGTTTATATACTAAATGTATATTTTGTCATGTTGTCTTGTTTGCTATTGCACTAAAATGGCTCCAACTCCCAGAGATGAATTCATTGTGCTTTTGACATACTTGGCCAAGAAAACGCTGGCGGTGATTCTAAAAATGGAAACTGAAAAATAATTTGCAGATTATAAATGTTTTTGATTTCCAATACACACAATAAATCAAAATCTCAGGATTCTACATCATGTGAACACTGAAAAATAAACTAAATTAGGCAAGCAAATAAAATCATAAAAAATATCATGATTAAATAACAAATTGGATATGAAAAATATTGGCTGATCTTCAAAGGCATTATGAATTCATATATCTCTTATATATATGTTTGTAATTTAAACATGAAAGGGTGGTTGGTAGTTTCCTTATTATTATTGAATTACAGTATTAAGAAAATTAATATTTCGTGCGTTATATGAATGACGTTAAGTAGTAGCGTTAAATTAATTGGTCTCAAAACAACGAGGAAAAAAATATGGCTCAAAATTTAAATGATCAAACAGTAATATTCCTGGCGTTAAAACAAATGTATGTTGAACTATTTGGTTATTAAATTCAGAGTGTTTCGCAGTGGGGATCGCTAATTTGAGCTAGCGGCGATGCTAACTGCTCGCAAAAACTAGAAAATTTTGTGCTAATGTTCGAAACGCAGGTGAGTAAATTGTGGCGTCTATTGCGAGTGAATAAGCCGAACAAATCAATAAACTTGCTTGCTGCTAAATTTACGAGCGCTAAACTAAAGCGTCATCCGGACAACAGGTTGGTTTGTCAGCGTGGCCAGCCAACCTGGAAATAGTTTAGCTCACTCGGCTGAACCTGTTTCCACCTCGGTGTTTCCTTAAATTATGTTTTTGTCTTACCCTTGTTATTATCCTAGGATCAAGCAAAATAAAAATGTATCCAAAAGAGTCGACAAATACGCAGTCATGACAAAGTGGAACTTCCTGGAGCAACCGGAAGTACTTCCGCCATAGACAGACTCCAGAAAACACACATGCATAGTTTTCCCTTCTTTTTATCGTTCTTTCTTTCATTACCTCCTTAAATAATTGAATACATTCTGTACCTACCTTTGTTATATCATAGCATTTTGGTTTTGCACGCCGTTGTGTCAGTTAAAAGTTTATAAATGAGACACAAATATTTGAACCGCCGGTTTTACGTGATGGCCATGAACGCAGCACAGTGTTACTCGAATGCTGCTCCAGGTGTATTTTCATATCATATTCAATTCCCAAACCGACCACAAGATAACGCCACGGGATTCTCTAACTTTTGCGTTTAAATTACAAGTGTGTGAATGTGCCACATCATTCCACCTAATGTCACGAAACAAAACGTGACGTGCAACAGATATTTTCAAGTATTTTGTTTTCCTTTGTGCCGAGCTATGAAAAGGGGTACTCCATATTTTATAACTGACAGTTCAAAAATCATTTTTAACTTTTTCTTTTGGATGCTTGCGTCTTAATAATTATGTAACGCATATGACAATACAATCCATTCACTTTAGTTGTGCGTTGGGGGCTATTGGAGTTTAAAAAAAATATTCAATTCTATAATTTTATCTCATAATCGGTTCATTACATATTTTCCAACATTAAACACTGATTTCTATTCCCTATGTTGAAACAAAAATGTAATATGGACCGCTGTGCATTTTTTTAAACATGTATAGTAGAAGCAGCACTTGTTTTTAGTTTTTCACAAGTTTTTCATATATTTTGCCTAACTGCATTTTTTTTTTCAAACACAAGTGGTCAGTTAAGACGAACCGTCCAAAATATACATTAATAGCCACATTTAATTCAGGATTTATCAAGGACAATATTACTTTATTTTCTCCACACAATTAAGTCCAGGAAGATTTTAATAGTGTATTTTTTTTAAATGGTCATTTAACAACACTATGTTGAGTTTAGTTTGATGATCTTAAACATGAAAGTGGGAAAACTATGCATATACAAATGTACATATTACACAATTAAGGTGATGGCACATGTTGCATATTGCACCTTGTCATAATTTGCCCCGTTTGTATGTGACATATTCCACGTCAGGATAATCCCTTGCAGGTGAATGAAACTGCTGGAACAAAAACTGAAGAAAATATCCCCATTCATCCATTCATCACCTTATTTTGGGGGGTTTAGTCTGATGCATCGTGCAAGCACAGGGTTCCAACCAGCCACTTTTTTTTTTTCGTGGGGGGGCTTGCGGTGACTCATTGCAGCTGATATCGAACTGTGTGCGGAGCCCCGGCCCGCTTAAAGAAAAAGGAAAATCCGCTCCAGGCAGGCGGCGGGAGGGCGTGGCTCATGTCACCCAGTGTGCGTTTCTCGGCGTTCGTGCGAGGGCTTTTTCGAGCCTCCTCATCGCCGGCCGACACGGATGCCCCAACCGCAGCCGCCGCCGTCAAGGTAAGCGACCCCGCACTCTTTTGTCGCTGCACCCCTGATGCACAACCACACAGTAGTGCGGTGCTTTATCGTGATGGTGCGTGCACCCGCAAGGTCAAATCTGCAGGAGGGAGGGGAGGGGGGGGGTTGTGGAGGGTAGGGGTGGAGGAAAAATTCACATTGCATGTTTGTGTTTATGGCGTGATTTCTTCCTCCTGCAAAGCAGAGCCAACAAGATGAATGAAACTGAAGCCGAATGCATGTAAAGGCTACGAGGGTGCGTTTTCCCATCAATATTTGCACTGTGGTGACAGACGAGTGCATGAATAGTGAGAGGGCAAACACAAACGTTTCAAATGTCTGCCCAGTAAGGCACTCGCATGTTGTGTGTCTCTTTCATGGTTTCTAATCATGCGATCACTGAATTTTATATTAAAAAAAAAAAAAAAAGAAAAAGAAAAAGAAAAATGATCTGTTTGTGTGTGGGGGATAGGAAACTGATCACCTTCAATAATGTCATCAATGAAATTGATAATGCTGATGGAATCTATCTATCTAATACATCAAATAATATGACAAAATATCTGATGGAATCTATCTATCTATCTATCTATCTATCTATCTATCTATCTATCTATCTATCTATCTATCTATATCTATCTATCTATCTATCTATCTATCTATCTATCTATCTATCTATCTATCTATCTATCTATCTATCTATCTATCTATCTATTGACATCCATCTCTATGGCAACAGCAGTTGACACGTGAACGACATTGCCAATAGGTGTAGTTAACCTATGCCCCCTGGAGTAGTATATTATTATTATTTTTTTTTTAGTAGGAGTAGAAGAAGAACTGAGTAATGTAACATAAAGTTTAAAGTAGTTTATTTAGATTTTCTTTTTCAAACAAAGTTTTGACCCGTTTTACATAATATTAAGACCTAATTAACTAATTAACCAACTTTAATATTGTTCTTTTAAACTACTTCTGTCACCTTGTTTCAGCTACATCATTATTTCTTTGCTCCGTTTCACCGATTATTTTATTCAATACTCTTTATTTGCATTTGAAGTCATAATATTATTTGTTGGACTTCTGGAACAGCAAATATTTTGCAGACTGCTGTTCCTTTTTTTTTTTTTAAAGCAAAACTAATTAACTACAGTACATGACACTTTCTAGAATCCTCTCTTGCGGTGTAACATGACTGCAGTACAATTATTTATTTTTTATTATTTAGTTGGTGTATGAAGGATTAATCGTCAATACTACTGCCAAAAACAGAGGACCGCAAGATCAAATTTTGCACAGGGGCTCAAGGACGCATGTGCCAGCACCGGGTGTGCATTATTTGGTCACTTGTGTTACCTTTGTTGTGGTTGTTAACAGCTCTAAATGATTATTTTTTTGGTGTTTTTTTTCCCTCCCACCATAGGACAGTACACATTTGGATTACACCAGCTATTCAAGCGTGAACGTGGCCGTCCAGCATGGGATCCAACCCAAAAAGGACAGTGACCGTCCAGATGGTGCCTCAGCTGGCTGCGGCAGACTCGCTCGCCAGTAAGGAGTCAAATACCCACCGGACCACGGAGGCGAACATGAAACTATCCCAGGCTTCTCTCACATCGCCCGGCTGCAATCAGGATCAAACTGCTTCGGTCGTGCCTGTTAGTACCCTTGAGAAGACTGTTGACACGATAGGTAAAGGTGCAGGTGAAGCGGGAGAGCTAAGGGATGCTAATGCTAACATTAGCAACATGTTAAGCCTGGCTGATGACAAAGTTTGTAAGAGTCCTGGTTGCCACGTGAGAACGCCCAAGGCCGAGGCTACTGTCTTAACCGCGGCACTGAATAACTCACCCAACCCCAACAGTACTCGTGATTCGACACACCTAGCGCCTGAACCAGGTACAGTGACAGAAGCGGGGAGCATCTCTGGTCACAAAAACAAGAAGATCTCGAATCCAAAGGATCCCAGTCACAAACAAAGGGTCTCCGTTTCTCTTCAAGAGCCAACCGAGCTCAAGAAAAGCACGGAAACTACACCCGTACGAAACTCGACTTTGACTTCGTCCAACAGCCAGGACATCAAAGAAGTATCCGTAGACAAAGTATCCATAGACAAAGTATCTATAGATAAAGTAGCTATCGCCAAATTATCTATGGACAAAGTACCTGTAGACAAACACAAGACAGTACCCCTGCAGAAGGACCCTCTTTATTTGCCTCAGGTGACACAACAAGTTCAAGATCAGGATGCTCAGACCGAGCCTCGCTGTAAGCTCTACAGAGAGGCTTCTACGATGACCTCCCCTCGACTGCCTTCCACCACGGTCGAGCGGGGCCGCGACGCCGAGGTCCAGGCGGTAGCCGGTACTAGCTGCAAAGCCGTGTCCACCAGCCTGAGCCTGCTGCCCTTCAGACCCAACGTCGCCGCCCTCGAAGATGCGCAGAGCCTCACTGTCATCTACCAGGCCGATGGGAGTTTAGGCTTCCGGCAGATTGGACCATCAACAAATGTGCAGTCACCGTCCACCACAGAGAGGCTTATTGTTGAGGCGGAAATGTGCCCCGCTGCAGTGGTCGACTCGAAAATGGGGACCAAACCTAAAGAAAGCCTCTCACCTCTCAGCAGTATCCAACCGGTGTATCAGATCAACATTCAACATGGCAATCGCAAGGAACCGGAGAACAGAAGCATAGTGGCAATACCTGCCACCAAATCAGGAGAATCCCAAAACAAGGACATCCTTGCCAGGCCCAGATTTGCAGATAAGGCTGTTACAACCCAGACCAAACCATCCACAACCACAAAAACTTCATCCAAGTCTGAGGAACCAAACGTTACAAAAGACTTCGAAACTGAGGCCGACAATGGCAACCAGCAGACGGCAGTGGTGGAGAGCGATGATGAGAATAACACTCGGAAGAGCGTCCACGACGTGGTCTGGGACGAACAGGGCATGACCTGGGAAGTCTACGGCGCATCCGTGGACCCTGAGTCTCTGGGCTTCGCCATCCAGAGCCACCTGCAGTGCAAGATCAAGGAGCAGGAGAGGAAACTGATCGCCCAGACCTCTTTCCGCAAGTCCATCACGGGCCCGGACTCGCCAAGAGCCGGTAAGAAGAGTAAGCGGCGGCAGCACAATCCGTTTCGGTCCATGCTGCGTAACGTGCGCCGCCCAAAATGCTGCGCGCGCCCACCTCCCTCTGCTGTCCTCGATTAGAGGTTGGGCCAATGTTAAACTCTCCAAACCCCCACCGACAGCCCCCCGCCCTAAAGTTGAAGGTGGTCGCTGTAGCGATGCCACGTGATGGGACGCCTCTTCCCGTGAGTATCTCAGAATGTTGTAGAGTAGACTATTTGGGACGTTTGTGATCAAAGGAAGTGAAAAGGTATACAAATGAACAATAATTTTTATATAAATTGATATTTAAAACTAAAAAATGAGAGAATATGTCTATAAAGTAATCAAAGGCAATAATAGAGAAAAGCATGTGTATTAGTTGGTTATTTGAGAATGAAGAACTTCGCGTAAAAAAAAATAGAATTGTTGCGGTCGCAGGCGGGTGTGAGTTACTGTCAAAGTCCTCGTGCAATTATACAATACCGATATTTCATTACTGCTATTTTTAAGGTGTTCCTGGGTCCCGTGTTTTGGAAGTCCCACCAGTTCACCTTTCATGAACTTTTATTTTCTCATGCTGTTAAAAAAAAAAAGACAAAGAGACTGTATGTATGTTTACTCTTTGGTTTTGTATTAAAAGATGGGAGAAAAAACAAAAGTCCAGTGTTACATATTCTTTAATTCCAACATGCATTATTTGGATTGCTCGTTATTTGATGAAGACAGTGTCTGAGCTGTGCCTTGAATATTTTATCCCTAACCTAAAATGTTTGTAATCACCTATGGATGTCACAAGAGGTGGCAAAATAATACATGAAGCTCCTCATCTCCCTTCAGGAGAGTTTCTTGTGATCAAGCTGCAACGAGATGATGCCCAAAAAAAAATAAAAGCAGTGGAAATAACAGTGTCATAATAGTATCAATACTATGGCAATAGAGGAACTTTTCAGCAAATAACCGAGCATAGAGTTAAAATACATAATTCTTTCGTCAAATTGGTAAATGCGCAACTAGCAAATCGCTCCATCCATCACACCTGACTTCATATGAAATACGTTCAATGTGATTGAAATAAATTTAAATGTGTTTGAAGATTGTTTCCCATTTACTAAATCGCATTTCTGTCGTTGGCATTGACAAAAATGTATTTTAAATTTCACTGAAGATTAAGGGCTCTATTTCCAGTACCTCTATGCAATGGTGTCACTCTCTGCAGAGATGTTTTACACCAGATGTTACAAATTTCACAAACGAGCACAGGGCAGCGTATTTAAAAAGGGGAGTTTTGCTTCGATGTTGGCGTGAACACAGGCAACTTCAATTCTGTCCAATTGAAGCGGCTCCTCTCATTCCCTTTAAATGTGGTGTATGAGCAGGGAACTGATGGCAGAAGAAGAAACTGATTCGTTCAAGTCCGTGTGGTTGAACAGTGTAAACTCTGCTGCCTACATTGTGTGTGCTTTGCCTCCATATTGGCGAGTGTGATGACTTACGAATTGTTTATTTATGAATGAAATATGTTTGACATATCCACCACACGTTTGCGGAATTTGCCCATTTTTTCCCTGTGGCGCCAAATTCATGCTAGTGTGTCGTTATGTTGAAGACTAAGCTGACTTTGCTGTTTCCGAAACATGGAGGTAGATGTTTAAGCAAACCTGCATTTATCCTTGATATTTAGAAAAGATTTACGTGTCTTTTCGTCCATCAAATTCCTATAAAGATAGTGGAGTGGATTCTAACCCTTTCAATGCGACGTGGCGTCCACACCGGACATGTCGCAAAATCACTGGCACCCCTCCCAGTAACGTGGATATTTGACTTCAATACCCGTTAATGGAAGTGAATTGTTCTTTGTGCTTTAAAATTTGTCATATCTGATCTTTTGAAGACGTATTTGTCTTTTCCATTGACAAAATCAAGGATTTGTCTTTAAGGTCACCAAAAAAATGTATTTTAGCTGCATTGAAGACTTTAAAATGACACCGATTTGTGTAGTTTGTTGAAGACCAAAGTATCATTGATGTTTACCAAAATGTGTATTTTGATTTTTAAATGAACAAGTACAGTATGTGGCATGCATATTCCATCGTTTTCAGACATTTTTTTGCGACAAGGAACTGTTTTGACGCAGTCACCCCTTGGTAAAATGTTTAAAAACGTTCCAGTTTTTGTTACGGTAGCTTGACGGAAACGAGCGACAGCGGTAGTTAAATCTGTCCGACTCGCATGTTTGTGCTCGGCATGTAAAATACGATGCGTCTGAATCGTGTATCACTGATAACCGGGAGGCTGACGTTATTGTCTTAACAAGCACGTCCTTCCGTGTCATCATCGTGGCTGTGATCGCTGGGTTATATGGACGGCATGTGCAGTGCAACGTCCCAAGCGGTAATAAAAGGACAGACACCTCTACTCACAAGTCATGTGTGTCCTCTCTACTATGATTCATTACAGATTTTTTTTTTTTTTTTGGGCAGGCGCAGGGAGGGAGGTCTTGAACCACAGCTTTAATTAGCCATGTTTTAAAATTTTAATCACCTCCCTCCCGCCTTTCCTGTCATCTTGCATGGATGATTCATTCTCGTTTTAAAATTATATTTTTTAAATGATTTATTTGATTATAATTCCATCTGCTTTCCGAGCTACTTATCCTCACGAGGGTCGCGGGAGTGCTGGAGCCAATCCCAGCTATCGTCCAGCGGGAGGCAGGGTACACGTTCAACTGGTTGCCAACCAGTCCTAACCCTAACCCTGGGGGGCAATTTAGAGTCACCAATGAATGCATGTTTTGGGGATGTGGGAGGAAACTGAAGTGCCGAGTGAAAACCCTCGCAGACACGGGGACAAATGCAAACTCCACATAGGTGGGGCCGGGATTTGAACCCCGGTCCTCAGAACCGTGAGGCCAACACTCTACAGCTGCTCCACCATGCTGCCCAAATATGGACATGAATGTTCTATTTCATTACATTTATGTTGTTCAAGAAATGCAAATAAATACAAATACAAGTAAAATTATAAATGCATGCCTTGTGTTTAGAATGTATGTTTGCTGTTAGAAGAAAAAATACATATTGTTAATAACATCTAATAATCTATCTCATTATCTAGTTAGATAATTGTCTGAAAATGAATAATAATTATCTATTAGATAATCAAATCTAATAATAATCTGGACTATAAACCGCAACTTTTGTCACACGCTTTCAACACTGCGGTTTATGTAATGATGCAGCTAAATTATGCATTTTTTGTGATGGCCACCGGGGGCGCTCGAGCAGAAAAAGTAAGCGTGAGACAGGTGAAATACATGTTTTGAGGAAGACGCAAGTTTAGTGTAACTTTGCGCTTTGTGCATGAATACAATTAGCATGAACAGACCCTCATCATGGAATATCCAAGAAGAAATGCATATGACGCAGCTTTCAAGTTAAATGCAATCGAGCTGGCCGATAAAGAAGGAAACAGAGCTGCTGCACACAAACTTGGCATAGATGAATCGAGGATGAGATGCTGGAAACGGCTGCGGGAAGAACTGGACCAACGTAAAAAGACGAAAAAAGCTTTCAGAGGTAATAAAAGCTGGTGGGCTGAACCGTATTGCTGCTGTGTTACCGCACTGTTTGGAAAGAAAAGCTAAGGTATATTATTAAAACTTTGAAAACTCTTTCTGTGTACTGTCTTTCTTTGTAAATATCTCATGTGCGGCTTATAAACAGGTGTGGCTTATGTATGTACAAAATGTTTTTTCCTTTAAAAATGTACTGGGTGAGGCTTATAATCAGGTGCGGTTTATAGTCCAGAAATTACGGTATATTAGACTTGTTTATTTTCAGTGGTGACACATAATTATCTGTATAATTTGCTGAAGATGAAATACTCAATGAAAGTCACCATTTTTTGTGTGTTGTTCACAAATTCACTTACTGCACTTGTCTTTGATGTTTCACACATGTATGATTAGTTGAAAAACATGTCTGTAAATCGTCTCTTTGCAAAAAATGTACATACTTTTGTTTCATTGATGACTCAGTTTTGTTTACGAAATGACGTATTTCTTTGATGTTTATGAAACTAGATACATCATCTTGACAGAGACTGTTGTGTGTCTTTTCAAGTGTTTTTGTATAAACAGGGAAAGCCCAGCCCAGATTTATCTAGCAGCTAAAATTAAATCGCTGACCGTCTGCCAGAATGGCTTGGAACGACATCCCTCTGCCAGTGTCCTCAAACTATGATTTTCATTTTTTTGGATTGGGTGCAGCATTTTGAAGTCGTCACTGACATCTAACAGATACAGTAAAAACTTGGGAATGCAGCGCGGGGTTTTGCGGGCAGTCGTGCAATTTAATCCTCCTTAATCCAGGTTTTGATTCTCCAATTTTGAACCAACAGTAAAACTTGTGCTGTATTTGTAGTTGATTTTGTCATTTTAATAGATATTTTTCTCTCATAAACAAAATAGAGTTGACAGTTTTGACATGTTACCGTTTCAAAATAGTCCCGTTTTGATTGGATTTAATTGAATAATGCGTGACTATTAATGACAAAATGCAGAAAACGGCTTGGTTTGAGGTCTAACTGAGACCTTTATACTGTGCATGAATGTCCACCTTCAACTCGCATGCCCTATTTTCTCGGAGATTTGTAATGAAGCATTTGAGTTTCCCGCACAGTGGAGTGATTAAAAACCTAATCTGCGGGACTCTCCCCCCATCTCTCCCGCGAATCAGCATGCAAGCTCTCCTGCCTTTTTATTACATATCCGGGTGTTGTGTCGCCGGAGAAGTCGCGGCTCGTCTTCCTGACGGCTGATCCTCTCCCGGCGGAATACGTGGCCTACATTTGTTTGCGGTCCGGTCCTTCGACTTAAACGGCGCTTCATCTAAGCACTAAGTTTTCTCTTTCCCTGCATCCCCTTCATGATTCTATTAGGGGTCTTTTTTTTCTTTTTGGGCTTTTGAATAATTTGACCTGACACGTCACACACATTGTATCATTAATGTTTCCTCAATATATATGTTGGGTTTGTTGAAGACTAAATTGTCTTGCACGTTTACAAAACACATTTAATTGTATTTAAAAAAAAAAAAAAAACATTTGTGAAGGGTTAAGAACTAAAACGTCTTTTTTTTAAATCATGAAATCGGCATTGATGTTTTTGAAAACGCATATTTGTCTTTGATGTTGACAAAAACCAAAAAGGTGCCACGCATAATCCATCGTTTTCAGAGATTTAGGGGATGAGGGAGTCCCCCCCCCACGCGGTCACCAAGTAGTTAAAATGTTCAAACTATGGTAGATTGATGGCGAGTAAAGGAGTCCGTAATTTGTTAAATCTTCCCGACTGGCACGTTTATGCTCGAAATCTTATTTTTGCACACAAACAAGCGCACGGAAAGGTCACCTTCTGTGGCTTCATTAGAGGCCGGTTTAATATGGCTGACTGATGTGGCTATAAATCACCACGAACTCCCCCAGGCGAAGATCCCCACACAAACGGCAATAAAGGCGGACTGCGGCACATTTATCAATCTGTAATACCCCCCTCCCCCCCCAAAAAAAAAACCCAACCTTGGCAAAAAATAAATGTTATGTAAGTTTGTTTTTTTTTTTTTCCTTTTTTTGATTTGGTCTTCGTGTCCCCGCAGAGACATAAGCTGCTTTTGTTGCATCAGCTGCTCTGCCACGACAGAGAAAAAATAAAACGAAAGTACTAATCTGGAAATAAGAACAAGTACAAGGAAGGGAAAAGTGTTTGAGGCAGGAAAGATGAAGAGATAAGGGATGTATTTAATATTCAAAGTCTGCACGCGTACAGTAGAAGTGGGACCTACCCAAAAAAAAATCATAATGATGTCAAATGGAATAAGGTAGATACCATCTCACATCTACTTAGTGTTTGTTGGACCAGCCAGGCCTTCTTTTGTCGTGTTAGTCCTAGCACACTGCTAACATTTTTTTTGTGCCGGAGCCGTTTTACTGTGCCGCAGTTCATTTTTTCTACTGCAACTGTGACTTTCTTTGCATTCTGGTAGATATTTGTTGAAAATTTCAGTTGGACAAAACAAGCTTTTAAAGGGGAGTGATAGGGAAAAAAAACAGAAAAAGGAAGAGACGTGTCACCATTTTTTCCTCATATTTCTCAAAGGTGCTACTGACATGAAATTTTCACCAGATGTGACTAACATAATCAATTCATACAAAGAAATTAGAACAAATAAAATCAGAAATGAAGTTTGTGGAATGTGAAATGACTGCACTGTAGCAGCCTATCTGAGCGATGTGGTGGCCATGTTGGCGAGGGCATTGTTCCCAGCAAAGTTCTCATAGACAGTGATATAAATTAACTCACTTTTTCCTCAACTGTGCGTGAATGGGAGGGGCGGAGGAGGAAGAGTGAAGCTCCAAGGAGAAGAGATAGCGAGGGTGGATGACATCACATACTTGGGGTCAACAATACAGAGCAATGGAGAGTATGGTAAGGAATTGAAGAAACGGGTCTAAGTGGGGTGGAACAGCTGGCGGAAGGTGTCTCGTGTTCTTTGTGACAGAAGAGGATGAAGGGCAAAGTTTATAAAACAGTGGTGAGGCCGGCCATGATGTGCGATTTAGAGACGGTGGCACTGAAGAAACAACAGGAAGCAGAACTGGTGGTAGCAGAAATGAAGATGTTGAGGTTGTTGCTCGGAGTGAGCAGGTTGGATAGGATTAGAAATGAGCTCATTAGAGGGACAGCCAAAGTTGGATGTTTTGGAGACAAGGTGAGAGAGAGCAGACTTCGATGGTTTGGACATGTTCAGAGGCGAGAGAGTGATTATATTGGTGGAAGGGTGCTGAGGATGGAGGTGCCCAGGTAAAAGAGCGAGAGGAAGACCAAAGAGAAGGTTGATCGATGTTGTGAGGGAGGACATGACGACAGTGAGTGTGAGAGAGGAAGATGCACGAGATGGGCTTAGATGGAAAAAGATGACACGCTGTGGTGACCCCTCACGGGACAAGCTGAAAGAAAAAGAAGAAGACTCATTCCTCAACTGATTTTCACAAGGGTCACTTTTTTCAGTGTCAAAGCATGTGCTATTAAAACCGAATATTTGAAAATAAGAGCCCCAAAATATTCTCTCTTGTGAAAGGTGCTTCCCAGTTTCTTTGTGAGTTGTGAGCACCTTTCAGCAGCACAATGTTCTTTTTGTGTGCCATCCACAAACATGGAAAGTGGTGATACTTTGCCCCTACTAGCATAGCGTAGTTTCAGGCACGCAAGTAACAGGTCCATGTTTTCTGTACCTAGTGTTCATATCTTCAAAAGCAATAGATTAACAAATGGAAAAAGCAGTCGTGCAACTTCAAGTACTTTCAAATATGGAAAGCCAACACCAGGCGTGTTTTATCCAGCAGGCCTTTTCGAGGAGCATAAACAAAAAGACAAAGAAAAGGAACAGACTTCGACTTAAAAATGAGATGAGAGTTTCACTTGCCAAGGCAAAAGCAAATGTCACATTAATTTCCAGTTTATTCATGTGATTTTTTTTTGTTTTGTTTTTGTTGTTTGAACACATTGATTATATGTTTAGGTGAAATGTCTAAAAATATACTGTCCCTGTTTTGAATTTAAAATGTACCTTTCCCCGCCCAAACACGAATGAAGGATTCCATGAAAGTCGTGTGAAAGTTGCAGGTTCCGTAACCTCCAACAAGATGTAGAACTGCAGTCCTAGTCGTGTCCAGTCCAGTATTTGTGACAACCCCGTAGAAGACAGCCTTAGCATCAGTGTCAGCTGTTTTTGTTTTTCGCGTGCATTATTATGGTGCCGTGTAAGTGCAAAACAAAAACAGCACAATACACCTGAAAACCACCATATTGGTCATTACAGCGATCTTTAATAATCGTTAAAAAAAAATAAAACAAAACCGTCGGATGATTTATATAACCCAATATTTTTCAGTCGCACGCTACTCACGTGGGCCTTGTCTGATAAATGCTCGAGATAATGAAGCAATCGGCCTCAGTGCACATTTATGAGCGTGACACCACACCTGATAGCTAAAGTACACGCATGCACCGCACTTCAGTGTCGCCACCATGGCGAGAAAGGGGAACATGGAGCTGGGCGAGGAGCGTGGGCCTTCTCGGGGTCTGAGCACCCTGGAAACGTTGCTGGTGGTCCTCTTCGTGGTCATGACCGCTTTGAGCGTGGCTCTGGTGGTCCTCCACTTCGTCCGCAGCGAGGAAGACCCCGCGCCGATTCAAGAGGGTGAGGATGAGCCGGTGCTGAGTTCGCGAGGATAAGTGCGAAAGAAAATGGCTGCGTGGATACAATGTGCGGAAAGGCAGAAATTACGCTTCAAAAACATAATTTATTTTCATCAAATGGATTAAAATCACGAATTTCTTTTCACTACAGAATTTATTTTCATGAATATTTACAGAAATACAAATGGTTTTCTTTCCAGACTTGTACAGATGAAGCAAATTATTTGCACATACCTCGGGTCAAAATTTTCCACAATGCTGAATCACTGCTTTTGCAAAATATTTATTGTCTTCCCCTATTCAGGGCCGGACTCCGGCTGCGGCGGTCCACAGGAGCTCACCGCAGCGTCGGGCACCTTCACCAGCCGCCACTACCCCAGTAGCTATGACAACGGCAGGAGTTGCTCCTGGCACATTACCGTGGACCCTGACAAGGTGATTTGACGCCCGCTGTCACATTGTTCACGGATCTATAAATCATCTGTCCGAACTCTCTTCCTTTTGGAATATTCCGCACATGCCACAATTATGAGATTCTCTCAATTTACTTCTGTGACGATGGTACTTTCATTTCTTGGATGATGAAGTTCTGTCGTTCGTTTTGTGATTCATTTTCATTTCTTTGATGGCGCGCAGAAAATGTTGTCAATTTTTGTGACGGTTCATTCCTCTGATGGACAGCGGTGGCATTTTCTTATTTTGCTGTTTTAAGGATTCGCTAAATTTTATCATTTGACTTCTGTGAGGATGGACAATTGTGAATCTATTTTTCTTATTTTTTCAGTTAAATTTCGATTCTTGTTTTAGTCGTGTAATAATGAACAGTTATAACATTTTCCAGTTCTTCAAGTGAATTTCTTTGACGCTCAACGTTTTGGTTTTATTTCTGGGATGATAAGAAGGATATTGAATTTCTACAATGATTTATGGGTATAAGGGGTTTTAATTAAAAAATGAAATTGTACTTACATTTTCTTGTTTTTCAGTTTTAAGTTTTTGATGATGACTGTTATGTTATTTGTATTTCTATTTCTGCAGTGATGCCAGTTCCATTTTTTTTTCATTCCTTCTGTTTTAAATTTGGCGGCACGGTGTCTCAGCTAGAAGGCGCTGACTTCACAGTTCTGAGGTCCAGGGTTCAATCCTGGACCCGCCTCTGTGGAATTTGCATGTTCTTCCCGTGCCTGCTTTGGTTTTCTCCGGGCACTGCGATTTCCTCCCACATCCCAAAAAAACATGAAACGAATAATTGGACATTCTAAATTGACATGATTGTGAATGCAGCTGTTTTTTTCTATGTGCCCTGCGATTGGTTGGCAACCAGTCCAGGGTGTACTCTGCCTCCTGCCCGTTGACACCTGGGATAGGTTCCAGCACTCCCACAACCCTCGTGAGGATAAGCGGCTAAGAAAATTGATGGATGGATGGACATTTTAAATTGGCGCTGCATAGACTTTACTGCAGCCAGAAGTCAAATTCCCTCTTGAAAAGCATCGTTTCGTTTGAAGTACTACGACAGACGCTCAGCGCGTTGCCAGATCGTAAGCAGAGTTTGTTTACTGATTGTCTAATGTGAGGCCAAGCAGTGGAGGACAGCTGGGATAGACAAAACGCAAAACAGACAGATGGCTGCCTCTGTCCCCTTTCATCATTCCTTTCCCTGATAAAAAAAAAAAAAGATTGAAGAGAAAACCTTGATGCAGTGCTGCCTCTGCGCCAAGCTTCGCACTCTTGTAGCATTATCAGAGTAGATTCCACGTCCACGCCCGTTTGCAACATTTCATTTCACCCCACCACAAAAAAAAATAAATAAATGATGAAAAATTTGTTTTGGTTGCAGGTGATTTCTCTGTGGTTTGAAGAGTTTGCCTTGGAGGATACCAACTTGTGCACTGCAGACTTCATCACGCTGCGAGATTCCTCGGGAGTCATTGGTTAGCAGTCGGGCCTATGTCGCGACGGCGTGATGTTCCAACAAGCCAGCTCTTGATGACTATTTTTGCGTGCCGTTTGCAGGCAAATATTGCGGCTACAGCAAACCGTTGCCTCTGGTGTCCCTCACCAACCAGCTGACCGTCTACTTCGACACCAACGACCGAAAAACAGACCAAGGATTCAAGGCTCGTTACGAAGCCGTGCCTCCGGAGCGCACCTCAGGTAAGATGACGCCGTGTTCCGTTGACCTAGAAAATGGAGTGGCGCCGGATGAAGGTGGGAGAAGGGGATTGTGGGTGTGTAGTCTGCGTGTACCCTCTGGAATGAAATGTCCTCCATGATGCCACCAGAAATAGCCGGAGCTGGTGGCCCTCTTCATGGTGACCGGGGCGATCTGCTGACCCCTGGCTTTCCCGAGCAGAACTACCCCAATGGAGCGCTCTACCAGGTAACGCATAATGTGGCCTTGGGAGTCTTAAAGGAGGTGAAAGCTTTTGTATTTCAGGGTGTCCTGAACACAAGACCTCAAAACTCACTTGGAAAAGGAATACTGTAGTCCCCAACACCAGCTTCAACAGCACATGAAAAGTCTGAAGGACTCAGACTCCAAATTGAAAACATAAAGTCAGCAGTTTGGGCATAATCCAAAATTTCCATTCTCTATGGAAACGGGAACTCAAAAACCGTAACTTAACTCTACAAGATCTTAGCTTGACTGAACTCCTGCTTGTGAATTTGGAAAAGCAAGCTCCAAACGGAACAAATTAGCCTATCCTGGACTAATGGGCAATGCTAACTCGCAAAAGCTCAAACTTTGCTGATGATTTTGACATTTTGCGACTGAAAATGAAATGTACTCATAACTCAATTCCACAAGGCAACATCTTTGCTCGTAACTAATTTTGTAACGTTCAGTTCAGAGATGATTTTGCTCAAATGATTCATTAGAGCCCGTTTGAACTCTGATGCGCGACAAAATAGCAGCCCCTACTGATGCCTTGCAAATTATGACGGAGATGATCTTTAATGCTGATTAGTTAATTGATTAATATTGATTACTTTTTAAAAAGTGGAAAATCACCGTGCCCGAAGGCGAGAGGGTTCGACTGACATTCACCTCCTTCGACCTGGTGCCCGAGGTGTGCGGAGACTTTGTGCAAGTTTACGATGGCGCTTTGTCATTAGGTAAGTCCAAAATAATAACCCATAATACTTGGTTAATGAACTCTATTTCAAAAGGATTACAGTATTCAATTTTACCCGACTGTTGCAAGGTAAATTCTGCGGTGGAGCCTTGCCCAAGCCGGTGGAGTCCAGCACCAACACAATGATGGTGCGCTTCAAATCGGACAGCACCAAAAGATCCAGAGGGTTCCGGGCCACCTTCACCAAGTCCAGCCTCCCGCCTATTGTGGTCCCCACCACTATGAGGCCCACAGCCACATCCAGACCCATCACCCAGACATCACCCACTACCGCAGTTACCGGTAAAAAAAATCATCCAATTTGGTCCTGTAGGCGGTGGTAATGCTTGTTAGGGAATGCACCAAAACCTCTTAGCTGCTCAATATTTTTCTGTCCTCTGATTGGCTGGTCAAGGAAAACACACCTGTAGTGAGCTGCACACATGTAATTTTCGTTTCTGGTGCTATGTTTTATTATATTGACTCCGAAGTGCTGCCCAATGTGAACTATCACTAGGATATTAGTGAAAAACTGCAATTTAAATACATCTGTAAAGTTTTCTACTAGCATATAGATGCCACAGGAGGGTGATAAAACACTGCTTTTTCTCGAAGATCCTCCTCAATGCACTTTAACATAATCCCTTGGCATGTAAATGTTGAAAAAAAGCACTATTTAAATCTAAATTAACCTCTTCAATTCACCTCAACATAGTTCCTTTCGCACCCAAATATCACAAGATGCCGGCGAAACATGTATTTAGTCTAAATCAAGTTCCTCAACTCACTTCAACATTGTTGCTTGAAATAAAGATGTCACAAGATGGTAGGAAAGCTCTTTAGTCTAAATGGAGCGCCTCAATTCAGTTTGACATATTTTCACTGGATTGCATTTTTTGGTATGGTATTGATGGTCTCTACGGCAGAATTAAGAGGGGGATTAAATCGAGTAAATCCCCAGTGAAGGTCCAATTAAGAAAATTAAGGGAAGTGGCAAATTTGCAGGTACTCTCCAAGTGGCCAATTAGGATGAAACATGTACACAGACATATTTTCTATAAATGTCACGTTTGAAATTTTGTGTGTGTGTGCAAATGGATGGCACGGTGGACCAGCTGGTAAAGCGTTGGCCTCACATTTCTGAGGTCCTGGGTTCAATCCCAGACCCACCTGTGTGGAGTTTGCATGTTCTCCCCGTGCCTGCGTGGATTTGGTCCGAGCACTCAGGTTTTCTCCCACATCCTAAAAATATGCAACATTAATTGTAGACTCTAAATTGCCCCTAAGTCTGAGTGTGAGTGCGGCTGTTTGTCACAATGTGCCCTGCGATTGGCTGGCGACCAGTTCAGTGTGTACCCCGCCTCCTCCCCGTTGACAGCTGGGATAGGCTCCAGCACTACCCGCGACCCTCGTGAGGATAAGCGGCGAAGAAAATGGATGGATGGATGTGTGCAAATGCATTCCTGAGATGTTTTTAAAGTGTGTTTAAATGGTGTTTAAAAGCATGTGAGGGTTAAAGCTATTTTAAAAAAAGTTTTTTTAATATAGTCCCTCTATATTGCAGTAATTTTTTTAACATTATCCACCTATATTGCGAATTTTCACGTCTCGCGGAAGTTTCTGGAATGTCCAGGGTTCACTGTTTGACCATTTCGAATAACAATGAGTCTCTCTTGATGTGACTGTTCTTTTCTCAGGTGGTCCGGTTATTCTCAACGGGCGCAAGGGATCCATCCAGTCGGAGGGCTTCCCGAATCCATATCCCGCTCACCTGAACGTGTCCTGGAGGATAAGAGTACCCAAAGGGTTTCTGGTTAAGATGGACATCGTCGAATTGGCCATCACAGGAGAAACGGGGCAGTGCAAGGACGACAAGCTGGTCGTATCGGACGCTTATAGCACGCTAGGTGATGTCTTTTGACACAAACCTATCCGTTCTTCATATTTTTGACTAAATAGGTAACTGATTTTCCGACAGACAGATGTTATTATTGTCCGTAGTCTCAACCTTGCTGCCGTGCACCTGCTGTGCGTCCTCTACTTTCACATAGTCTCAAAATGCTATCAGATTGTAGATACAGATTGAAGACATTTCCCCTGAAGTGAGCCTCCTTAACTTTAAATTTGACGATCCCTGATGTAGTGGATATGATTATAGGATACCATCAAAGTGTACACACCCCCCGCACACACACAACAACAGTCTGAATGACAAATAGCGTCCTCTGCATGCCGGCCTAACAGTCTCCCATGTCAATTTCCAGGCACGCACTGTGGCTACCTCCGTCCTCCAGTTGTGGTGGGCGCCACCGACACTCTGTCTGTCTCCTTCTTGTCTGACGGTCGCCTCACTGACAGAGGCTTCTCTGCCAAGTGGGTGGCCGTGCACCCCGAGGATATAGCAGGTACACACATGTACACGCGCACACACATCGAGAAGCAGCTCATGAAGCCCCACGATAAAAGCGCGTCGCCTTCTGTCCTGCAGTCAGACTGAATTATATTACAAAATGCAACAGGAACTTTGTCACGTTGAGCCGCCGTGTGACCCCCCCCCCCTAAAAAAAGAAAAAAGGAATCTTTTATGGCTTTCTTGATAAAGAAGCAAAGTTGCACATGGACGTGATAGAGACATAATTATCATTGTGCAATAACAATAACAATACAATAACAATAAATGATGTCTGTGCATTTTAAGTGACAGTGCATCAGTGGAACAACTTATAATAGACACAGTATAACACATAATTACATAATACAATACTAATAAAAGTAACAATAATAATAATAATGGACTGCAATAATAATAATGAAACAAATAACAATAATAACCATTCTTATAGCAATGTTGTGATTTTTATACATGAGTGTACATATTGTATCATAGTGCTTAAAATAATGGGCATGTCATTTATCGAATGTTACGATAATAATAATGCAATACAACAATAGTATGTACAGTATTTACAGTTGTCATTATTCATTCTTATATAATGTACATAAGAACGTTTTAAGAATGTAATACTGATGCATGTTCGTTAAGAGTCACAATGCAGATTTCTATATTTTGTGAGTTATTATATTATATTTGCATTTTTTTAATACATTTTACATTACATTCTTTTACATATTATTATTATTGCTGGTAATAATGGTCGTCATAGTAGTAGGTTGACATGCAATGTTGAATTTACTAAAGTAAAGTTAAAGTACTGTAAATGTATATTTTGGAATAATTATGTTTTAGTGGTATCAACATACATAATCCTATATTTAGTGTTTCTATAATGATAAATTATCTGAAAAAAATATTAATGTGACATTAAAATATATGGTTCCCATTAAAATTGACAGCAGTCACAGTCTATTCAATTAATGTGTTGTATTCAATTTGTATATTTTCAATGCATATTTTTTGTGTCATTTGATATAATTGTTTGAGTATCTATAATAAGAATAGTTGTAAAAACAATTATCAGCTTTATGTATTATTTTATGGATCCAATGTCGTAATAAATATGAAATAACACCAACAATAAATCAGTTTTAGGGTCATATTTTGGATATGAAAGACCGAAAATATGATATATTTCAGTCAGTACCACAAAAGTGCCACTCAGAGTCACTTGAAAGCCAAAAGGAAAGGACACGCACAAACTGCGGTTTTCATTTTTTTTGTCCAGAAATCCAGGGATGTGGTTTGTCGTCCAAGGAGGAGATTGGGGTTATCAAGTCGCCCGACTGGCCCAAAAACTACAAGGCCAACGCCGAGTGCATGTGGAACGTGGCGCTGCCGTTCGGCAAGAAAATCACGCTGACCTTCACTCACTTTCAGCTGGAGCCCAAAAACTTCCTGTTGTCCAAGTGTAACGACAACGTCGTGGTGTACGACATCAACGGCGTGACCAATGCCTTGATTCAGAAGCACGGTGGGCGCTAGCTACACGACCACACCACCTTGTCACCATAAACAACTCCAATTACTTTTGGTATCCTTCAGGACCATTTTGTGGCACCAGGATCCCTCGGAGCATCCAGACCAAAGGAAACAGGATGGTGGTACGCTTCCATTCAGACTTATTCCTGGAGGACAAAGGTTTCAGGGCCTACTGGACTACAAATCCCAGCCTGCCTGCACCGACTGAGCCACCTGTACCACCTAATCCTTGGGACGGAATTAAAATAGGTGGAGTATTACTATAAAAGTGGGAAGCGCAGAGGTTAGGGTTAGGACTAGGCTAAGTAGTACGGGTTAGGTAGGGGTTTGCATACGGGTAAGGCGTTTCAGGCTTCAGGTTCGTAGTTATGTTAAGCTCTTAAGGGGTGGTTAGGTTAAGGTTATGTGGTTACGGTTGGGGTAGGGGATTAGGTTGGAGTATTAGGATTAAGTGGTACAGTTAGTTAGGGTAAGGTTCATTTTACAGTTGAGTGTTAAGAGTTCGGGAAAGTGATGGATTTGGTGTCAAAGCTGAGATTAGGGGCTATGCAGTACGACACCATACAATTTGTACACTTTTGCTACAACAAAGAGATTAATAGTCCGTTTCTGGTCCTGTTCCAGACTGGCCCAGCAAATGCGGTAAACCAGCCATCCCTCCGAATATTATGTCGCGCATTGTGAACGGAGAGGCAGCCAGGCCTCACTCGTGGCCCTGGCAAGTGTCCATGCAGGTGGGAGATTGGCCCCTTAAAGCCAGTATTTGTTTTTTACAACAACTCTGACCACTGTGGTGTGGTCTTGACTGACAGGTGTGGCCGTCCAGTCAACCTGACCCAATTTTCTTCCATATATGTGGCGGTACGCTTATTCACAAGAACTGGGTGCTCACAGCAGCTCACTGCTTCATTAAGTAAGTTTGTTAAGAGTTATCAAGAAGTAGCAAACGTAGAGTATATAAAATCTAATATGCATGTGAGATGCAAATTCTGTTCCAGCTACGCCGACGAGCTGTACCGCTGGCAAATGTGCCTGGGCAAGCACAACCTGACCGTCACAGAGCCCAGCGAGCGCTGCTTGGGCGTGACGGGCATCTACCGCCACGAGGCCTTCAAGTACCCCACTGTGCCCACCGTGGAGTTCGACATCGCCCTGGTCAGGCTGGACGGAGAGGCCGAAGTCGCGGACGAGATCGCTTACGCCTGCCTCCCCTCTCCGGAGGAGGTGCTGCCCGGGGAAAAGAAGTGCTACGCCACCGGATGGGGGGACGAGACGGGTACGTCGGCATCCATTCTGACGAGAAAAATTTTCCCTTCCATTTGATGTCGGTACATTTCATACGGGACAGGTGCAGGAAAAAGATGGTTCCGACAGGCAGTGTGAAAGGGGCGAACATATTTAATGTTCATCGATGTTTTTGTTGACTACAGTGAAAGTGTTGAGATGATTGACTTGTTAGATAATATTCCTAAAGAGGGATTTTAAGAACTTCAAGTAGCTCAGGAATAAAATGGAATAATTTTGTCAAAATCACACTTTTTAATGGATGATACATTTTGGTGGTCAGTCTTGGTCGCCTAACTTAAAATGTCAGGTAATTGTAACAGACGTCAAGAGCAGGAAAACATTAAAAATTAATCTTTTAGCAGAATGTAACAAAATACTATTTTCTATGATTTGTTTTGATCCCCCCCCCCCCAAAGATTAAATATGGCTCAATAAAGTTTGAGAAACTGCGAAAAATTATGGATGGGTATTGGAAGATTAACACGGTTTTGCACGCTCTGTCTTTAGGCGATTCCCTCAAGCCTAAAGTGGCAGACGCTCTAAACCAGGTGGCTTTACCTGTGGTACCGTACAACACGTGCAAGAGGTTGGACTACTGGTGGTTCCAGGTGAAGGCCTCCATGATTTGCTGTGGTTACACGCTACCCGACGAGCTCAAGTCCGTCTGTCAGGTAAAAAAAACAGCCAACTGGAGATGGGCGGGCTACAGGGTCCCTCCTGTGACGTTTCCTTGATTTTTTGCGACACAGGGAGATTCCGGCGGTCCTCTGGTGTGCCAGGATACTCCCGACAGTCCCTGGGAAGTGCACGGAATCACCAGCTTCGGTCCCATTGGGTGCATCATGAACAAGAAACCCTCGGTGTTCACCCGCTCGTCCGCCTACCTCCCCTGGATCAGCAACGTCATACGCAAGGACATCTACAACCAACACAGTAGGGTTCATTCTTGAGGTTTTTGTTGTTTCACAGAAGTACTCACATTTTGTACAGTGGAACCTCGGTTTAACAGATGAACAGAGGCGACGGATTGTCCGTTCAATCCGATTGTCCGTTAAATTGAGAAACGATTTTTTTGTGGCCAAGCATCCGGGTGTGGCGGAGCCAAGAACTTGACGGGCACAGGCGGCACCTTGTCCTCCATGGGCTTCCCAGCCAGCTACAGCAACAAAGCCCGTTGCCAGTGGAACATCCACGCACCGGTGGGCAAACTGGTGCACCTTCACTTCAGCAACTTCTCTCTGGAGGAGAGTCAAATGTGCTTGAGCGACAAAGTCGACATTTCGGATGCAACGGGAAGTCTGGGTATGGACATCTAATGTATTTTTACACTTTAAAACACTCTATGTATTGGACTTTATATACATTTTATTTTTTTTTTACAAGATATTTTATTCATTAGGACTATTTTACTGACACTTTGTGCATGTTCCTTCTCCCCGTGTCAGGCACTTACTGCAGTCACACGCCACCCAAGGACCTGGTGAGCGACGGGAACTCGCTTCGCATCAGCTTCTCGTCCAACGACAAGGTGGTGGACTTCGGCTTCGCGGCCACGTGGAAGGCGGTGGACCCTTCGGAAGGTAAAAGGTCTCACTAGGACAGTGGTTCTCAAAAGGTATCTTTCCACAATAAAAGAATGCAAGTATAATGTTATCCATCCATACATACATACATAAATTTTTTTAGCCACTTATCCTCACGAAGGTCTCGGGAGTGCTGGGGCCTATCCCAGTTGTCAACGGGCAGGAGGCGGGGTACACCCTGAACTGGTTGCCAGCCAATCCCGGGGCACATAGAGACAAACAACAGCCGGACTCACAATCACACCTGGCGGAAATTTAGAGTGTCCAATTAATGTCGCATGTTTTTGGGATGTGGGAGGAAACCGGAGTGCCTGGAGAAAATCCACGCAAGCATGGGGAGAACATGCAAACTCCACACAGGAGGGTCCGGGATTGAACCCAGGACTTCAAAACTCTGAGGCCAACGCTTTCGAGCTGAACCACCGTGCCGCCATCATAAATGTTTTTTTTTTAATTACTTGTTAAAACGTGATGTCCAGCCCTCTGCACACTGACCTTAATATGTTATTATTCCAAATGTATCTTGAAAACAATGCAACTATATTTAAGTAAGACTATGATTTTTTTTATCCCATCAAAACACAATAACAGCTTGACTTTTTTAAAATTTTTAAATTTGACTTACTGAGCTACAGACTTCTTTATATTCTATCATGTTATTACTGCATGTTTTTATAGCACACAATAGTGTTATTTTTTTGTGGGGCAGGAAGAGATTAATGGCATTTATTACATTCATTTGAAAGTTGATTTGATATAGTAGTGATTTGAGATTGGTGGTGGATCAGCTGGAAAGCATTGACCTCACAGTTCTGGGGAGCCGGGTTCAATCCCGGCCCTCCCTGTGTGGAGTTTGCATGTTCTTCCCGTGCCTGTGTGGCTTTTCTCCGGGCACTCCGGCTTCCTCCCACATCCCAAAAACATGCAACATTGATTGGACACTCAAAATGGCCTCTAGGTGTGATTGTCAGTGTGGCTGTTGTCTGTCTCCATGTGCTCTGCGATTGGCTGGCAACCAGTTCAGGGTGTACCCCGCCTCTTGCCCGTTGACAACTGGGATTGGCTCAATCACTCCCACGACCCCTGTGAGGATAAGCGGCAAAGAAAATGGATGGATGGATTGGAGATACTAGCGTGTTCTTAAATAAGATGAAAAAATACTTTTTTGACAAAGAAAAAGTTTGACTTCAGAATGTTTTGTTGACTACGAGTTCATTATTTTTCAGCTCCTTGTGGAGGAACGTTTAGCAGCCCCCAGGGTGAGCTCACCAGTCCCGACTGGCCCAAAGACTACCCTGCTCAAGCCGTGTGTACGTGGAGGATCCGGGTCTCCGGTGCCGAAAGCATCCACGTGGCCTTCACGCACTTTGAGCTGCAGGCCGTCAACGTGCTCGGGAACTGCGTAGACTATGTGGAGGTCTTCAACGGGGAGAACATGACGTCGCAAGGTTGGTCCCCACTAACTCCACTTTAACTTATCGCAAACAGGGGGGTGATAGGTGCTGAAAATTGGAAATGGTGGGGGTGGGGGTTGAAAAAAATTGTCAAGTGGGAGGCAGATGGGGGGAGCTGAAATACCCCCAATTTGAAAACCGCTGGGAATTTTCCAAACTTTCCTTAAGTGTCTGCATGAGTCTGTAAATTGCTTTTCACATTTTCTTTTCCCCCACAGGTCGCTTCTGCGGCTTTGCCCCACCACCCGAACTGAGCGTGCCGGGCGACACGGTGGTAATCCGTTTCCTCAGCAACAGCGTCAACCGGCAGCAGGGTTTCCGCGGCTACTGGACCACCGACGCCGACCTCATCCCGACTCTACCTCCTCCCACGCCCAACCCGTGGGACAACATCACCATCAGTGAGTTTGAGATGTGACCCGTTGCTTTTACAGTCTAGAATGAGAAGAATGAGAAGAAGTCTAGAAGAATACTTTTCAAGGATAAATTGATTGAAAGTGATACTTCAGTAAAAGTGCAAATATCATAACAGAAAATAACTATAGTTGGCATTAAACTTAACTGAGTCAAAGTCTTATATATCAGATACTTGGTGTACTTGTGATTTTCTTATATAAAATGTATGAGTATTGGAGGCGAACACATTTCTGAAAAGTGCATAGTTAGTGTTTGGATTTTTTCATTTGACTTTTTATTTGTTTACTTCATTGGTGTAGTCTGTTAGCTAATGATCGACGTAAACAGACACGCTTTAGCTTTCCCGCCATCTTAGCATTATGGCTAAACAAGCTCATGATAACTAAAAGCACATTGTGATTTTACTGGATTGATATACGTTAATTTAACCTACCAAACTGGGTAGGGAGTTTTTTTTTAGGTACACATACAGTAAGAGGTGCTTTCAGGCCAGTGTATAAAAGCAATTTCCGGAGATAACGCATAAGTAGATAACACCCGTGTCATATCATATTATTCTTTTCTATTTTGGCTTTGCGGTTCAGCCATTATTGTCAAAGACACTCTTTTTTTTTTTTTTTTTGTGATTTGCTTTTGTGGTAACAAGGAACCAAGATGCTTCAAGAAAATATATGAAAGTATATAATTGAAGTGGAGTAGAAGTGACGGTTACCAGAAATACAAATCACAAACAGATTTCTGGAAAAATGCGCCGTTTCAGCGCCGTAACAGTGTGTATTTCGTTTTATTAAAAGATTGTTTGACAAAGCACATCTAATAATCGGGATAACTCGTACCAGGCTGGCCACAGGACTGCGGGAATCCGGCAGTGGCCCCCAATACTGGCACAGCGAAGGTGGTTAATGGAGAAGAAGCGGTGCCCCACTCCTGGCCCTGGCAAGTCTCCATGCAGGTAAGCGTCCCATAGAGGATCATGGAAATCATCATCAAACCTTTATTAACTGTACAGATGATTTTTTTTCAAGACACATTTTAACATCTTAACCCTCATGAGTGTAAAAAGAAGTGAAAGTCCTTAGAAGTAAAACAATACATGGGAACCAAATGTTGTTTTGTGTCAGTGGAAACAGTTACAAATTTTGTGACATTCAAAATGAAACTTCAAAACCCTCAGCAGTAAATTCCCCAGTACATGAAAGATGATCATGTTTTTATTTGCAATATGCTACGTATTAATTCCACTGTTAGTGGATTTTTTTTTTATTAACTGAAAACATCCCGTATTTGGTGTTTTGCGCTCAGGCCGAACCACAACTTTTTCTTGCCTTGGCCTGGGCACCATGCTAACTTCATGTTGAGGAGTGAGTTGAGGAGCTTCTTTTAGACAAAAGTAGTGCTTTGCTGCCATACTGTGGCATTTATGGGCAATTATTGGCCCAGGCTCAGTCCCCACACCTGCAGATTTGAAAAAAAATTATGGAAATAAAAGACGGTGGAGCAGCTGGTAAAGCGTTGGCCTCACAGTTCTGAGGTCCTGGGTTCAATCCAGGACCCGTGTGGAGTTTGCATGTTCTCCCCATGCCTGCGTAGGTTTTCTCTGGGCACTCTGGTTTCCTCCCAGATCTCAAAAACATGCAACATTCATTGGACACGCTAAATTGCTCCTAAGTGTGATTGTGAGTGCGGCTCTTTGTCTCTATGTGCCCTGTGATTGGCTGGCAACCAGTTCAAGGTGTACCCCGCCTCCTGCCCAATGACAGCTGGGATAGGCTCCAGCACTCCCCCGACCCTTGTGAGGATGAGCGGCTCAAAAAATGGATCGATGATGCAATATTGTTACCCGTTAAGCATCGGATATCGGAAAACAAATGGTGCTGCAGACCATATAACAATACTTAGAGGTGTATATTCTTTATCCTCTGTGAAGAACAACTGGCAGCTGGGATAGGCTGCAGCACTCCTGCAACCCTCGTGAGGATAAGCGGCTAAAAAATGGATGGATGGATGGATGGATGGATACTTACTAATTCTGTTAGTGGATTTTCTTGTGTTAAGTGAAAACATCCCATATTTGGTGTTTTGCCCTCAGGACGAACCACAACTTTTTCTTACTTTGGCCTGGGCACCACAAGTTATGTCATGTTGAGAAGTGAGTTAAGGAGCCTCATATTCATATATTATTATAATATTTAGATTGTGGCATTTATGGGCAATTATATACTCATTGATTTTCGCCATTCGCAGCAAGGCTCAGTCCCTACACATGCAGATTTGAAAAAAAAATGTAAATAAAAGAATGAAAGAGTAAATTGGTCAAAAGGTTGATGTGATGTGTGCACAGCAATTGATTGACGACAAGCTGATTGAAATCAGCTCGAATAAGCTCCAGGTGACCTGGGACCCAAGTCAAGTCAAACCCTGTACTTCATTCCCTCTCCAGGTCAAGCCGGTCTCTTTCATCCCTTACATACACAACTGTGGCGGTTCATTGATCCATGAGGAGTGGATCCTAACAGCTGCCCACTGTTTCATGACGTAAGATAGACACAATAGAAAAGTGACCCCCCCCCCCTTTTTTTTTTTATTAAAGCAACTCTTTGGAATTGAAATTTCTTCATTGCTTTACAGCCCCTTCAACCAATCCTCGTACTGGCGCATGTGCCTAGGGAAGCACCACATGAACTCCTCCAGGGACGTCCCGTCAGCGGAAGAATGCTACAAGGTGGACGGCATCATCCGTCACGAGGGCTTCGTCTACGAGCAGGACCGCAGCGACATCACCCATGACATCGCCCTGGTGCATCTGGCCCAACGCGTCAACATGACACGGGAGATCAGCCCCGTCTGTCTGCCCCGGTCCGGGGTTGTGGTGGAGGCAGGGACAAGCTGCTTTGTCACCGGCTGGGGGGATGAGAAAGGTATACTGAAAAACCCAAGATATTGAGAATTCTGCGGGATCTGAAATTGGGGGGGGGGGGGGGGGGGGGAATTCTGAAAATGACCGAGCGTAAACAGAAACCCATCTCACAGGAGAGCGGATGAATACATGCAGGCTGACTTGGACTTTTTACCCGCTCTATTGATTTGTAGGGAACTTCATCTCTCAAGTGTCTGAGAAACTCAACCAAGCAGCTCTTCCTGTGGTGGACTTCAAGACCTGCAGCAAGCCCGCCTACTGGTGGGACATCCTGCGGCCCAACATGATCTGCGCTGGCTACGAGTCCCCGGATGAGCTCAAGTCAGCGTGCCAGGTGAGAGGACACCTCTGTCCTTAGGGGCCATTTTTAACAGAGTGCAGGAGCATGGGTGTGAATCATTGGTCCTTTTCACTCGTTTTGTTTTTTATTTTGTTTTTTACCCCGTGTCACTGATCTGTCTGAAAAATACCATCACAGATTGTAAGAATTAAGTCCATCAATATTCTAGCTTCAGAAGTAGTATCGGACCCGTAACAGAGGTAGGACGCCGCCTGTGTGTAAAGGTTATTCTACAATGCGCAGACAGAAAAATGATCTTAAATACTCACTATCTCAGAATATCCTGCCTTTTCTGGGTTCTGTGTGAAAGTCAGAAAATGTCAGGAGCCGATGCACCAATTCAATACGATTTCAGTGTGAAATAGTCAAATAATCCAATAGCCCATTTCACATTGTTCTGAAATTTTCAAGCTTGACTCTGATATGCCAAATTTTCAGGATCTCTGTGTGACACAGGTTTATAAAGTATTAACTACTTTGTACATATTTTGTACACTTGTCAGTGTTAATTCTGGACCTGGAAATGTATGCTGTCCTCTCATAACTGGTGCTCACGTAACCGCTTACTTTGTTTGTGATCACTCATCCAAAATATGTGTGGGCGCATAATCGCAGACCAAACATTAAATACTGTAGGGGCATTGTATTATTCTTGGCTGCAGCTTCTTCTTTCCACCCCTCAGGGCGACTCTGGGGGCCCCTTTACTTGCAAGGCTGGCGGGGCCAACGCCACCTGGGAGGTACACGGCGTGGTCAGTTTCGGACCCCAGGGATGCATCAAGGACAAGAAGCCGTCGGTGTTTACGCGCGTTTCTGCCTTTAGCCACTGGATCCATGACAACATCAGGAGGTTCACATATGAAAGGGACCACTAAGATCCTGTGTTACCTTGACTTACAAGTTTAATTTGTTCTGTGACCATCTGATAAGAAAAATAGCCAGGGACAGTGTTGCACCTACTGTATAATAACATACAGTTAATCAAATGTAATGAATTTAAACATTTTTTGCATCATGATTTCATGCTTCAAATCAATGGACATTGTGCTGCTTGTTTTGATGTATGCGCCTTGGCCACCTGGGAGCAAAATAATGCGTAGAAATCCTAAATATAAAACACAGATTTGACGATGAAACACAAAGAGGACCCTTATAACAAAAATTTCAGTACTAATAGTCGTATTTCGCTGAACATAAAGAATGTTTGCTTGTGAGAATTCTTGACTATATGTGTTGCCACAGTGTTTGAGTTCAAATATTAGTGGTTTAAAGGTTTCTAACGATCTAATATCGATGCTAGTTTTGTTTGCCCATTATGCATGATGTGTTAGCATTAAGCTAGCAGACTTTCTTAAAACAAAGTTCTTGCGGTTTAGTTGAATTTGTAACCTGTTATTGTCATTGTTTTTATTTTCACCGTGAACTTCAACTGGGAATGGTAATGTGCAGCTTGAAGTAAGCACACTGTATGTTACTATAAAGTACACTAAAGTATTTTTAGTTACCTTTTAGTATTCATTCTACCTTATGTTTTATCTACCTTCCACTATGCCTCCTGTGGACAGGGGTTGAGAATTAATATTCAACTGCAATTCATCTGGTGTGTCCAATTATTTTGTG
The DNA here is from genome assembly GCF_019802595.1 of Syngnathoides biaculeatus. Classification (NCBI taxonomy): domain Eukaryota; kingdom Metazoa; phylum Chordata; class Actinopteri; order Syngnathiformes; family Syngnathidae; genus Syngnathoides; species Syngnathoides biaculeatus. The sequence continues at coordinate 11,357,769 of NC_084648.1, read as the reverse complement.
ATGCCAACTCATAATATTATAGTTCTAATTTTCCCTATTAAAATATGCATTTTGTTAATTCGATGCGTGGTGTTGGAAGGGGGGGCAGAATGATAAGACTTTGTGTTCACTTTTTATAACCACTTTATTTCATATTTTGTAACAGCCATCCATTTTCTGAACCGCTTTATCATCACTACAATTCCCTAAATTCGTGATTAATTTTTAATGACATTGTACAGTTTAAATTAGTGGTTTCCAAAGTTTTTTGTGGGGTTGTATTAACTTAAATGTATTTTTTATTTTGTCAGTAATTATTATTATGAGACATCACGCCCTTTTAAACCCTGCTTATTTCTTTATTTGTTTCAACGTTGCTATGCTAATGGCTAGCACTTTGGTCGGATGTAAGCAATTGCGCATGCGTCGAAATTGGGATTCCTCCAGACGAAACAACTGAAAGCCCATTCGAAGTTTGGGCTAGTTCACGTGACCGGGGGTCTCAGCCAATGGGAGAGCCCGACTCAGATTTCAGCCCATGGAGTCGGAGAGGAGGAAGGAAGCGATTTAATAATGGAAGAAAAAAAAAAGAAAACTAGCGAGCGGTACAAGTTTAGTTGCGTCTTTGGCACACTGCTCAACCTCTAATTTTCGCTATGGGGTAATTTAAGAGCACATTTAGGTGCGAAAATGATCCTACGTATAGGGAGGGAAGTTTCCTCTAGACGAGTTTAAGGAGAAACTCATTTCTTCCCCCATCCTTACCTTGAGTGGAAGAATGGGGGCCGGAGCGCTGACCATCTGTGTGAGTAAAATATCCAATTTCTAACACCCTAAGTGAACTTTTTCGTGACTATCTTTGGTGTAACTTTATTTCATTGCCGCCACGCTGCTGTAATGATGTTCCAAATAGCTTTTGCGTAAAAAAAAAAAACCCCAAAACAAAAAAAAAAAACAATTAGCTTTGTGCTCCCTAAAATGTCCCCTCACCCCCATTTGTCACTGGTGAAACGTGACGTCATCAACCAGGACCATATAGTGTATATAAACATCAGCCTTCCCATCACATACTCTGTGACATCACTCAAAAGGGGGCCGAGCAGATAACTCATTTGGTTTTAACTCCTTTGAAAAGTATGCAATTAGTTGTCCTCAAAAAGCATTTTCAAGTTTATGTGCATTTCAAAGATGCATGGTGAATTTAGTCAATTAGAAGCCAGAAGAAAGCAACTTTTGGGAAAGGCGCAGTACCAATATGAGGACTTATACCTCCACATGTATTGAGATGATGACAAGGATGGTCATTTGACTTATAGCTATTTATATGCTCTTTTTAGGTTGACTTTTAGATGGCAAAACATTAGTTTTGTCTTAGAAAACCTACATGAACAACATGAATGTAACTGAAAGTCATGGAATCGGGGGGAATTAAAGTCGAAATGATCCAAAGAATACTACATCATGGGTCAAAGATGGTGGAGGTAGTGTTATGGTCTTTAGTGTTTCTTAAAGAAAGAAAGTCCTGAAGACAAATAAATGTGTTACTCTTGAGTGGTCATTCAAATCATCTGATTTCTACCAAGTAGAACAGGGGTGTCAAACTCGTTTTTGTCACGGGCCACATTCTCATAACGATTTCCCTAGGAGGGCCGTCATGACTGAAATCATAAACATTTTTTGCCGCCTAATAATGTTTACACGTGGAATTTCTTTAATACTTTTGGAATCAGAAATCAAGGGTATGAGTTTTTCAACTATTGTTGATGTTTGGCAGCACAAAAATGCTTGCGATATCTCGACGTTATCATTTCGGATATGAAAATAGGAAATTTTGGTCCAGATTTGAGCAAAAATCATGGAAGTTGATACACATGATTTGCCATTGCGGGCGACATAAAACCATGCAGCAGGCCAGATCTGGCCCCCGGGCCATGCGTTTCACACCTGTGGAGTAGCGCATGCATTCCACGTGCTGTTGAGCCACAAACGGAGTGAGTGATGATTGCAACTTTTTTATTCATAGTAAAGAAAATTTTCATTACAAAAATGGCTATAGCTCACGTTATAGGAAAATTTAATGCTAACATTTTGGTCACACATCAATTGCAATCTCACTTTATTGGTAAAGAATGCAGATAAACTAACTTGTTTGAACGTCAAACTCTGTCACTGTCACTATATTGGGAAATAAAATGCTGACATGTTGCTGAAACGTCTGAAAATGCAAACATTGATTCTCTGTCAATGCGTGTCACTTTATTGGTATAGACAATACTAAGATGCATCCATTTCTGAGACGCTTATCCTGACAAGGGTTGCGGTATTACTGCAGCCTATCCCAACTACCTTCAGACAGGAGGCGGGGTTCCACCGAATGGAAATTTTAGACTCTCCAAATAGAGTAATGCACGTTTTAGGGATGTGGGAGGAAACTGGTGTGCCTAGAGAAAACCCACGCAGCCATGGGGAGAACATGCAAGCTCCACACAGGCAGGGTTTGAAACCCGGACTTCAGAACTGCGAGGCAGAAGCTTTAACTAGTCATTCACTAAGCCCCCCAATACAACATTTTGCGTACAGATCAATGGCAGTGTCAGTGCCCGTGCCATTTCATTGGTAAAGCTAATGCTACCAAACTGGAAACATCACACCTCATGCACATCAGTAACTATATCGCTTTGTTAGTAAAGGAAAACCTAACATGTTTTCACATCAATTGCCATGACGAGAGTAACGGTACCACTTTATCGGTAATTTCTTGTCTGATACTGGTGTAAGAAGAATCGTGTGTGGCGTCTGGGACTTTTAAAGTCCAATCACTGACATATGTGATCTGCTGGGGGGATCGGAGGAGGGCATTGGGGGTGGCGGGTGGGGGTGGGGTGGGGGGCTTAAGACGGTGATCTTGGGTGGTCGATTTAAGCCGTAGTTTGGATCTGCTCAATTGTATGCGTGTTGACCCACTGTCCCCATGGAAACCAACTCTGACGGATTCCAAAGAAATCTGTTGAAGTTTGTCATAAAAAGGGGACTGTTTAGTTTTTGTACCTGTTAACTTTTTACACACAAAAAATAGGTTTGCCTTTGATATTGAAGTAGTGACTTGCTGTGGACACACGTGATGGGGCAAGCCGAAAGTCACAAGTCACAACAACTGAGTGTTTTGTTTTTACATGTTCATATTATAGCGCTCAACTTTTTTTTTTTTACACACTTGTCTTAAATGTTGTTTGTGCAAAATAAAATATTGCCTGTACAGTTGCTAAAGATTTTTTGATTGTTTGATCGTTGAACTGATGATTTTATCGTTTATTTTCTGTATTAATTGTGAAAGAAATTGTGAAAATGCTGAATAAACATACTGTGAGTGTGCAATAACCATTAAAGTGTTTTTTTAAATTACTATCTTATTAAAACAGAAGAGTCATATTGGAAGTAACTAAAATCTGTATTGAAAAAATGAATAATCACATTGGGAATAAGCAATTATTAATAAATAAATGAATACAAAAATAAGTAATAAGAATATTTAATCAAATATAAAACATTGAAATCTAATAATCATATTGAGAATAAGCAAAACATTTTGAAAATAAAAAAAGACATAAAACTTAATTAAAATTGAATAATCATATTGAGGAAGCAATATGTCCATACAAAATTTTAATAAAATCTTAATGAATACAAAAAATATAAAAAAAATAGATAACTGCATTAAGAAAATACAAATAATCATATTGAGGATAAGCAACTGCATTAAAAATACATTCCGGAACAAATAATCATGTTAGGAGTAAGCAGTAAACATTTAAAATAAAAACCCCAAATGCATATAATTTAGCAACATAAACAAATACCAAAACTTAAAAGAAGGATTATATTGGGAGTAAGGTAAAACAGTTTTTAGAAATGTAATAAATACAATAATGTGTATAGACTTGACTCTAGAATAACACTTACAAGCATAGTTGTATAAATTAGTAACATAAATAAATACCAAAAATTAAAAGAAGGATTATATGGGGCGTAAGCAAAAACAGTTTTAAAAAAATGTAATAAATACAATAACATGTATAGACTTGAATCTAGAATAACATTCACAAGCATATTTCAGCAAGTCGTGCCTGGTGCAAACATGGCCGGTGAGAGGTGTGCTTGTAAAGTGTATTTGCGTACAAGCACAAAATGAGACAAGATAGAGGTAATAACAGCTGCTTAATGTTTACCTGTAGAGGGTAATGTGCCCAGTGAGGCTTGTTTGATGGGGTCATTAAATTGTGCAATGCATCCAGAAGGTTGCTACAGCGCTTCACATTTTTCCCTTTTTTTTTAAGCATACAGGCTTATTCCAAAATGGAATAAATTCATTTTTTCCCCAAAGAATTCTACATGCATCACCCCATGATTCCATCACTTAAAATGTTTGCACACTTATAAATTATAAAACATGAAGAACTCTCGTGGAATGAGCGCAAAGTGGCTAAAGTGGGCATATGAAATAAGCAGATAGAATGACATGAATCATGACTATCTTAACCCAGATGCTGACGTATGTGACTTGACTTGCTTGTTTTATGGTATAGTAACTTGGGATCTTTGGTATAAAAAAAATGAATTGAATCCATTTTGGAATAAGGGCCCATGTAAAAAAAGTGAAGCTCTCATGTGCAGACTTTCCACATGCACTGTATGCTTGTTTGACACCCAAATGAGAAATTCGGCCTCTTCCGCACGCTTTCAACATCTTTCAGCTCCCTTGTGGACTTCTCTGTCAAGTGTCTGTTTGTGTGGCACATTTAAGGTGTTGCATGGTAACTCGAGATCTGTCATAGCAACTCACACAGTCCGGCTCTCCCTGTTCTCTTCTTACCAGCACATGGGCGCAGCATGGCAACGGCCATCTTCTTCTTCTTGTTCTTCTTGAGTAACTCCCGTTTTCTCTGCAGCACAATGAGGCGGCAGTGCAGGTGAAGGAAGATATGAAGAAGATGGTTCAGATGCCCGTTCTGAGGTCATGCTCGGTGGCAGCCAAGCAGACCAGGCTGTTCGGGGTGGCCCTCCCCGAGCTGCAGGAGAGGGGCCTGACTGAGGACGGTGTGCCCCTGGTAGTACGCAGGATGGTGGAGTACCTGCGCAACCATGGTGAGATGATAACTATCCGTCCATTTTCTATTGTACCTGTCTTCACAAGGGTCACATGTGAGCTGGAGGCTATCCCATCTGACTTTTGGACTAAAGGCAGGTTACGGCTTTGACCTGGTGGTCAGTCAAAGCACTACATTTGTCTAAATCTAACTCCTCAACACACTTCAATGTAGAGCCTAAGTGCAAAGAAGCCCAAGATGGTGCTGAAGCAAAACAATGGACTCTTGCTATTTTTGGGAGACCCAGCTAGGATACACATTTAAATTGCATTGGCATTTTTTGTTTGTTTTTCCTTTCTTTTAATTGACCCCAAAGATTATTACTTAATCAGGGATAAACAGCCATGAAGCATTTTGGTGTTGGTTCCGCCGAAAACAAGAGAACATTAAAAAAAAAAAACATTGTATTTTTCTACGGTGGCACAGTAGAGCAACTGGTTAGAGGGTTCGCCACATAGTTCTGAGGACCGGGGTTCAAATCTCACCCCCGCCTGTGTGGAGTTTGCATGTTCTCCCCGTGCCTGCGTGGGTTTTCTCCGGACACTCTGGTTTCCTCCCACATGCCAAAAACATTTATTAATTGGAGGCTTTAAATTGGCAGTAGGTGTGATTGTGAATGCTGTAGTGATTATCTTTCACCGTTAGATGTCAGTAAGAGAAAAAGATGCTTGTGACCCGCAGCACTGCAGCAGGAGGGTTTGTTCCGGGTGAACGGCAGCGTGCGGGCCGTGGAGGCCCTCCGGCAGCGCCTGGAGAGCGACGAAGCCCCCGGTATCGACAGTGACGTGGACACCTGCACGGTGGCCAGCCTGCTCAAAAGGTACCTGAGGGACCTCCCCCAAAGCCTGGTGGAGCCAGCAGTCCAAAAGGTGTTGGTGCACCTCTACCAAGGTCAGGCAAAGCTGTGCTTGCGTTGTTTTGGTTTTTAAATTCCTCTGCGATATCAGTCATATGATGCACAACTACACTAGAGGCGGCCTGTTGTGATACATTACGTTTTTTTTTTTTTTTTTGTAGTTTGTTTCTATGTGCCCTACGATTGGCTGGCGACCAGTTTAATGTCGCCTCCTGCCCAAAGATAGCTGGGATAGGCCCCAGCATTCCCGAAACCCTTGTGAGGATAAGCGGTTTAGATAATGGATGGATTTTTTTTTAGGATCTTGGAAAATTAACCCTTTTTAATAATATTGTATTTTTTAGTCTTTTGTTGTCTTTTTTGATATTCTTAGTATGTAAATCATTACGGAGTCACTGATGTAGTGGTGCGCACGTCTTGACTTTGGTGCGGACAGCATGGGATCGATTCCCGGTCAGTGATGGTGTTGCCCTGGGACTGACTGGCAACCAGTAGTCCGTCTTTCGCCCGGAGCTAGCTGGGTTCGGCTCCGGCTCTCCTGTGACCCTTGTTTGGATAAGCAGCTTGTGTAATGGATGGATGGATGTAAATAGGATTTTTATTTATGTATAAGTGCTGAATACTGAAGGTTCAAATTCTTAATTGTTGTTTCAGGCTTTAAATGCTAACTTTAACAACAAATTACCACCAATTTTCTTTGTAGTATAATTTAAACTTTTTTTATTTTAGTTTTGTATTTATAGGGAAATTGAGATTTTTTATTAAATATAAGTCCTGAGTCGAGGTATATTCTGAAATGTTTCCTGTCATATTATGTGTACATATTCATGCCAATATAAAAGTGTATCTTTTGAAATCCTGGATTATATAATACTACTTACAATAAATTTAATCAATGTTTTGTCTTTTACAAACATGTTTACCATATGTGTCAGAAAATTAAAACTTCTGTACTTTTTTTTCCCCATTTGTGTGGCTATTTCCTTCTCTTAATCGTTACTATTCTGAAATGCAGTTACAGTACTCAAATTTAAGATAATTCTGAATGAAAAATAGGACTTCCACATCTTAACGTACGGAGCCAAACGTCCACACACACACTAATGTGCGTCATTGAGCACATTGGGATCAGTCTTCCTACGTGATTACCAAACTGACCCCATTGTGTTTCCCTAGTAATAGTATCAACATATTTGCAGGCTCTTTGCGGTACACGAATGTTCACGTATACGACCCGGCACAGCTCACGATTGGGTAGGAGGCGTCTTTCCGTGCCTGCCACAGCCGGGTGGGGGAAAAACACCATTTTTTTTCGTTTTCCTTTTTTTAAAGGAACTGGAGAAAAGATTCCATAATGAACATGTCACGTATTTAAATTATGTTCTCTGATCACGTTGCGCCAGAGCTGGGTTAAGTTTCCGTTAGGCTACAACACACAAGTATCGTAAGGAACGTTCCTGATGATCAGCTTGCTCTATATTTGAAAAGCTCTGTTGGGCCCCCCATAGGGCACGAGATGCCTAAAATAAATTTGAGACAAAAACACCACCCAGGGGCCTCCACAGGAGACATGAAGGTGCCCAACACTGTCACCATTGAGGGGCCTTGTGTTCATTTTACAAGGTAATTAATACAGATTTTGAGTACAAACCACTCTTAGTATGATTACAGTATCCAAGGGTCCATATAAGTATTACAACATTTTCAACATAAATGAGCTTGTCCCACATAGTATTGGTTAGCTCACACCTTGACGTGTTTTGCGTGTCCACAGAGTGCGGCGACGAAGTGTCCTGCTCAGCCCTGAGGGAGCATCTGAAACAGCTACCGGGCGTCCACCTGAGCCTTCTGCGTTACCTGTGTCACTTCCTCACGTTGGTGGAGGGCAACCATAAGGACAACCGCATGAACGCCCACAACCTGGCCACAGTCTTCGGACCCAGCGTCTTCCAGTGAGTGCACAACAGTCAAGGCCCACACACGTCTTAACCTTTCAGAATTTGGGGTTAAAGAAATTGAATTTGTGGAATAAATTGAGTAATAATAGATTTTTATTTAAATTACTTATCCTTTTTATGACTGAAAAAAATAAGGCATGAAAACAAGGAATTTATTTAATAGCACTATGGGAACACGGTGGATCAGCTGGTGAAGCGTTGGACTATCAATTATAAAGGGGGGGGGGGCAGTGACAATTGAAGACCCAAATAAAATAAACACACATCCCAAAAACATGCAACATTAGTTGGACACTCTAAATTGCCCCTTGGTGTGATTGTGATTGTGAGTGTGGTTGTTTGTCTCTGTGTGCCCTGCAATTGGCTGGCATCCAGTTCAGGGTGTACCCCCCCCCCGCCCCCCCCCCCCATTGACGCCTGGGGTAGGCTCCAGCACTCCCTGCGACCCTTGTGAGGATAAGCGACTATGAAAATGGATGGGTGGAACACTAAGTAGTTAACTGCATGCTATAGCGGTAAGAATGGGCCACATATTAATAACGCATACATTATACAACATACAACTGAATTCCACCTGATAACCGCTGGTGCTAACGAAGGTGGTTAGTTCTTATATAGCGGGGGGGATGTGACTCATGCCTGACACCCAAATGCATCATTTTTAACGCCTATCCCAGCTGTCAACGGGCAGGAGGCGGGGCACACCCTGAACTGGTTGCCAGCCAATTGCAGGGCACACAGAGACTAACAGTCGCACTCACAGTCACACCTAGGGGCAATTTAGAGGGTGCATTTAATGTTCCATGTTTTTGGGATGTGGGAGGAAACCGGAGTGCCCGGAGAAAACCCACGCAAGCACGGGGAAAACATCCAAACTCCACACAGGAGGGCTGAGATCGAACGCGGGACTTCAGAACTCTGAGGCCAACGCTTTCCAGCTGAGCCATGATTTATTTTGGAATAAATTTTAATTTCCTTTGGATCTTCAATTGTCATCCTCCCCTCCTCCCCCATTTCTGGTTGAAAGTCTCCTGAATCTGGCCACATATAGCCAACAGTCTGAGATATATATGGCCAGCAGGCGGTGCTGTTGCCTCTCGAGAAGTCTTGTTATTTTAACAGTCCCTTTTCCTCCTCATCAAATGACCATATTAATATTTAACCATGATTCTTAATAGATGAGATTATTTTTACATTGTGTGGAACAGATCAAACTAAGAGTCTGCGGATCTACTTATTTCTGGTCTCAGTTGGATTATTTTCCACCTCCGTTTAGAAATGACTACAATTGATGAATGGGTATGGAAAACAAAGTCTTACATTATACATGAATTAATGTACGTAAGATGTCTCTTAAGGCTGTGTACACGACAGTGCGACCTCAAGGTGCTTTGGGGTGTCATAAATAAGCGATAAACTGAGCAGTTTTGCCTCACCTTGCATGCTGTTTTTTTTTTTTTTTCCCCCAGAGTCCTTCCCCAGGCAGCGTTCAATTTGCTGTGGTCGTAAAACCTTTATCTGGTCATGTTCTATACTGTTAATGCTCTTCTCTATACAGCTTATGTGTGTATGCGTGGAGGTTGATTGTACAGCAAAACAGCAGCACCAAAGTCCATAATGAGTCCCACATTAATAAAAATTATTTTTTTAGAAAACTTTAGCGTTCCAATGGACTTTGACGTGTGGTGGCACCACAGTCTTGTGTGTGTCCTTGTCTATGTTGCAGGAAGCTTTACATTTACCACGTTGTGCTGTGCAGCATGCATGTAGTGTGGTAAAGTTGTGATACATTCATAGAGTCCCTCAGTGACAGCATTTATGTCTAAGGCGAAAAAGGAGTCCTCTATTAGAAGTGAGGCCTTTATTATTATTTTTTCGTTTATGTCTTAGGAGCTTTACAAATGCCGCGTCATGCTGCTCTGAAACGTTCGTGCGATGCATCAAAGACATCGCACATAATTACGCATGCTTATCATCGTCCCCGAGTGGGAACACCTGTTTTGTTTTGTTTTTTGCCTGAGGAGAAAGAGGAAGTGCCAAATTGAGGCTAGGCATTTATTTGCTCAACACGCCTGGCAACTAATTGAGGCCTCTATTGTAGTTGAGGTCGCCATTTGATGGAATATGTAATGTTTTACATTGAGATGCTATGACATGATAAAGTTAAGTGTTTAGCCCATTTTAACTCTGCTACTAACCAAAACAGGGGCACCTACCTAAACACAGAAACTCTCAGATTACTACCACTGCACTGTCATGCAGTACCAACCACGTCCTCGTCAGCATTTCACTCTGATGCACAAGTGTTGTGTGTCTCCTAAGTTTGACCATGTTTATTCACATTTACTTTTTTCCCTGCGGTCCAGCGTCACTCCCGGGTTCGAGGCCCTGAACGAGCAGAACATCTGCAACAAGATCCTAGTGCGGTTCATTCAGAACTACAGCAGCGTATTCGAAGAAGACACAAAAGACAGAGAAAAAGAAGATCAAGATGACGTCGTCCTGGTCAAGGTGTGTGCCGGTTTTGTTTTTGTTGTTCGTGGTGCGTGCGGGATGGCTGACATCATTTGATGCCTCTTCAAGCATCTGACCCATGAGATCAGACCTGGCCTATTTACCCAGCAGCTTACATCACCCCAGGCTGAGAATTGATTGGCGTATTGATTATGGGGCGGGTGGACATCTTGTCACAGGTGGCCCTTGTCTTACGTCTCTATTGATCAGCTTATTTGGAAGGGAAGAAAACATCCATGGATGTTCTCTACCGCTAGATCAATGATTCTCAAAGTGTGGTACATGTACCAGGAGTCAAAACCATATACCAAGAGATTGTGGCTAGCTATGTTGTCGGGCACCACGTTGTTACCCACCTTATGTAGTACCAGCAATCGCTTTTCGGCTGCATTCACTAACCGCTTATCCCTACAAATATTAACAAGCAAACATCTCAAGGAACTTTGTGTGTTTAAAATTGCATAATGTTAACCCAGGGGTCGGGAACCTATGGCTCGCGAGCCATATCAGACCCCTCATCACTATAGTGTCATTTCTGCCACGTAGGCAACGCAAATAAGCAGAGACAGTTTGTCCTAGTGGGGTTGCCGTAGTTCACTGTAGCAGTCAAGTAGTGTCCAACGCAGAGCAGGTAGCAACAACTAATTGTGCAAATTATTGGTCAAAGGAAAAACTACAGTTTTCGGCAAGACTGGACAGCCATTCACAGATGGAGGAGTATCCCAAAGCATTTGTGCCTGATGTTGCCTATGCATTTTTGACAACTTTTCGCATAAAGACAAATTAATCAAACAAATAAAAGACACGTTATTGTTGACAAGAACTGTTTTTCATTGTACCGTCAAGATGGCAAATCAAATTGAATTACGTTCATATTTATTGGATGGAAGTCTCAATGCCTGCATGAAGCTTAATATAACGACGTATGAAAGACTATAAAGCCATCAGCTAAACCATGCAGCACCAGAGGTTGCATTAATGGTAAGAAGGGCTTTTGTCATCATCGGTTAGCAACAATGTTATTTAAAAGAATTCAGAGACTTATCATACTCTAAAAGTGTTCGTTCTTCATAAATGCTCAAATAGGCTTGTATTTAGTTTTTAAAATATTCCATGGCTGTTTTGAAATTACATTTTGGCATTTATGGCTCTCTAAGCCTAAAAGGTTCCCAACCCTTGTATTAACCCAATATACAATTCTGTCTTTAATACCTTTTACATAACTGTCCTGTGCTGTGCTTGGTTTGAATAAACTATTGAGATTCCATTGCAGCCATGTCGCACATGGAAGTACAGTATGTCTAGTATTAGTTGATTGTTAACGTGCTAAAACTTTCCGAAACAATTAAATGTGACCATTATCTGACAGCTACTTTCTACTAATTACCATAAAGAAACAATTAACCTCCCTTATTTCAAAAATAAATACAGTAGTCACTTTATTTTCATTTTAAAAAGAATACATTGTCTTTCTGGGTTTCATGGAAAATGATGCATCAGTACGTCTCACCCGGGACGAGTGCGACAGCCTACAGCAACACAGTTATCCTTTTGGATGGATATCCACTTCCAGAATGCCAAAAACTGTATTAGCGTTTTACGATGAAGCTGCAGTTGCTTATTTTTCTTTGTCTTTGGATTTTTGTTATTATTCATTTTCTTCGGATTTTCAAGGTTTTGTTCAACTATCCCATATGTGAGGAGCGTCACATTTTTGGGACATCATTATTTTCACGCATTATTATATCCTTGTTTTAATCTGATTCCTTTTCTGGTTTTTGGGACAATCTACTAAGAAAACCCAAGTACCCTCTTGCGGGCAGCGTCCCATTTTTGGGCTGAGATTATAAACGTGTAAAGTCATCATATAACTTAACTATAAACGGAAAAGAAGTGTTATCTCCTTGATTGTGGCCTGTTAGGAGACTTTTATCTCAATAAGCCAAAAAATTGCCACCTTGCCCATGAATGGGTTATTGCAAAAGAACAGTCTCATGCCCGATGTAATATGAGATCTCAGTTCAACAAACATCAAGCCTGTGTGTGCATGCATTTAGTGTGTTTGTGTTTTGCCTTTTCTTTTTTGTGTTATTTTACTTGTGTGTATTATTTTTTGTGTTTTATTTTTGGGTCCGGGGAGACAGATTTCACAGTATCTTGCACGTATTCAAACCACCCGACGCCAAATGCGTAGAAGACTACAAACATTCGGACTTGGCAATCTTGAGATTTTACTGTACCCTGCACTGATTTAAGACAGCTCGATGCAGCATAGAGCAGCCCTAGAACATAAGAGTGCAAAGGTTTTCATGAAACTACATACCCCATTTCACTCCATATTGCCCTTTAAAGTCTTGAGATTTCGCTGTATTGCACATTGACTCAAGAAAGCCTGTGTTGAATAAAGTAGAAAGCAGCCCCAGAACATGACCGAGACAGGTTTCTGACACTGGCAGCACGTTTGGAGAGTTGAAGAGAGTTTGAAGAATTAATTGATATCTTGGAGATTATAATTGAACTATAATAATTATTGAATATTATATATTCAGTTCACAGATTCAAGACCGCCTGTGCCAGAACAAATTGTTTTAGTGATTGTAGCTTTTTCTTTCTTGTACAAACTAACATGAATCAGATTTTTTCAAGTCTATGCATTTAGTCTTTTTTGTCTTTACGGTGACAGTTCCTGTGCAAGGAATGTTTAAAATGACAAAACCCTGATTGAAGTTCCATTCAGGAAAGATATCCTTCACAGTGATGTCTTTGTGTGTTATGGATTGATGGAGGTGGAAGGAACAGTGAAATGCGACTTTGACCGCCAGGTTACTGGACCACCTGACGCCGTGATCTTTTTTGGGAAACTCTGTCCTTACAAGCTCGCTTCACATACAAACATGCGCGCTCACCGAAAAGCATCCAACAAGTCCAACAGTATCTGTCGCTCCAGGCTGTCTCCACCTCTGTCTGACGTAGTGACAACACAGCAGTCCATGCAATCCACTCCGGTTCTCTTTTTTCACGTCATTGCAACAGACTAAGCGATTTCCATTTGTTCTCAACCGGGTAGCCGCAATTCTCCCGTGCTGCTGACCCAAATGAGCTTGGAGCGTCTGCAATTTCAGGGTTATTTGTAACACTAGCCATAGTTGCTTGACCGCCTGGTGCGCTTGTAATTCAATTACCAGTAGCTGTAACCACCGTTTTGTATGCTCCGACCAGATGACTATCACAGGAATAAACTAGGAGGAGGAGCCTTGTTGAAGGAATGTATAAATTTTTTAAAATTAAATTAATAATAATCTAAATTAAGTTTGGAGGCAGTGGGTGATCATTTGACAATATATTAACTGTAAGGACAAACTGTGGAAGTTGGATGGGGCGTGTCATGGTTTTGCTATTTCAAAGGCGATACAGGTTCGTGACTTTGGGAGCATCTCCAGTTTTAGTTTTGATACTGTATCGACTTACTTTGAAGACAAGTGAGCGATCGAAAAAAATCGAAGGAGTTTGCAGAGCCATACGGTCACCTTTTGGAATTTTGTAGCGATTGCTGGACTTAACAAGTTAGATTAAGAATGGGAATGTCCTAATTAATGTTTTTCCCATTCAATGCATGCAACATTCCTCAAGGATGAAATGTTTGTCTCCCCCCATGCAACCTTCCGAGTGTTCCTTAACCGGAAGGGTTTAGCATTATTGTTTATGCCCGACATCCCCAGGTGTGTGCGCCCTTCAAATTCCCTCACATAGGCCCTTTTAACACCGACCATGTGACGCATTTGCCGTGATTAGCGTGACGCAGGCCCGTTTGTGGAAAAAGCTGTTTTTCTGCACGCGCTCGCGGCTTTACAGACGTTATCAGCTGACTGTGGTGGGGGAAAGTTATTCTCACACATCAATATGCAAACATTTTAATGACTTACTTGGAAATGTTTGCAATGAAAAATGATTTTATAAAAGTATTAAAAATGTAAATCACAGTAGTTGTAACATTTTAATAGAAATTATCATGACACAATTAAAATTGTTACATTTAAGAATATTTAAATTGAAATTTTAATTTGACAATATTTAAATTCACGAATATATAAATAATAAAAAAAACATACATTGTTTAAATTAAATGGAAAAATATACATTTCAATTTTAACTTTACTTTAAATAAATTATTTTATCCAATGCTGTTTTTAGAAGTGGAGAAAATCAATTTTATTTTCAACTCATTTTATTTTCTTTGTATTAATTACAATAATAGTAATTAATTGATTAAACTTTTAAAAAGTCATTCACCTCTGTTTTTTTTCCCAAAGGTTGGGCATAATAATACAGCACCTCTGTGCCAACTCAGAAGCAGCACACATGTGAGGCCCAGGAAGAGGAAGGTACAATCGACATATTAAAGGCTTTGCCACTTATCTACTTCTTTTTCTTTCCACGCACTAGTTCCTGCTTTCTTATCTGCCTTTTTTTTTTTTTTGCCTTGCCACAAATAAACACATTATAGTTATGTGTCAGGCCTAATCGGATGAGGGTCACATGATAAATAGAAGTGTTCAGCAGAAGGAAACAAAACAAACTAAAACACGGCTATGGGCACTTCAAATGACACGTGCGAGAGCAGGGAGATTTGACACTGATTGGGATTCGTCCATTATGTTTTGATTTATATTTTTTCCCATAGGATTTTGCAACTTGAAATCATCCATGTCAAATTAACCTTCAATAATATCTTTCAAAGGCATTAGGCTATAAATATAAAACAATGAAATGCAATAACAGTAGGTACACCACCGCCATTGTGTGTGAGCAGCAGTTTTAAAAGCTTTGAGTGCGACTTTAAAGGTATTTTTCCAAAAAGCATTGTCAAAATTAAAAAAATTAGATGTGAAACTTGGGCAACATTCAACTTACTGGATACTATATGTATTGCTTATCACGCCGATGCCCTAATTCATTAATTTTTTGCTAAAATTAAGTAATACATAGATAATACAAATGTTAACCTGTTTTAAAATAAGGAAAAAGAAGACATTGGAATGACACAATTGAATCCCGTATATTCCTGCCTTTGACCCCTTAATGATTAATGAACTCATTAATCATCACCACACTTATTACCTTACTTCATAAAAGCTGTCGCTCACCCTCAAGGCCAAACATACCTGTGAGATGTTTTCTGGTAATAAAATATATCTTTTCTTATTATCGCTGCTTAAGATTAGCTCTGACGTGTATCTAAACACACACACACACACACCCGTAGTGTATTGCATACTGTAACTCATTTTTTTCCCCCCACTTCATTTGTGTAGTAGCCTATCTTAATGCTGCTTGAAAATAAATTTTGGCTTGCAACACAAAATAATAATTTGACCTAAGACGTGTTAAACTCATATGTTGGAGGATTCATAAGTGAAGGTACTACTGTAGGCTATGGTATTAATGTGAAAAAAAAAAAACTAAAATCACATTTTCTTCTTGGCAGCGTTGTAACTGACCGGTTAGAAGGTCATTGCCATTGATTTGTATGCAACATGTTAGTATTGGGCAGCACGAAGGGTGACTGGTTAAAGCGTCTGCCTCACAGTTCTGAGGACTGGGGTTCAAATCCCAGGCCAGCCTGTGTGGAGTTTGCATGTTCTCCCCGTGCCTGCATGGGTTTTTCTCCAGGCGCTCTGGTTTGCTTCCACATCCCAAAAAAATGCATGTTAGGTTTATCGAAGACGAAATTGCCTGTATGTGTGCATGTGAGTGGGAATGTTTGTTTATGTGTACCCTGCGAGTGGCTGGCAACCAACTCAGGGTGTACCCCGCCTCCTGCCCAAAGATAGCTGGGATAGCTCCAGCACTCCCGGAACACTTGTTAGGATGAGCGGCTCAGATAAGGGATGGACAGATTTTCTTTGTTATGGTTAAAAATAATTTTCCATTCCCAAAACCACATTCTTTGCTCAGTATAAATGGAACATTTTTTTCAAATAGAAAAAAGAAACCAAAAAATATAGGTTACCGTAATTAAATACAAAAACACCCCGACTGGTTGCGAGCCAGTCGCAGGCCACATCGAGACAAATATCAGTCACACCCACAATCATACCTAAGGGCAATTTAGAATCCCAAATTTATGAATGTTTTTGTGATCTGGGAGGTAGCCGGATTGCCTGGAGAAAACACACGCAGGTATGGAGAGAACATGCAAACTCCACAGAGGTGGGACTGGGATTTGAACCCCAGTCCTCAGAACTGCGAGGCCAACCCACTAACGCTAACTCCGGAATGGCACGGTAAACCAAACATTGGCTGATCCGTTAATTAATATTTCATCTCTAGTTTTATTGCTCAAGCTCACCTGCAGCAATCCTTGAACGCACGTTTTATTGCATCTAGAAAGAAATGTGTGTGTGCGTGTGTGTGTGTGAGATATCAGGTGGGCAGCATGCAAAAATCAGCAATGTATCACTGGCCTTACATTCTGACTCGCCTTTTCCGTCACGACAAATTTTCTCTTCTGGTCATGAACAGGTGAGGAAAGCCAAGACTGAAGGGGGTGCCCCTCCAGAGCCCGCCTTCCCCGGGCACCCGGTAACAGTGCCTCTACCCCATGACGTGGGGGCTCTCGGCATACCAATAGTGGTGCCTCTGAGAAGCGTCAGCCCCGCAGAGGTTACGAAGACACGTCATGGGGACCCTGCCTGTTGCCATGTCAACCTGGATGTTAGGTAAGATGACACGGAACACACTTAACATAAATATTGCTTTTTTTTACAAATTTATCCACAAAACATCAACATTTTATATATACTTGTATATACATTTTGCAATACAAAAGCCAACAATCAACAGTTATTCATTTTTGATGACAAAACATCCATCCCTTCGGCAAGCCGCTTATCCTCACAAGGGTCATCGGTGTGTTAGTTCCTATCCCAGTTAACATTGTGTGAAAGGTGGACTACACCCTGAACTGGTCGCCAGTCACATACATAGTTTTTTTAATTAGCTGGGGAGAAGCAAAAACAAAACACATTTAAACATACACACACACATATATTAGCATTATTATTATTATTAGTTAATATTTACTTCCTGGATTTTGCATTTCAGGTATCTGCAAACGGAGCACAATAGTTAAAAGTGACCCCACAGCACCTTTGCTGGTCTAACGTTGCACTCCATTTTGTTCTTCTTCCAGATGTGGAGAATCAACACATATACAGTATAACACACATTTAACAAAATCTTCAACATTTAATGATTGAATCAATTGAATTGAAATGAAAGAGCACGCATCTGATTAACATAGAAATACTTAAGCTGCAGCACTATAAAAAAGTCGACTCCTTTTATGTACATAAAATGTGGAAGCAGAGACAGAAGTAACCATAATTCAAGCGAAATCACATGAAAAGCTAACATCCCAGTGTCAATACCAGGCAAGGCTCCTTTCTTGATGATAAAATTACAGGACCTTCACAAACTTATGCTGTTTAGCCTTGACTGTGAGGTGTGGGATGAAAGGTGAGTGTTTGACAGCAATCGGGAATCTAAAGCCTGAGCTCCATGGCCTTGAGCCTGAGGCATGCACAGCAGCCTATTATAAGCATCTGAAATTGAAACCGTGTCAGTACCTTTTACACAGAACTGCAGCGCGTGAAAAAGACTGTTTCTGATTGGCTGTGTCAAAGCGGCTATTGATTTTATTGCTCTGAGACTACTGAAGCCTCACCATTGCGAGGTGGACTTGTCTCTCCTTTCTGTCTTGGCACCGTTCACACTGAACAGCAACAAAAGAAAAACATAAATTTGACAGGCAGCTTCTAAGACAATTGATTTATTAGCTCTGATACTCCGTGCTCTATTCCGTGTACATCCATTTTATACGTAACAGTGATACAGAAAAAAATAGTCACATTGATAAAGCAAGCACTGTAAAAGTGGCTTCTGATGTTGGGTAAATAGAAAAGACCCTTTGGAACTAGGAATACCATGCATGTTCAAACAATGAGGGACATTCTCCTTACGGTGAAATAACATTGTTGCCCCTTTCACTCACCATGGAAAAGACAGCATTTTTCAGTTATTATTATTATTATTTTTTTTTTGCTTTTCCATACAAACCGCACATAAACAGAATGCAGTTGATGATGACGTGATTTTACCTCATTCTGAGTATTGATATCTGTGTGTAAGATTATCGGGCATACAGCAACCGTGGTGTGAAATTTAAAACTTGACCCACTCTTCTCCCACCGTAATGTGTTGAAATACAGTACGACAAGTAAAATAGTTGTCGCGGTCCCATTTTAGTTTCCCACTTCGCGATGAAATCACCCAGACTCAAGTCTTGATTTTGACTAGCAGTGTAGAAAATCAATTTCACCTTTCGATCCAGCTTGCAGACGCATTTGAATCCTCAACTCTTTAGAGACTCATTGAACAATGAGGAATGCGGAGTGCTGACCACAAGCACGTTCTGTAGTTTTCTAACCGTTGACCTTAGCAACATGTTGAGACCCAAAGTAGGTCATGGGTCAGGGTTACAGCTAAGGGTTATAATAGGGCTGGCGTTATGATTAAAAGAGTTAGCTTATGAATTGTTCATTGTCAGCTATTGTTAACATTCGATTATAGAGTTGTGTTAATGTTGGGCTTGGTTTTGGGTTAGTTATTTACCGTATTTCATTGTTTTCATTTTTGTATTACATGAGAAAAAAACCTTTAGAAGTGTGCCGGAATAAACCATTAATGAATCGGGCTGGTTCCAAATTTTGTCGCTCCAGGCACAACTCTAATGATAAAGAACGTATAATATCGAGGAAAACAATAAAACGCTGTCTGTGTGATGATGCTGAAGCTGCAAGGTGGAACATCCACATCTAGGTGTCCACTACCTCTCAACCTAGGCCTTAAAACCTGTACTGTCACATTAAATCACATTGTAATAGTGTATCAGCACTAGATTTATTGAGTTGTTACATAAAAGTTTGTATGGAGGCCCTGTAGCTCAGTGGTCAGAGCACTGGTTTGGTAAACCAGGGGTTGTGGTTTCGTATCTCACTGGGGCCTCCACTCCCTGAGAAGGGTTGCGTCAGGAAGGGCATCCGGCGTAAAAATTGTGCCAAACATGTATGCGCGTTCATCTGAGATGACACGCTGTGGCGACCCCGAAAGGGACAAGCCGAATGAAACTTACTTTTACATAAAAGTTTGTATGTCACTTGCACATGAGTGGGGTTGGGGGGTTCTCCGCCATTACAAATTAACAGGATAACCTCATTAACCGCAGATTAATTGAGAACTATTTGACTGATACTTCTACTTCAATCTCACTTCTTTAACCCATTTTATACACTACCTCTCCTCATGTACTGTACATATTGTACTTCTTCTTTTTCTTTTGGCTTGTCCCGTTAAAGACTCAAAATAGCTTGTCGTCACATGTTAAGGGGTGCAACTAATCTTCCGGATGGACCCCGACATACCCCATGTCAGATCGTATTCAGGACCGGCGGACAGTATGGCGGGGGACTTGAGGAAAGTGCGTCAGCAGTCTGCGATACTATTTACCAACAGACACTCACACACGTAACCAAAAAGTCCATAATTTACACTGTGTACAGTGAGCACCATTCGCCACTGGGGATACATTTCAGTCACTTGCAATAAGTGGAAAAACTGCCATGGATTTTTTTCAGTTAGATAATTTTACCCCTCCCACATGCTTTAAATGTAATAAAACACACTTTTTAAAATAAATGGGAAATGTCTTATAAAACCAAAACAATTTGAAAGCATGAACTGTATAGAAAATGTTTGGTGCATACCAATAATTGACTGGTTGCTATCTATGTAAGCACTGTGATGTGGCCGTTATGTCTTTTTTTTTTTTTTTTTTTACTGTTTTGGAAAACAAGAAAAAAGCAACAAACGATGAGTTCAGTTGCCTTCAATATTTGCGGATTATCTTGACCTGGGTGGCTCAAAATCTACACAGACATAAAGAAAAGAACACAATTTTTCCCAAGCACATTGGTATTGTTTTTATTGATGAATGGATGGAGGAATATTGTGACAGTAAGTTACAACGACTGAGGCATTTAAGCCATGAGCAGGGCTGCGCATGACTAGTAAACACATGCACACTGTATTTGTTCGCTTCTGCGTAGTATCAAGCACTTATTTATTTTTTTTCTTTTAGAAGATGCAAAAAAGTTTGCGGAGTTTTCCTTGAAAATTGTCCCAAATAAGCTGATTGTCCCGTCCCATTCTGTCAGCGCTAGCGGTGCGATATCCCTCCATTGCGGCAGCCAGTGTGGGCTGGCATAACTGCGGTCCTTTGGCATAAATTTGGAATAAATGATTAGAAAATTTCCTCACTGGATAATAAAATAAGCAACTGCAATTCCTGTACAGCTTTTAAGGGTGTAGGTCTCCCATTACCTTTGTACAATAGCACAATCTCACATTTATTTACTCTTTTGAGACAAATCTAGAACAAATTACACTAATTTTCCACGGGTTTAATCTGTACTTTTCATATCCGCCATCAAGCATTCATGACAATGCACGCTTTCTTTCCATGGGCACGTTAGATCAGACCAGCCTGTCGCCAGATACAGTATGTGGTCTGTGCTTTATCCTTATCACGATGCCCTACTCTCAGATCATGTCAAGTTCAGAAATTTGCTAGAAACAAAAGCCCCAATGGGATTCCTGGAAGTGACTTCATGTATCTTGGAAGAGACCTTGAAATTGACCATCTTAACACGTGGCTACCTCCCCTTTTGTGTCAAATAAATGCCTTGGCGGTCTCACCTCCACCTGAAATATGACACCACCCTCACTCGCCACACATGAACCAACATAGCAGCGTCATGTGAATTTACCCCGCTCCCGGTCACATGCTGGCTTTTGTGTGCAGTTGCTATGGTCCACAGGATGGCTGTTATGCAACTGACGCATTCTCAGAAGCGCCTTCGAAGCTGGGTGGGAGCGAGGAACGTCGCAATGAGGTGCGAGGGTGAGTGGCGATGGCGTTGCTGGCAGGCTGTCAGGGCAAGACTTATCTGTCTTCTTTCTGAATGCACCAAAGATGGAGTTGGAAACTCGGTGCCCAAGCGATAGGGTTTCCGGTGAACCTAGTTTTACGTTGTCGGGAACACCAAAGACAATTTAGTTTTCTCTAAACCTAACATACTATACATATTACTGTATCAAAAACATCCTAACCATTCGAGTCTTCAGCAAACCTAATGCGTTTAGTGACTTCCACAAACCTGTAACATACGTTTTCCACAACATTAGAGAAATATCCTCAACAAACCAAATGTAGTTTTCAAAATAAATCCAACACAACTTAGTTTTCAGCAAACAAAATGTATGTTTTGGATAAACAAAATCAACAATTTCTCCTCTTCAATGGTTCTAAAATACCTGCTTCCTAAACAAACCTAAACTGCTCTAGAAAACATGGAAAATTACGCTTTTGATGGACCAAGATACATTTTTGTCAACATTGATGACTTTTTAGATGACGAGTGCTCTGACTATATTACCTCAATTTTAAAGCATCCAGCCTCTTGCGAGCTACCAATGACAGGGGGTGGGGGGCGATATGCTCCCAAACCGTTTTAAGGTTAATGTTATATTGTCTCCTATATTTAAAATACAGAATTAGAGTTTGTGCACTGTATTGTTTGTGCTTTCATCCTGGATCAGGCTGTGGCAAGGTGGAATTTTAAGATTACATCTCATCCATCTCATCCTGCACTTTCTACTTTGGCTTCAGACCAGACCTTTCCCACTCGGAAAAGAGAAAATCTCGTCCAGTGTAACCACTTTTTCTTAGATTATTCACA
Source organism: Syngnathoides biaculeatus (assembly GCF_019802595.1). Taxonomy (NCBI): domain Eukaryota; kingdom Metazoa; phylum Chordata; class Actinopteri; order Syngnathiformes; family Syngnathidae; genus Syngnathoides; species Syngnathoides biaculeatus. The sequence continues at coordinate 11,335,460 of NC_084648.1, read as the reverse complement.
TACACCGGCAGTCATTGCATCTTAAAACGACAGCATTTCTTTTTTTAAATTTCTCCATTAATATCGAAAGTAACCACAAGCAGCATGTCTAGCTCGTCTTTGCTCTACATTGTCCGGACTGTGTTGCTAACTAACGCAGCGGTGGTGGACGCTGTCATTATAAAACACGTTGATGGCTGCGTAAGAACTCTCACAATTTTAATTATGAATGTATGTCTTTAGGAGCGGGAGGTGGGGCAGCTGGTGTAAGGGAAACAAGGAAAAAGAGAGTGTGGCGGAACAGCGGTCGTTGTTAGAGAAAGTTCCGTATGCTGCCTAAAAGAAATCGGTCGCTTCTTCTTTTCATTTTTTACAGTACGTATGTGAATTGTGCCATTGGATGTAACAACCAGTCATCCCTCACTCATTGAATCACATTGCCAAAATGCCACAAACTGAATAGCTGTACATACTTTCAATTCGCATTGGATTTCCTGTTCTTTGCGCGCAACGCAGAATATCTGCGAAGAGACTACATCAGCGGTGCGCAATTGCGCACACGCGAAGTGTAGAGGGAACATTGGCTGACTTTTTTTTTTTTTGGGCACGCCGTCCAGCAACCGATCAACACTGCCGGTTGATCACGATTGACGCATTGAGCACCCGTTTTAGGTCATCCAATGAACCTATCGTGTGTACTGGAACACATTGAGGACAATTTATAGTCTTCAACAAACTTATCATAGTGTTTTTATAAACATCAGAGAGAATTTTGAGTTATTTTCTAATGTTTCTTCATAAACATAGATGACATTCAATTTACCTCACATACCGGTGTGTTTTTATAAACATGGAAGGGAAATTGGAGTCATCAACAAACTTGATGTACATGTTTTGACGAGACGGCAATGACAATATTTTGCAAAACATTGAAGATAATTTACAGCTTTCAATGTCAGTCTTGAACAAACCCAATGTGTTTTTGTAAACAACAACCGAACGCATGTTTTTGTCGAAAACAATTTAGACTTTTCTCTGAACATAATGTACATCATTCCCCAAACAATTTAACCTTTACTAAACCTAGTGAACATGTTTTTGTAAACAGGCGATCTAGCCTTCAGACAGCCCAACAAACACGTGTCTTCAGTCCGTCTGAACAGTTGTGTTTTTGTAAACGGCGAAGAATTTTGCATCTTTAATGAAGCTGAGGTACAAAACCGGACCAACTCATGATAGACTGGCTTGTTCCGGGTAGTTTTCCATTCAGCCCAGAATGACCGGTATGTTTCTTTGCAGCCCCACAAAGCATGTTGTTATCCCTACAGTAAGGTAGTGGGTAAGATGGATTTCCGCTCTTTTGCAATGCAAGTCGGCATGAGCTAATATTTAATATGCTTGCCAGACTTTAAAAACACCACCATGGCAGGTAGGACAATTTAAAAAAACAAACAAAAAAAAAACAGCTAATGCTTCATGGAATGGTCCTTGTCTCTTATTCTTTCTGTTGTTTCCTGAAGACTTTTGAAGTTCACTGAACTTTGGCCCATTTTGCTCACTGCCCAACTGGAAACCTAAATCCTTTGTTTTGAACATTATACGTGCAGCCTGCCTGCTCCTTACGGGAGGCCACATGTTGGCCAGTCACGTACCAAAAACACATCAGCTTAGCAATCAAATTAAAACATTTGTGGGAAAGAAAACATCTTTGTCCCAGACCTGGTGTGTCGCCATAAGGCTGACGTTGATTTGAACATTGATTTTCTATTTCCTGTTCCTAATTAAACCTGATACAACACAGCAATGCCACTGACATCAGTAAGGGCACTTATTTCAATGCATCAGAGAAGGCCAGGTTAGGTCTCGGTAGGAACTAAAATATTTTTTAAAAAGACTTAATGTAATCAATGACATTAGAAATGTTGTGCAAGTTTAAAACTGCATATGTCTAGATAAATGTAAAAATATAAAATAAAAATGAATAAAATGTCAAAATTATTAAAAAACAAACAAATACATTTAGAAAAAAAAAACATTTTCACATTTATAAAATATGCCATATCCCACTTTGCTGTGTTTTCTGTGAAAGTCTTCTTTTGTGGCTCTTGTGTGGTAATTTTGTGCCAATATTTGTGTGAAAGAGCTGTATTTAATAAAATCACATTTTCAAATGGCATTTTACATGGTAATTCCCCCAAATAGCTTTTGGCAATCATCAGTTGATTTCGGCACTGGTTTGTTTTCAGTGTTATCTATGCCACTCCGCCGTGAATTTTAAGGAAGAAGACACAGCATATGAGTCAGATTTAGGATTGAGCGATTATGACATTTCCTCATGTTAGCCACAGTGTCCGAAAATATTAAGCAATAATCACAACTTCCACTGCCAGTGCCGGGAGGTTGCATAATTTAAGCATGTGCTTCTGGCTGGCTTGGATCCAGTCAGCACCGCCAGCCTACAGTATATCCTGTGGAGGCTCACCGTAATCAACCAGGACACCTTCCAGTCACCACAAAGCTAACCATTGTCTTTGTCTTCATGTTTTAGCGGTCAGGAAGATGAGAGGCCAATATCTCCTTTCTACATGAGGTAGGCCCTATTGGAAAGCCCGTTAAATGTTTTGTTAATCAGGGAAGTTACTGCCAGGGTGGATCATGATCATCATCTTCCTTGTCCTCCTCATCAAAAATGTTCTAGTTATCTTGCATCCACACTAAAGTGTTCCCATCACAGCACAATTTCCACACTCACATCAGCGTCATGCCAAAGAGCAACAATGGTGACCTCAAGAAGATCTGCGCTATACATTATGGTGACACTTTCGGTTTAACTTCTTAGCATTCTAAATATGGATGTCGCTTTACCAGCATCAGCTTTGCGTTCATATAATGTTACTACTCCTCAAGTGAACACATTCGGTTCACCGCCATGTCTTATCTCACTCTTTCGCCTTCAATGATCCCATCAGTGACATGAATTATTTTTTACAAACTAGCTATAATTTTTTTGCACCATATAACTTGCATTCAGGATTCCCCTCACTGTCACCTCGCCTTACAAATTGCTGTATTTTCCGCACTATAAGGCGCACCTAAAAGCCTTTAATTTTCTCAAAAGGTGACGGTGGTCCTTATAATCCGGTGCGCCTTATATATGGATCCATATTGAGCCTTGCGTGCAACTCCATCTAATGGATGCGTAATGTAACCCCAGCCTCTACTGTAGCGTCTATTCTATGCGCCGTATAATGTGGTGCGCCTTATAATCTGGTGCAACTCATATATTAAAAAAAATCTTAAAATAGGCCATTCATTGAAGGTGCGCTTTATAGTGTGGAAAATGCGGTACTTGCTTATTTTACAAGAGTATATTTGTCAGTCGAATGAGTTTGCCACTTTTGTTTGAGGGATGTTTTTCACATTTGGGTGAAAAAGAAATGGTACATCTTGGCCCGCAATACAAAATAGTCCGTTTTTCTTATCCCAAAGTCATTTTCCATGAACCAGAACGCATCCTGCTAACATAACAACAAACACAAATTAACTCCAGGCATCGTTAACTTGCACATCGTTCCCAAGTAAAACTCCTACAGCCGACTTACACTGTTCCTCACACGCTTCCACTCTCAAAGTCTTGTTTTAACTGCCCACTGGTTATTGTGTTATTATTCCACTGAGTGATGGAGCACAACCTCTGAGGGTCCTGGCTAATATGCCACTGGAGTGTAACACGGGATTTGCAGAGGTGCGGAGGGCCCGGATTACACAGTACCAGCCTGATCTAACAAGTACTTTACTACACTCTCATTCAACTTGCGCTTTAGCGAAAAGGCCAAAGAAGGTCATTGTTTGCGGTGCATAATACACTATGCTACCTAAAAGTTACACACGCTAGAGTTAGAGCGTTTAATCTTGCCACCTTTCCAGCAATTGAAGTCAAAGGTTAAGTCAACAATGGTAAGCCATTAACCTGTTTTATGTTGCTTTAACGTGACTTTCTGGATGAACAGATATTTTATCTCAATGGGACAATTCCTGGATAACCAAAGGATACATATAAAAAGTAAATGGCAGGTATATTTTTAGAGTGTTGGCATTCTGATGTTTGTTATTTTGGGTTTCTGAAGGGGTCCGTGTTTATCTTATTGCTTAGACAACATTTTGATAATGGGCAGAAGCTGTCACCTTCACATTGTGTGCTATCAATCGCTCCCTTCATCCTTCACCCTATGCCACGCTCTGCTCTTTACTATAAACACTGGTGTTTGTGGAAGAGTTTTCACAGGTCACCAGACACATTATAAGTCAGGATTTCCTTGTGTGTTGTATGCCCTCGCTTTGATAGAAACATTTTTAATTTGTTGTGAAAATCCCCATAATGATAAGACATTAGAACCTCCAATGCCAAACCACACAAAAGTCATGAAATTTGGTCTTAAACCAAGATTGTTTGGTAGATATTTTGTTGGTTGGTTGGTTGGTTGGTTGGTTGGTATGTTGCTGGGTTGAATGGTTTGGTAGCCGTTGTGGTTGGTTGGTTGGTTGGTTGGTTGGTTGGTTGGTTGGTTGGTTGGTTGGTATGTTGCTGGGTTGAGTGGTTTGGTAGATGTTGTGGTTGGTCGGTTGTTGTTATTTTTGTTGGTTTGGTTAATTGGTTTATTGGATGCTTGGCTGGATGGTTGGTTGGTCAGTAGGTTGTTGGAATGTTGATTGGTTGGTTTGTTTGTCTGTTTCCATAGTTGGTTTGTTCGTCGGTTGGTTGGTCGGGTAGTTGGCTGGATAGTTGATAGGTCGGTTGGTCTCTTGGGTTGTTGGTTTGATGTATGGTTTGGTTAAGTAGACATCCCTCGGTCTCAAAGGCAAAATGTGTATATGTGCTCATTCTCGTTGAGTTGGATAGTTGGTTGGTTGATTAATTTATTTGTTGGAAGGTAGGTTTTATGTTTTGTTTTCCTATCTGAGAAGAGTACCATTGTTGACTTAATGTGGCACAGGAAGGTCTGACTACTCAGTACAATGTTAAAATAATAGATTTGTTCGTCACACTAACGCTAATAAAATCACAATAGTCATGAGGCTACTAACATTAATGGATGCATAAGGAGCTACTGTGGGGGAGGTTGAGCATGCTCAGTTTGTGTAACATTAATTCATCTTAATTAATTTTTCTTTTCCTTCTTTCAGCTCCCACTGCTCCCCTTTAATTCGCTCACCCGATGCCATCAAGTATGTCATGTCTCCTATAAACATATTCATCAATTTAAACTTCAAAGCATATTTAATACACTGTATGTTTTTCCCCTTCTGAACAGAATCCTGGATAGGACCATTCGTTCGACAGTAGAGCAGCACCTGTTTGATGTCCATCATATGTCCGACAGTGGGGAGGTGATCCTACAGCGGCTCGTTTCGACAGCAAGGCAGAGACGACGCCACCGTAGAGAGCAGCAGGACGACTGCTCCGGATATGGAGACAAAAGCAGGTATGTTGGTAACGAAGTTCATGCAAGAATACTGGTTCTAATCGAGCCTCATCTTTGTGGAGTTTGCATGTTCTCCCCTTGGCTGGGTGGGTTTTGTCTGGGTACGCCAGTTTCCTCTGAGATCACAAAAACAAGAATCGGAGATTAATTCAACACTGTAAATTGCCCGTAGGTGTGAATGTGAGTGTGATTGGTTGGTTGTTTCTATGTGCCCTGGGATTGGGTGGCAACCAGTTCCGGGTGTACCCTGCCTCTCGCCCGCAGTCTGTTGAGATAGGCTCCAGCATAACCGCGACCGTGGTGAGGATAAGTCATTTGGAAACTGGATGGATGATTGTTCTGTAAGCGAGTTTTTATAAGTTGGCAGCTCTGTAAACCCTTGTTGAAAACACCTGGAGATATGGATGACTGGGATTAGATGAGTGCATTAGTCTAGGAATAACTGCACCAAATGTCAATACGATGCATGTGGACAGTAAATAGAATTAGCCCGGAATACTAAACAGCACAAAGACTATAAAATGTGTGCTTTCACTCCACGTCCAGCTCCACAAAGACGGCAGACGAGACAAAGCAGAGTTCTTCCATCCTTTCTCTTCACAGAACTGACACCAACAAGGAGAATATCCCAACATTAGAAGCCAGGAGCGTCTGTGGTAGAAACTTGAGGGAGGACACAACCATTGTTGGCGTTGACTCACATGGTGGGCAGAGCACTCAGGTGGTGTGCCTGCCAAAATCCAGGAGGGGGAAACACAATCCGACCCTGGCACAGCTCAAACAGGACACCCACAGAGTGAGTTTTCTTTAATTACTGGTTGCTTTATTCTCTTAGTTATAAAACCTTGTAAGATACATAAACACAAAACACTCAAATAGTGTCATTTACCCTTTGGGAAGCTTATGTGCGGAATAGCCTGCAGTGTCTTGACTATTCAAGGTGACATCAGAGTAAGTCTATGCATACCTCGGGCTTGTGGCACCAAGGAAGCGCCATCCTTTCAAATTAACCTTCAAAATCTCCCTCACTACAGTGAAAGCATTAAGCCTGAGCATCCATCCCCTTATCTAGAACTCTTATCCCCGTGAGGGTTACGAATGAGCCGTTGCCTTTCCCAGCGCATTTTGGGCAAGATGCACGGTACACCCTGGACAGGTTGCCATCCAGTCACATGGCACATCAACAAATAAATGAGCTTTGACATTCAGTGCTCTCCAAAGACATCTCGCCGCATTCAAAAGGAGAGTTGACAGTAAAGTAATTTCAGAGTGACAACAGCAAAAGATTATGGGAGCATAGAGAAAATGGAGGAAAAAGTTACAAGTGCAGTAGCCCAGTATCCTGAGGTCTGCGACAGGACATGACGTGACATGATAGAAACATGTGAGTTCAGCTTTTTTAATAGGAAGAATGTATACGCAAAGCCTGTCACATTGAAACAAAATTTTCACACCACAACAAACAGAATAGCATAACTAGCAAATAATAAAACAAACAAGATGGTAAGGCGGTCCTTCGTGCCACGATGCATACCGGGAGAATGTAAATAGCCTTTAAAGTGCTTGGTTTGTGTCAATTATTTCTTGAGTCATTCATTATCCTGTTTTATTATTTGCTAGTTACGCTATTCTGTTTGCTGTAGTGTGATAATTTTTGTTTTAATGGGAAACCATGAGTGTGAATAACATCGTAATAACCTACCTACACAGGCAGTTTGTGGGACAATGTAAGCTTCTTCTGTTTACAGATCTTAAATGCAATTGTTCCTCACTGCTTCATGAGCACCATTATATGGTATCCTACATACATGCTAAAACACGTGCAAACTTGCATGCTAGCAGTGTAACCAGTGTGTTTAAGTGTACTTTATTGGATAAGTCATACAACAACATTTGTCAATGTTGGAACTCACTGTGCATATCAGGTCCAACACATTGTAACACACCGTGTCTAATGTGGCGCCTTGTCTATTTAGAAGAGAATTTAAGACTTCTACGATCGTGAAAATACTACGGTACATTAAAAAAAAGCTTGGAGTGCAAAGCATGCGAATATGCGAGGCTGCAAACGGTGAACCGTGAATGAGCAAGGGCACATCTTGTGTGTGTGTGTGTGTGTGTGTGTGTGTGTGTGGTGTGTGTGTGTGTGTGTGTATGTATATAGTGGTGTTGGTGGAATTCTTTCCCATTCCTGATGTACAACTGAATAGTTCAGACGCAAAAGCAGATATATCCATTTTTGTTGTTTCTATAGATTCTTAGATTAATATAATATAAAACGTACAGAAACAACAAACATAGATCTGCTTTTGCGTCTGAACTCTTCAACTTGAGTTGCTCAGCATTCTGCGCTCTCCATTGTCATACTTTGCACATTATAATGCGCCGCAAGTTCGGTGGAAGACAGGTCGAGCCTGTTGGCAAGCCAATCTCGTACTCGTTCACTTTTACCAAGAAGCCACGCTGTTGTAACACGTGCAGAATTTCATATTGAGTTGCGTCCTCAAGAAAAAAACAATTAGCACAAACACTAACTAGCACTAACAAAACACAGAATTATTTCCAGAAGCCACCCAAACAGTGCCGTTTTTTTAGTTGTTGTTTTTTTTTAAACCCAATAATTTTACAATGATGAATTAGGACCCATAAGCGAGAATTGAAAGTGTTTTTCCATTGAAGGAATCTGGTGCCATGTCTGCAACCTTTGAGGGAACCAGGTCCAGCCACATGGAGCCCTATAAGAAAAGGTGAGCAGCTGAAATTTTTCTTTTAAAAAACGTGATAACATCACCATCGCCTGTAAAAGATTTGTTTTGGGTTGACGGGCATGTGGCTGCCACCCGTAGATCTCAGCATCGTAGTGTTTATACGGTACACTGAGCCACTGGACAGAATGTTTTTCTTCCATTGAATTTTCCAGGAAAGACGCTTCAAGAAAAGATGACCTTCCTTCCACTTCACAGGTAAGATCACTCTTATGTTAAGAAAAGGCTCAAAGATGTCAGTCAGAGTCTCGATGGATGATGGGAGGCGGGCGTGTCATCTTTTAAACAGAGACCTCACAAAATTAATGCATCAGCGCTGTAATGGAAATAAATATAGATATTGCCACAGTATGATTTAATATACCGTAATTCCGCATTTCCCTTACTCACAGTCAGCAGCCCACCTTCCAAGTCAACTTTGTACCTCCATTCTTTCTCTGTCCCTTTTATATCGTTAATAAATAGGTAAAAGTTGGTGGGAAAATGGTTGATTTTACATCCATTATAAATGTATTTCAAGTCTTTCCCAAAAGTGATTTGATAAATTGTACGCGTAAAAGCCCAGTGCTGTGGGATATTGCCATAACATGACCTATGACCAACACCTTACCCGCATTCCTTGACACACAGGTCATGTCCTGTCATTGACACTATCTCTGAATATGCTGAATATGGAAAGCTGCAGGGTCAACTGCACCTTCCCATACCATGTCGGTACAGAACAGCAACATAAACATAAAAAATATGAAAAATGTCAGCAGTAAGTGGGGCTAATTTTTAAAGTTCTTCACAGCGAATTATCCCAAAATGAACTTGACAGCCGCAACAGAAGACCTGGCACTTAGCCGCATGTGCCTTTTTAACGTAAAACCCACGGAAGATGGGATATTAGCCCAACTCAACATGACCTCCTGCAGTCACATAGTATGTATAAAAAACTTATCAGACAGCAACAATTGATTTCGACAAAACAGAGTTTGAAAATGGAATATTAAACTTGACTCCTTGTTCCCCCAATACAGAATACACTTATACCCAAGGTCTGTCCCAGCTCTGCTATTGCTGTAATACAGCTTCCAAAAGTAAAAAAAATGTTGACCTGACTTTATCACCCCCGTTTTGTGTTGCCATAGAACAGCAAGAGTGAGGAAATGATGGGAAAATGCCACCTTACACAGGCTGTGTAAAATTATGTCATGACGCACACTCTGAACCTTTAAAAGTACATTTTTAAACAAAAGTCGCTGGCGAAACCACTTTTACAGTATGTGTGGCTGCTATTTACTCTTTAGTCTGTCAGACTTCACCTTTCTTCTTTATGCCATTTGTTCTGGCTTTCAAATGTATTTTGTAGTGCTCAAACATTTGGGATTGATAGCATATTTTAAAAAAAAAAAGTAAAGCAGATTCCAACAAAATTGTATCATCACAGCTATAACAGAAGATCCATGATTGAATAGTTCTCCTTTTACACTTGCCCCAACAAAGCAGGATAGTGTGCCAGCTGGAATGCAAGGCGAAATGGGGCTTATTTTTAGCCTCTTTTTTTTTTTTTTTTTTTTTTTAACAGAGGCCCCACAATAATGCACTTTTAGATACAAACAAGCAGAAGTTCAGGTATTTATAATCCGACTGTACCTTTTACACAGAACCAAATTACTGCATGGCTAGTATGGCGACAACTGTGTACACGGTTTTTACCCTGTGACAGTCCAATACTAACTTGTGTGCCGTATAAAATATTTCCTGATGTTTGGCACAGCAGGGCAAGAGAAAAATCTAGTTTTCCCTCTAAAAATGTTTGTTGGCAATAACACACTAGACAAGAGGTAAGCACATCTGCCTCACAGTTCTGAGGTTAGGGGTTTGAATATGGTCATCCAGTGGGGAGTTTGCATGATTGTTTTCTCCAGGTAATCCTGTATTTTCCCATAATCCAAAAACATATCCGTTAGATGCAGTGAAGAAAATGAATGATTTAATCCCATAACTGTGAATCTTCATTTATCTAAATGTCCCCTGTGATTGACTAGTCCATGGTGTGACCCTGCTTCTCTGCTAAATCGGCTGAGATAGGCTCCATCTCACTCACGATCCTGTTGAGGACAAGTGCTATAGAAAATTGATGGATGGATGGATAGACAATTTCAACACAACAGGGCAGGAGAAGGCCATGTCCATTGACCCGCTTTTCTGGCATTCAGTTGTAGCAGGAGTGTCCAACATCAGGCCCGAGTGCTATTTACGTCCTGCTGCATGTTTTGTTTTTTGTTTTTTTTTCACTGGTCCTCCACATATTGTAATACCCCAAATCTGGGGATAGGCTCCATCCCCTCCACGACCCAAATGAGCTCATACCAATGACTCCAAGCAGCATAGAAAATGGATCTATAGATGTTTGTTGCAATGTGAATGGTACAACCAACAGGGCGTTTGAGTGCACCACGTACTACTTAGTTGTTTTTTTACACTACAACATAATTGTTATGGGGTATCAGGGGCACAGAGCCAACAGATGACCTTATCAAATCTCTGCAGCTGTTTGGTGTTGTGTTGCAGTGGTACACTGTTGATCAGAAAACAATTGTGAGTGTCTAAGTGGCCCTTCTCATCAAAGAAACGCTCCTACAATGCTTGGCACCTGCTCGTTCATCATTTATAGTCAAAGTTGACATGGATGTAATGACTATTATGTTGGAACAAAACACAAAATAAACATTGTCTATTTTTGGAGAAGCCAAAAGTTGTTGGTAATGCTATTTCACAAGTCTCAATTAATTAAAATACAGTGATGCCTCAGTTCTCGACCACAATCCATTCCAGAAAACGGTTCGAAAAGTGAATTGTTTGACAACCGAATTGATGTTTCCCATTAAAATGAATGGAAAAAGAAATAATGCGTTCCAACCCTGAAAAAAAAATAGGGTCCTTAAAGCATTTTTTGTAGCTTTTCCTGATAATCAATTGCATAGCAGAGGCTGCGTTATACAGAATAAAAGTACGCTGGTTGCGCCGTGCGCGTTATGTCATTTCCATTTTTTTTACGGGGGGCGTTCGAATTGGCAATAACAAATCTTAGTAATTTAATCCCAAAACTGAAACTCCATCACTCCATCCATCCATTTTCTTAGCTGTTTATCCTCACAAGGATCGCGGGAATGCTGGAGACAATCCCAGCTGTCATCGGGCAGGAAGCAAAGTACATCCTGAACTGGTTGCCAGCCAATTGGAGGGCACATGGAGACACACAACAATCGCACTCACAATCACACCTCGGGACAATTTAGAGTCTCCAATGAATGCATGTTTTTGGGATGTGGTAGGAAATCGTAGTACACGAAGAAAACCCACGCAGGCTCCAGGAGAAGATGCAAACTCCACACAGGCAGGGCCAGGATTTGAACCCACGTCCTCAGAACTGCGAGACCAACACTGAGTGACTAACATCAGCATTATGACATAAACAGCAATTTGCTTTTTAAGAACTGATAGGTTCTTTCATTGCTTTCTTATTCAAGGCGATTCAGCACGTGAACATCAACACACTTTTTTGATTAATCAGTACGGGATCACCGCAAGGTTCAATATAAAGAATTCTCCAAGTAATATCAGCCGGGCTAAACACGAGTGGATATGCTATAGCCACACACACACACACACACACACACACACACACGTACACGCACACACGTGCGCCCTTAAAGTACCATTATGTCATTGGGAGAAGCCCAGCTGGTACAACAGCAGGTTAAGCCAGACATTGCTACGCATGAACCCCTTTAAAACTCTTGCAGAAGCCAGGTTTTTTTCCAGTGTCACTCTTCTGGATAAACAGACACCCAATGGGGGTCAGGAAAGTCTTCTAAGGCAGTGTCAGAACAGTAACAGAAGCAGCTGAAGCCCCCAAATGTTTTCCACTCTGGGCCACATACAGAAAAATAGAAGCAAGGGGGGCAATTCACCTTGTGCTTATTAAAAATTCTAATAATAAAAACATATTTTGAGAATCCATAGGCCGGTTTGGGGTTGTCATAGATGAAGCAAAAAAGTGATTCATACACGTGTCCATCATTATTAAATTGTACATATATGCTTTTTGCGGTATCTTAGTCCGTATGGTGTGCACTGAAAATTTTAAATGTGAAATATGAGCCTTGTCTCAGAAAATATCGGGAAACACTGCAACAAAGAAAACATGGTCTGTACAGTTTGTTTTTTACGATGGTGGGGAATTGAAATCAGCATCCCAGAAAAGCTTGCGTGAGGTTGACGGGTGGATGGACGGATCCAAGTGGGACCCTTCCAGTAAGTCGCCTGTGGCATTTAGGGAGCTCCTGTCATGCTGTGTCCCGATCTTCTTTTTACCTAAAAATAGCCTGATCCCACGCCCTGACTCAGAGGAAATGAGACGCTATCAGTTTATGCGACGCGAACACACTGTTACTACACGGCCCGCTCGGTGTATGTGCCGTTTTTCCGGTTGCGCTCCTCTTTTATTTAAGTATTGAAAAAACAAGGCAAATTCCTTTATTGTTGTTGTCGTCCCCAAACTTTTGTCTTCTTTTCTGATGCTTTTCCAAGTTTTCTCTAGTCTCCTATTTAGCAGATAAAAATCATACTCTATAGGCTTTAAGTCTGGAGACGGATTTGGCCAGTGTAAAGTCCTCTTCTTTCCATTGATGAGCTCCTTTTTTTGTGCAGGCTCGTGTGTTTTGGGTCATTATCTTGCTGTATGTTGAAAGGATCTCCGAAACACTTTGTTTGCATCTTTTTTTAAAAAAAAAAATACAGTACAACCTTAGTTCTCGACCACAATCCGTTCCAGAAGGTGGTTCGAGAAGTGATTTTGTTCGATATTTCCCATTACAAATGTAGCTACTGGGACACGTCTGCGCACAGAGGCTGCGTGATACACAATAACAACGTGCGTCATGGATCAGCTCATCAGGCCGCGCGTGTGTTATGATTTCCGGGTTTTTTCACGGTGCGTTCGAATGTACAATAGCAAAGCATGTCATGGGTCAGCTGATCGGGCTGCGCGCATTATGTTCCGTTTTTTTTTTTTTTTCGGCCGCGTGCAAATACACAACAAAGCGTGTTATGGGTCAGCTGGTCGGGCCACGCGCGTTATGTTATTTCTGGGTTTTGCCCGGGGTGTTCGAGTACCGATTTTCGTTCGAAAAACAATTTGTTCGAGAACAGAGACAGTCGAGAACCGAGTATTCACTGTAATGACAAATCGTTTCTCTTGTTTCTCTTATAGCCTCTACCCTTTTTTTCCGTGGCGTCCTCCACAAAACTTTTTCAGAGTATTAAATCGATCATAACTGTACTGTTCCGGTTGTTTTCGAATAAGTTGGGCCTCGCATTCTCTCGTCATCAGGTAATGCACATAAGCTAGATGGGAGCTTGTCTACGTGCATGACATGATGAAGCCTGCTTGGATGAGAGGCGTTTGGCTGTTCTTGTACAAAACAGAACAGTACAGTTGAGAATGAAAGGACCTGGATGAATGACTATTCATAAACACGTCTTCTGTAAACAGCAGCTTGCAATCCCTTCCCTCCTGCCCTACGGAGGTCGTTGCTGATGTCATTAAGGGCCAGATTTAACCTAGATCCCAAATAGTTGGCACTGAATAGTGTTCACGGAAACAGATTCCTGCACGTTGTTGGTGGGTGTGTCACACATTATCTACTAAGATTGCAATCTTCAGCCAAGATCTCAAACAGCGCCCGGTAAATTGTGTATTCTCTCACACATTTTGTGCGATGTTGTCGACGGGTATAAAAGTGGTGGAGACTGCCGTATTCAAAAGACAGTTTTGCGCTTATAGTTACCTCTGATGTTTCTTTGGAAAATTTAGGAGAGCACTACAAGTAGAAATTAAGTTTTATGTAATGGAACTCAAAGTGTTAATGAAAGAGGGAAACAAACATCATCATGATTTAAAGAAAATAAATTGATTGTGCTGACAATTTAGCGGAAAAAAAACAGCAACCACATGAAAAAAACGTGCACCAAATGCATAGTAATTGAATATATCTTCCCATCCTGTGTGAAATCGCATTTAAAAGTGGAAGTAGCACACTGGAAAAACTTCAATTGTTGGAGTGCATTGAAATGACCCAAACGCACAGAAATGCAGAGTAAAAAGGTCTTTTGCCATAGGTGACATGGCATGACACCTTCTTGTGACTGGCTCCCTTTCATCATCGTTACGCATAGCTGTGTGGGTCGATGATGGAGATCAGGAGTTTTGTTTAAAGATACAAAATGATAACCCACTTTGTGTATGCTAAACTCATCTAACGGTAGTATTTGTACTCCTCCCAGAACACCAAAAAAAAAAAAAAACTGTGTGGCAATTTTGAATGTTTGGCAGACATCCTGCATGCGCCCGATTAGTAGATCTACTTCCAAATCTGTTTCTTTGAGCAGTCGAGTTTGTGCCCATTTTTGAACATGCAAATCTTTAGTAATTCAGGCCCAAAGAATTGTTTTAGGTTTTTTCTTTTTATTTCTTTGGTCTACTTATTCGATGTAGATGTAATTTGGTAAATAAAGCAGAGGGTTTATTTGTTTCTAGAGGGCATCCCGAATGGTTTTACAAGCTTTAGCTCTTGTTTGTTCAATGCCTCTGACTGATATTTCATTGTCTCTCAACTTTCCAATTCCTTGTTTTCTATCAATAGGTTTTTATTTTGGTCCCAGCGTTTACTAGTACAAGGCGGGATTTGCGCTGCATGCTTCTCGTGAAATGATTCAGATTTGTTTCCGGTCAAGTGGCAGGATGGGAATACAGTACAGCAAAAGAATTGCCTCAATGTTCCAATACCTTTTGCATGGGAGTGCATGTATGACTTTAATTCAGACGTAGGAGTTAAGATGGAGGAACGTAAGTGCAAACGCTTCTTATCTGAGATGAATGTTTGTTTTGGAGGATCAAAAAAAAAAATCAGCCTGTCAGCCTACGTGTGCTGGCTCACAAGCAGTCTCTTTTTTTTTTTTTTTTTTGTTCCCACTTCCCTCCGGCACCCCTCCTCCCCTCCTGCTGCCAATGTGAGACAAACAAGTCCTGGGTGGAGACGAGAGAAAGAGAACACTCCCTCTCTCCCACTTCAGCCACAAACAGATGGGCGTATGTTTTGGCGAGCCCCCTGGTGGCCAATAGCAAGCCAGGACGCCGCCCCCCTTTTCCGCAGCTAGCTTTTAAGACACTGTGTGTGCATACACTTGGATTCAAAGCTCAACCGAGCGCCTCCGTCTCTCCGTCTCTTCTCTGATGGTTGTGCAGACGCTAAGAATGAAGATCCAGGAGTCGTCCGTCGTGGCCTGCGGCGGCGGGGAGGTTTATGATCCTGAGCGGGACAAGGCGAGCTGTGAGGACATGCCCCGCCTGGACAACAACTGGGGAGGTGAGACGAGGAAATACGCTCTGGTTGCTTGCCACGCAACATGCATGTTGCTTTGCTCACAAAAGCTCTCGCAGGATTTAACTGGCAATGATCATCGGAAGTATGCGCAGCAATATTTTCCATATGCAAGGGACAGATTTGAAATTGTTTTGTTACATGTTGCACACCCTTGTTTGCACCACTTGTTTGTTTTTCCACATAATTTTGCAGTTTACACATGTGCTATATATTTACATGTGCCGTAGTTATGCATTCTATTCAAGTCCCAAGTTTTTTTTTTTTTTTTTCCTTAAACACCTCCAGATATTTTACTTACCATGCTTTCCAAGCCGGTGTGGCTTTTTTTTTTTTGTGAGTTGGAATGATGAGCAACAGGTTGACAAAAGCAGGTTTTTAGAACCCCAATTTTGCAGACTTTCCAAATGTTTGGCAAAATAACAAATCTATCAACTTGAATTAAGCAGAACCTCAGGGAGGGGTTAGGGGTGTGAGTCTGTGTGTGGAGGGGGGGGGTAGTTAGAAGGAGAGTCTCTCGGGCGCTCTCTAGAGGCAAAATGTAAGAGAGGACGTGCACGACAGCACGACAGTGGTGTGAATGTTTTTCAGTCCTCCCAGGGCCTTGAGATCAGTTCCAGCGCATTATAGTCTGTCACTCGTACTCCATCACAGAAGTTAAGTCAGAATTACATTAAATATTTGTATGAAAAAGTATTTATATGCCATAACAGTTGACTGAGAAACTGCATGCCATTCTAACCTTGAAACCTTATATGTCAAGATCGTTGTGTATTTGTACAAGTTTGAGAAACAAAGTATTACTGTGTTTGAACAAAATGCTAAAAGGGTGGACATACTGAAATACAGTACTTCTTTGGGCTGGAAAATTTTGAATTTATGGTACAAGATTTATGGGAATTGGGAGGAATAATATACAGTCCGCAAAATTATATGTTGGTCTATAGCTCTGAGACATTTTGCTGGATAGTCTTGATTTAAAACAGCCCATTCTTTTCAACTTTAAAAAGTTACAAAATTACCCAACTAAACATCCAGAAGGTTTTCAGTTCAAAGAACATTTAAGTTCCAACACTAATCTACACAAAACTACTAGAACTTGCTGCTTTTGCTAACTAAACCTTTCAAGCAGGCTTGCTGAGTTAAAATTAAACACTAATGGAGCAAAATTTCAGTATTAATCAACTGACTTGCAATGAATTTTTCAGAGAAAAATTGATTGACATTGCCTATAACTCCTTGTTTCTGCCCAGCGAGTTTTTTTTGCATTGTCTTTTCTAAAAATAACTGACTTTTTGGCACCCTATAGGGCTAAGTGATTACCTACGTAAAGGGTGGAGCCAGACACACTGCTGTTTGTTGGTTGGTTGACAGATAATTGTCACTTTGATGTTAAATGTACTCCAAGCAAAGTCAAGATGAAAGAATGTCCCGAGTGAATTCATCCCTGCTGACTCAGCAGTGCTACGATTGGAGCATTGCAAACCTTATGCAGGTTGTATGCATACTGTATAAATAAACAGGCATGGCAGCAGAGGCATCTCTCTCTCTCATCCCCCCCCCTCCCCAATCGACTTCATGCCATCAGCATCTGTCATGGTGACCCGACAGTCGGGTTGAGCTGTGTCCTTGTACGTCTGCCAGCAGAGATTTGGCGTTTAAAGTCGTCACTGCAGATGCGCCAATGAGACGGCGTGATCTACTCCAATGTGTCTGTCGCATTCCAGCCAAGTCACGCTAAAAGTATCTGTACTGCTAAATAAGGGCACATGTGTAAAATACCTTTTTCACCTCGAAAGGCCGACAATAGCTAATGACTTTCAGGCGTCAGGCCAAGAAAGTCACATCCGTAAAAGGCATATGACTTTTTGAGGAGAATTTGTTCACTTCGTTTACATCAGCAGTATTTTTTTGCACCACTGACCTGTTTTCTGACTATTTTAGAACAGTGGTCTCAAAATCAATTGCCTCGGCGGCCGCTGTGGGCACGTTCTAACTGAGGCTGGGCCGCAGCCTTGGCGCACATACCCACAATTTAAATGAGAAATTAAAAAAAAAAGTCTTGATTTTTTTGTTGTTGTTGCACAAAATAAGATAAGCAAAGAAGCTGGCGTAAACAAGTTGTGTGCAAAACCACTTATGAAACTCTCGATGGCAACACCACTGTAACTTTTCAACGAAAAATGTTTTTTTGGTTGATTCATCAGCTCCGCACATAACACTGTGAAAGTGGCATTCATATAAAACTTCAGAGCCACACTATCATTTAACTTTCATAGTAAGGTGGGGGGTGCAAAGTATGATCTTGGGGGCCACAATTGGCCCGCGGGCTGCTAGTTTGAGACCCCTGTTTTAGAAGTGCCAGCATAGAAACAAATTATTTAAAAAAAAAAAGTGTAGTTGTTAGTGTAAGTTATGCTCTCTTCAGCAAGTCATTCCATCTTGGGGTAATGCCACTCAAACTATGTTACTTATATCCGGTCTACTTTGTAATTTTGTTTTGGTTGCTGCCAAAATCCCACTTTGCAAAGTTAGCATTTTACGAATGGAAGAAAGGTGGTCAGTGCTTTTTTTACGGGTCAGTTTTGAAGTCAGACACAGAACAAGAGCATTGTTCTGCCAAATTTTAATACATAGAAATATGGGCACTTAAACTGAGGATCCCAAATTGTGCAAAAATAGACAGGCCTTTGTGAAAAAGGCACAGGAAACAAGCCCCGCTGTCATTCGAGTATGTGTTTTTGTGGCTCCCATAGCCGCAAGATGACAGTCACTGTATCTATTAAAGTGTTAACGTTCTCAGATGCTCACATGACCAAAAATGTGAGGCACTGACTTATTTGACAACCTCATACTGGTGACCTTGCTGGCCTGTTACTTTTGCTAACTCATTAGCTCACGTGCTAGTGCACGTAGTAACCAATTAACTTTCTACGAAGGATTGGCTGTTGGACCGGCCCCCATGCCTGTCCGCCGGACTAGCGTGGGGCCGCGGGACTGTCTGGTTCGCCACTGCCTTGCACGGCGCCCCATGCTAGGGTGCACGCTGCAGAGACACTGTACCCCAAAAATGCATAATACAGCAGAGAAGATGTAATTTTCAGGTTGGAGGCATAGGTTGAATGCCAAATGCATTATGCTATGGTGGTAAAAAGGGTCCAAGTTATTCTGCCCACTTACGATGTTGTTGTTTCTTTTTGATAAAAATTAAAAAAAATCACAGTACAATTTGACAATTGTGTGTTATCTTTTGGACATTATTCACTTTTTTACGACAAGGATGGATTAGTACAGGTCCCTTGACGCATGTTTCCTCATAATAACCTATTGCAATTAAAATAACAAGACAAGAAAAACACCAAAATAAACAGGAAAAAATGTGGCTCTTAAGTTTTTTTTTTTAAAATTCATCTTATTATGTATTAATTAGTTACTTGTAAGTATAAAAACACAATTTAAACATACAAAAAGATCTATATTGGGTAATATTTTCCCTCTTTTCTAAAAATAAATCACAAAATTTGGAGACATCCTTTTTGTTGGACAATAATTTTTTAAAAATCTATAACAAAGATTTTTTTGGTACATGCTTTATGTCGTGTAGCAATACATCCATTAATGTACTGTACGTGTTTACGCCGGCATGTCGTATAACCTGTCGTTCGGAGAAGTCGGCACAACGACCTTTCTGGTCTGCATGGCAACACGCTTGGGCTTTCGGGAACATCGCGTCAACCTTTAGCTAAATGGCAAGCTGAGATGTTTTGTGTTTTATTAGTGCACTTCATCTCGATGCCATTGATTTAAGAGGATTCATCCTCTCTCAGGAGCAATGCTAGCAAAGGCATTTATATGTAACGGTTTTTCTGCCGCGTGATGAAGGGCACGCACATGGAGGCTGCAGGAAGATACAAGCCTCTCCTCCCCCTGTGGTGAATTTAAGCAAACTTACCGCAGCGAAGGAAAATAGACATCTGCACTTTTAGGGCATTCATATTTTGATTGCTGTGCACTGACCCCTTCAGTGTTTTTACTGATGCTTGGCTTGTTTTTCTCTTGTTCTACTAAGATCCCTCAACAAGAGCGTGGACGGGAAATCTACAGTCATACACAACCTAAGATAGTGTTGAATTAGTTCGGGGCAGATTTTTTTTTCTAGTTCTGAACAGCTGAAGGGTGGGGTTTTTTTTGGGGGGGGGGTTCAGTTTGAGGACCCATAAAACAGATACCTTTTCTCTCAGATAAACATAGTTGGTGGGTTTTTTAGGTGGGGGGTGGGGGTCTTGTTGAGAAGATCAATTACATACGGCGCTTCCAAGAGGCCATTTTTCTAATAATAAAAAAAAAAAGACTGTGTGAGGGAATTTTTAGGTTTTTTTTTCTAAGACATGAATGATTTAAAATCTCACCATTTGGAGATATTGTACATGTACTCTTTTTGATGGAGATATATATATATTTTAAAAACAAATAAAACTGAGCATTTGCTTTTTGTTGGATGGTCTTTAAAATATAACAAGCACACGATTTAGAGATACAGTTTATCTTCATTTATTTTACTTTATTATTTTTGTAAAGTCCAAAGCACCAAGAAAATCTTTCAAATATATCTTGTACTGACTTTTTTTAAGATGAAAAAATGGAGGTCCATTTTGTTGTACGCTATTTTCATTTTTGCATTTTATCATTTATTTATGTATTTATTTATTTTTACGCCAGGACCTACTTGTGTGAAAGGGAGTCTTGCCTTTGCTGCGTTCTGTGTAAAAAAAGGCACAATTATCACATCTTGTGATGTGGCAATATTGACAAGCTTCAGCTCTGTTTTCAGTGCACATGTGCACATATTTAATGTCCCACCATATGGGGCGAGGCACCAGAGAACAAAGTGTACCTCTCAGCAGGGGTCGCGCTCTGACATTATCCCGCCGACAGCGCGCCAGGCATTATTACTAGAGCGAGGATTGTCAGTAGACATAATTACGGCCGGGGTGGAGACGAGAGGATAAACACAGAATAGAGAGAGTCCCGGTGGAAGTTTTCCCACTGGAGGTCCAAACAGACTGCGGGTTGTGTTTTTAGTTTTGGTGGACTGTGCTGCTGTGCTCTAACTTTGCCAGAAACAAGAGAAGATTTAGAACATTGCTATGGTAACGGTGTCCTCTTTTGTCTTTGAATACGAGCGGCGAGACAACACAAGCACTGAGGCTTCACTTTACGTCTTTTGACCGCGCTCCAACTGGACAAAATGTCCTTACTCGTGCAGCTCAAGAATTCAATAGATATGCTATATATTAGCTAACGTTCTCAAGTTGTACAAATTTCAGTTCAAAACATACCAAACTTAGAATTTTACAGTATCTATGTCTAACAATTAAGTCAAATAGTAGATTTTTACCAAGTGTTACCAGATTAGTTGGATAGCATTTCATTCTTGGGGGCACCATATTTGGAAACTTAACCACATCTCCAAAAAAGGTGATTACTCACAGCCAAAATGAAACATTATTGAAAATGTTCTTAGAATATACTGTACACTCAATTATTATCAAACTTAATAATGATGGGTGTTCAAAAAGTTCGTTTTATTCTCCATCAGTTTTCTATAGGAATTGTTTTCACTTTGGCTTTGAAATCCATCCATCCATCAATTTTCTTAGCCGCTTATCCTCACGAGGGTCGCGGGAGTGCTGGAGCCTATCCCAGCTGTCAACGGGCAGGAGGCAGGTTACACTCTTGCTACTGTTGTCTTGTCTCTATGTCCCCTGCGATTGGCCGGCAACCAGTTCGGGATGTACTCTGCCTTCTGCCCGATGACAGATGGGTTGACTCCAGTACTCCTGCGACCTTCGTGAGGATAAGCAGCTCAGAAAATAGATAGATGCATTGTAATTCAACATATTTTATATTTTATGCCTACAGGAATTAGTTATGTTTAATGAAATGTCAATTTAGTTGCCCTCCACTCTTTGTCAGAAACCACATTTGGTAACCACTTTTTCAAGCTTCATTCAAAATGTAGATGATAATAATAATGAACAACATATAATTACAATTGAATTTTACTATAGCATCTATTTTCAACAAATTTTATTCAGTGAGTGCTTTTTGCGCATGACATTGACAGTTAATATGAATGCACATCCTTTTTTCGCTCAAACAGAACCGGTTCCGGCTTACTCCGCATTACAACGCGAGAGCGCAGAGCGGGAGGAGGCCCGTCTTTCGCCACACGCCGGCGGGCGCCTCATCCGACAGCTGCTGGAGGAGGGCAGCGACCCCATGCTGTCCCCCCGCTTCTACGCCTACGGCCAGTCCCAGCAGTACTTGGACGACACAGAAGTGCCGCCGTCCCCGCCCAATGCCCATTCCTTCGTCAGGTAAACGCCATTGTCCCTACTACAGTACAATATAGTAGTTACACAAAGTACAGAATTGGCAGAACAAAAGCAATTGACAATTTAACCTTGGTTGGATTTTAGTTTTTGCAGTGTCAGAACAGCGTATTAATTATTATTTATATGCGTTTAGTCGCAGGAGGAGCTCCTCTCTGGGCTCCTGCGATGATGACAAAGAGGAGCTGACCACCGTGCAGCTCACTAAGAGGATCCACGGCCTAAAGAAGAAGATTCACAGGTTTGAGGAGAGGTTCGAAGACGAGCGGAAATACCGGGTAAGTGAACACAACGCTGTTGTATGAGGTCAATCGATGAAAACTTTACTTTTATATGGAACACACATTTTTAGGAAACCATTAAAATGTTTAAGGCATAAAAAGAAAAAAAAGCTCAGATTATGGAGGTACTGTACATGTTCTTTGAATAATATTTTAATTATTGTTTTTTCTGAAATTAATGACATTAAAATTTACAATTACCGTAGTTTCCCCAACTTAAGGGGAACCGCATTATAAGGCGCACTTCCAATGAATGGCCTATTTTGAAACTTTTTTTCATATATAAGCGCACCGCATTATAAGGTGCATAGAATAAACGCTACAATAGAGGTCGGAGTTATGTTATGCATCCATTAGATGAGGCTGCACTAAAGGCTCAATGTTGATCCATACATAAGGCGCACCGGACTACAACGCGCACTGCTGGCTTTTGAGAAAATTAAAGGGTTTTGGGTGCGCCTTATAGTGCAGAAAATACGGTAATTTTTTTCATTGAGTTAAAAAAAACTCTCATACAATTTTACGCCACAGCATAACAAGAATATGGTAAATGTGGATCATTTTGGACCACTTTTGTTTCATTCTGACCCCTACTAAATTATGACCAGTGAAAAGCCTCCTGTGTGTTAGTTGATTCTTGTTTAATACAGATCATTTTGACGTGTGACATCACAGGAGGCTTTAAAATGTCCACCATTTTCTTTCCCCCGCCCCCAGCCTTCCCATAGCGACAAAGCTGGAAACCCAGAGGTGCTGCGATGGATGAACGAACTGGCCAGGTTGCGCAAAGAACTCAAAGGTAACCACCAAAAAAAAAAAAAAAACATCCCACAAGTGCTTAATGAATGATAACCAACCGCAATGTCTTCCCTTCCTTCCCCAGAACACAAGCTCATGAAATCCGAGGAGGACCTTCCGCCGTTGACGCGGCAACGTAGCAACACGCTGCCCAAGAGCTTCGGATCACAGCTGGAGAAGAAACCCACCCAGGAGAAGGTGCCCAAGCCCCCCGTGGAGAGCACGCTAGAGGGCATCCTTAAGAAGTTGCAGGAGAAGCGCCAGGAGGTCGACCGCCCCGAAGACATCAAGGTACAGGTGTACCACTTATGTGGTGGTATTTGAGCATCAAAATGATATGATGATATTCAAGCATTTGACTTGGTGTGTTCCATCCTGACAGGATATGACCAGAGAGCAGATTGGAGCTGAGAAATTGGCCCTTCAGAAAGCTCTCCTGTACTACGAAAGCATCCACGGACGGCCTGTAAGCCAACACTTTTTATTATTATTACTATTATGTAATGGTGCGACAATTAAATAATCAATTGATGGACAACTATTTGGAAACTTCTAGAGTCACTTATAGACGATATTTAGCTTAAAATTGCTCAACTCCTTAGAATTTAAACCTGCCGAGTACATTTCTGTAGCCCTCCATGAAACAAGACTGATTATTTTTTTGCTTCATCAAAATAAGACATTTGCAAACATCTGCTTTTACACCTGAAAACAACAGTCAATCTTTTTTGCCCATTTTCTGACATGTTACAAACAAAAACAGGTAATTAATCAAAATCAAGTTAAGTCTGTGCATGGTTGCTTTGACATAATGTCCTGTTTTTGAATAAAGCGATGAAAATTTAAAAAAAAGACTTTTTTTCCGGTGACACGGTGGAAAAAAAACAAATGGTTGGACCATGGGCCTCACAGTTTTGAGGACCGGGGTTCAAATCCCTGCCTGTATGGGGTTTGCATGTTCTCCCCGTGCCGGCGTGGGTGTTCTCCGGGCACTCCGGTTTCCTCCCACATCTCCAAAATCATGCATTCAATGGACACTCTAAATATTCCCAACGTGTGAATGTGAGCACGACTGTTGTCTGTCTCTATGTGCCCACAATTTTTTATTTAATTTTAAAGTGTTTTTGGCAAACTAACAATGCGTTTTTATGCCGTTGGAAAGTAACAATATTAAATAGGGTTCTTTTACCTTTGACCTGATCCCCTGCCTGTCCCTCGGTTCCACATTCTGAGAATGAACATCTTTATGCTTCCGCCTTGACCCAGATCGCCAGTGGAGTGTGAACAATGACTCAAGCAGTCATGGTGATTATCTCAGTTCACAGACGCTATTGTTCAAGATTTTCCCGCTTCTTTCATTGCCGATTTGAACTCTGTCGCTAACCCAAACAGAAGCTCGCTCTAATAATAAGATGTCGCCGTTTTCGTCTCATCAGGTGACCAAGAGCGAGCGGCAAATCATGAAGCCGCTGTACGACAGGTACCGGCTGGTCAAGCAGATCCTGTGCCGAGCCTCCACCATCCCAGTCATTGTAAGTCACTGTGGTGTAATCTCGTTCTTTTTTTTTTTTTTTTCCAACCCACCCTCTAGCCTCGCTCTTGTTGAAAGCACATTGTCCAAACATCTGCGGAGGCTTAATCCCAGGTCATGTTGTTGGCTTTAGCATCTGACAGGGGGGTGCGGCTGTGGCCACACGTGCGCTGCTCACCCTGCATGGGGCCGAATGGGCGGGAAAAAAAAATCGCTCCCAAACAACATCGCATTCCCACATTACCCACTCGTTCCTGTATTTGTTAACCATTGTTCATTATGTAAGAAATGATCCTCGCTTACGTAAGGCTCTTTGTGAAATCCCCCCGCATCACGCAAGTTGGAACCACCGTCCTCGCAGTTTTCGCGATGCCGCGGTCTGTATTATTCTTGGAAAGGTATGCAAATATGGGGACAAAAATACAGACTTTAATCCTCAAGAAAACACGTGCAAGCCCAAAAATACATGGCCTCCATCCCGCGGTACGGTCCGTACATTTTCCATATGTTTGTGTGCATGAAGAGAACATCTCTTTTTCTCACCCAAAATGATCTATTTTGCTTGTCAACAAAGATGGCATTTTGTAGGGTTCCTCTTTTGCTGCCCAATGTTGATGTTTCCGAAAGTCTCATTATTAATGCACTGTGTGCGTGCCTTGAACGCAATTCTGATAACCAGCCCAACTGAGGCGTGGTAAAGTGAAGAGCCGTTGTGAGCTGAGCCCATCTATCAATGTTTTGGCTGATGTCAAAAGGCAACTCCTGTAGTCATTTGTGCCTCTTCGAGTCCCTCAACTATCTGCCTGGCAAGGATTATATCAGGATGTGAACACAGGAAAAGCTTGGTCGTCTTGCCTACATTTTCTTTAAAGTACGGCATGTTTAAAGAAAACAGTAGTAGCGAACCGTGCCTGCAAACAGTAAAATGTCTGTTAGGTCTTCTTAATCCCAAGTTGTCTTATTCGACGATGAAATCGATATTGATCTACACTGGAGATTTCCATGAAGCCGGTGCTTCTTCACATTTTCATTCCTCAAATCCTTTGTTTTTGGTAGTGGGTTTACGTTTCGCTGCGTCCGTGAGCTGTACTCTGAAGGCATAACGGTTATATGCAATGCAAAAGGAATCTCATACCCAAAAAAAAAAAAAAAAAAAAACCACTACGGTCCACAATGGTTCATTGTCCCGTGCTGTGTATTGAACGTCTCACCCCTAGTTTGCTGTAAGGATGTAAAGAAATGCGCTTTGATGGAGTATTATTCTTTACTTATTCTTTATTTTATCTTATTCATTTTCTTTTTTTTTTTTGCCATTTTGAAAATATTTTATTGTATTGTATATAAGGGTCACAGAAACACTGGAGCCTGTTCCAGCTTTTTTAAGAGTGCGTTAAAGACCATCTCTCAATAGTTGTGTATGCGCGACCTTCTGACGTGCTTTATTCCAATGCCCAAGGGAACCCCTCTCCCCCAACTCTGTCCGTTTCATTACAAGTCACCATGAAACTGTAGGCGTGGTGTTTTTTGCGATTCTAACGCAAAAAAAAAAACTGTCCGTGTGGCCAGTGCGGCGGCGGCGGCGGTGCTGCAACCTCCACGCCGGTTAACGACTACTTCTCAACGTCACCGCAGGGCTCGCCCTCCAGCAAGCGCCGAGGCCCGCTGCTGCAGCCCATTATCGAGGGCGTAACCGCGCTTTTCTTCGACGACACCAAGGTGAAAGGGCTGATGCTGCATCGCGTTGCTTCATAATCAGATCCTACGTTATTTTTATTTCTTTTCATTTTTTTTATGTTTCTGACTACCCTCTCAATCAGGGGTGGGCAAGTTATGACCCGAGGGACACACACGGCCAGCTCCGCTCAATAGTCCGTGCCACCGAACATTCATTTTGGCGTTATTTCCTGAAATTCGTTACGTTTACGTATTCATTTATTTTACTATTTTTCAATTTATTTCTTGTTAACAATAAGCTACAATATTGCAAAAAAATTGGACCATATTAAACAATTTGTTAATTAATTATAATTACATTGATTATGAATAACATTTTTAAAAGGACGTATTATTAAATGTTTTTAAACTGAATAAATTATTACTAGTAAAAACATTCATTTTTAGTTGGTTAAGTAAAGATAATTACAATTATAAATGGAACTTAAAAATTTGCCTTATTTTATTACATTAATTATAAATAATACAAATAAAATTTGTATTCATCTATTGAGATAAATGGAACTTATCAAATGTAACCAATTAAAAAAGAAATAATAATAAAATAATATAATTTATTGCGACAAATAACCAATTTTACATCTTTTATTGAATAATTAATGATGAATAAAATATAAACAGTTTCAAAAAATTGAATTATTTAATTATTGACATAAAAAGTAGTGTTAACAATGCGATCTTTGCAGCAGTCATTGTTCAAGCCTTAAAAATAGGCAATTTTACATGATCCATATGAAATAATTGGTTAATCAATGGTAATTGAAAAAATCACGAATACAGTTTAAAAATGATTCATGATTCATGTTACTATAATAATACATATTTTGTTTTCTTTTTTATAAGTGACTTGCCCCAACTGGCTGTTTTAAAATTCCACTGTGGCTTGAGCTCCAAAGTTTGCCCACCCCTGCTCTCAAATGACCCCCATCATGGCTGCCTCTTGATTGGACAGCTGCCTGCCGTTTTCCGTGCCCTTTTCGTGTCGAATCAATAGCTTGTGTGTGATAACACGTAGTTGGGTTTAGTTTTGTTGTTGCAATGGTTAATTTTGGAATGTTGTACTAACATGGATCTTGGCAAATACATAAAGCGCATGAAATAAAAAGATGCAACCTAAGTGTCCATCAGTACATTCGAGTGACCGCAACCACGGCAAAAACTCTCAATGCATTTGCTTCTTCTTTGACGAGGTTTTATTTTATTTTATTTTTTTTTCTGTATTTCTGACATGGGGGTTGTTGCTGTGGAGCATGAATTACTTTTTCTTTTCTTCTTTTTCTTTTCTTCTTTTTTAAACTTTGGTTTTACGCTTTTTGGAGCACAGACCTCTGACAAGACAGATCATGTTTCATATGCGATACTCTGTGATTGTGTCGTGATGAACTAACATTCGGAGTCCAAATGAGGGCTAAGAAGGGTTGGTTATGATTGTTAACCACTAACCCGAATCACAACCAGTCTAGACCTGACCAGACCAGTCTTGACCTATCTAGACCAGACCAGTCTTGACCGATCAAGAGCAATCTCGCCCAGTTTCATTCCGACTCAGTCTTGGCCTGACTCAAATATCCAGGCCCATCCCGAGTA
This sequence comes from Syngnathoides biaculeatus, assembly GCF_019802595.1. Lineage (NCBI taxonomy): Eukaryota > Metazoa > Chordata > Actinopteri > Syngnathiformes > Syngnathidae > Syngnathoides > Syngnathoides biaculeatus. The sequence continues at coordinate 11,307,474 of NC_084648.1, read as the reverse complement.
GTCTCGAGTAGTTTTGATCCGACTCGCCTCGTAATGACCTCACTTACATAGTGATAGCCAGTCTCGACCTGACTCAACTAGTCACGGCCAGTCTTAGTCAGTTTCAACCAGACTCAACCATTCGCAGCCACTACGACTCGCTCAAGAAGTTAATGGCCATTTCAAATGTTCAGAATAGTCTCGAACTTATTTAACTGTGGTAACGGCCCCTGTTGAAAAGTCTTGGTCAGTCTCAGCTTGACTCGACCAGTCACAGCCAGTCTTATGTAGTCCGACTGACGCAACTTAGCAACTGGTCTCTACTACTCAACCAGTTGCGCCCATTCTCAGCCTGACTCAATTAGCTACTTGGTTTTAAGTAGTCTCAAACTGACTCGACCAGTTACAGACAGTCTCGATCAGTTAGACCCAATTTCAACCTAACTTGATCAATCATGGCTTGTCTCGGCCAGTCTCGACCAGTCCAAACCTTTCACTAACAGTCCCAGCCAGTCTCGACTAGATTTGACAAGTCACGGCAAGTCTGGCGCTCCATCTCATCCTCTCTTTCTTCACGCAGGAGGAAGAGGAAGGCTCCGAGGACGATGCCGACCCCAAGACGCAGTTCTCGGTCACCGCTCGGCCTGACCTCAACGTGCTCAGCTTCCTCGGCCACGTGGATGAGGAAGTGGACGGTTTTATTTCCCCTGTGGATGAACTGATGCCCTCCAAGAATGTCACCGACATGCGCCTGTCCAACCTGCACTCCGCAAGCACGTAAGCCCAAAATAATGGCCCATGGACTACACACTAATATACACTTTACTCACAAATAGTTTGGGAAGTTGAGCTTGAAATTCAGGATGAACATAAAATGCATGATAACGTGTAATTTGAGTGTAGGTTGAGATCTAAAATTGTTCTTTGAGGAAAGTGGCCACTGAGCTTAAAGGTCAAGTGTCATGAAATGGATGATTTTTAGGATGTTATTAATGAAAAAAAAAAAGGCAGCCTGAACAGACCCATCCGTTTTTTCACAACAAAACATGATTTTGACATGTATGGCTTTTTGTAACTCCCGCCATGAAAATCCTCTGGAGGGATCTGTTTTTGACAAGAAGCAGGAAGTGACGTTAGTAGCAGACGGTGACTAAAGCGGACTTGTTTGTTTCTATTAGTTTTACCTGCGGGAAGATAGCTCATTGTTCCTTCGTGTTAGCCAAAATGCCGGCTCGTTGAATTGCTGGATATTGCTTGAACGCTTGGGAGGATGGTTTTACCCTTCATAAGTTTCCAAGAGACCCGGCCGGTTCTTCGTGAAAAATGGATTGCATGGGTGCAAAGGACGAGAGCTTCATGGGTTCCAAATGACAGGTAGGTGTGTATACAGCTACTAAAAAAAAAACAATAGTTGGGGTGGCGGGTGTAATCCCTAAGTCATGTGTGCTAAATGTGTTGATGTGCGCATCGGAAGGCTTCTGTGCAGCAGCTGCTGAAGGACGGCCTTGTGGATCGCTACCGGCCCTGTCGGCCACGGTGTCTCGTTGTGGCGCCTGGCCACGGTGGGTCATCTCTGCCGCAGAAGTGGATCGGACGGGGAGGCGGTTTGGACGCGGCATCGTCGTCGCTTCCGGGCGGCATTGTTTTTATCACCACCGTGAGGTGGATCGGGCGGGGAGGTGGTTTGGCCGTGATCCGCATATCTAAATATGGCTCGAAACAATAGGGTGATATTGCCCCGGTAACTTCACTCGATTGTGAGATGTTCTCTTCTTCGTGTCAGAAGGGGCGTGTTCGTCTCCCACAGTAGGGGCCACAGCGTCTTTTCAATGGCGAATGTCCGGGGTGACGTCACGGGCAGGTGACGCAGCCAATATGGCGACCACTTGGATGTCGAATGACACGTCCCCAACATTGCGCATGGATGATGCGCTCTCTGCTCATATTTATTTTTTCATGTAGACATTGAAGTGAATAATGTTATATGTATTTTTCATTTCAATATCAACTTTTAGAATATCCTCCAGAAATTTCACCTGGAACCCAATGAGAGCCAAAACTTGTTGTGAGTCAGGTAATTGAGATTGATTTTTGAATCATATGAGATTTTCTTGTCATCCTCTAGAAAAGAGCTTGTGGAGCAGCTCCAGGAGGCCCGAGAGGAGAAGAAGCGAATCCGCAAGAATCTCAAAGAGTTTGAGGACCAATTCTTTCGACAAAATGGAAGGTAAGAACAGAATTACAGGATTTGATGCAGATGGAGAACAGAAACTATATGAACAACTACTGTATTTGTTTCAAAAATTGTTACTTCTGTTTTATTTTCTAAAACATGAAGTATATCTAAAAATAAATGAAAAAGGGTTTGAGAGGTGAGCTAAGGAAAATTCAGTTCTCAAAGACCGTAAAACAGTTTAAGAAGGTTCATGAACTGTTCATGTGCAACCTAAAGTGAAATGCCTTGCTTTGCACTTATTTGGATTTGGTCTTAATTTATTTGTACGCACTAATGTTCTATATATTACACAACTTCATTCTTGGAGATATTATTTGGTGAGATAACGTCTGATTAAATTGCATTATTTACGTTCCCCACCCATGTGAGTTGTCCACGGTGCGAAGCTAGACATTGTTGTTGTGTTTCCTCAGGAACGTTCAGAAGGAGGACCGCTCGCCTCTCGCCGCCGAGTACAACGAGTATAAGCACGTCAAAGCCAAACTGAAGCTACTCGAGGTGCTCATCAGCAAAAGAGAGTCCACCAAGTTCATATGAGCAAAATCTCAGACTTTGGTCCCAACAGTTTGGATCAAGATCTCCCAAGCGCTGCGTAGAACCCCAAAACTTCACCGCAAACTCTCACGCCTGTACTACTAATTTATTTGTGTCCGTTTTGCACCACGACGACCTTTCTCACCTTTTGCCATAGAAGTCTTAAAGAAATGATACACGAAAAATGCTATTTTTTAAAATGTCGCGAGGAAGATGGCGGAGGATATTTTTGTACGGGAGACTTTATATTTGTTGGAGATTTAACGTCTGATCTGACCTCTGCTCGTAGGCAAACTGGTCTATATCCAGTTATCTTAAAATGAGTATTATGGGCCACAATTAAAATGGAAAAATACAATTCTAAATAAATTAAATTATTTATGAAGTTGTAGGATTACAAATCATCTGTAATTTATGGGGGCAAAAAATTGAAATGAAGTTGTATTTTTTTTCTGAGAAAAAGACACAATAAGACCCACATTTTAGTGAGTAAATAGGTGATTTTTATGAAAAAAAAATTATATTTGTAAGACTTGATGAATATTCAGCACGTAATTTGTGTGAGGAAAACAAATATTGTGATAAGATAGTAATTTAAAGGGGGGAAATGTAAAAATGAAAACCTTTTGCAATGATAAATGATAATATTGTCATGCAATGTAGTATTTTTGCACAAAAAGGAGAAAAAATCCATAAGATCTAGATTTTAGTAATCTAATTACAGTGGGAAAATATTTGTAATCTTTACCAAAAAAAAGGTGCGAGACCTACTGACATTTATATTGCAGAATTAAAAATGAATTTGCTTAAATAAAGAATATTTTAATATTGCATCCATCCATTTGCTGAGCCCCATATCCTCATAAGGGTCGCGGGATTTAATATTGCAAGCTGAATTTATATTTAGCTGTGAATAAAGTCACAATATGATGAGAAAAAATAATTTGGGGAGAACACAAACTTATACTACAATTTTTTAAGTAACAAGAGTATGTACTTCCACTTTTTTTTTTCATAAAAATGACAATGTTGTGTAAAATTGCAACTTTTGTTCCATTGTCATCGTACTGGTTTCCACTTGTTCCCACTAGAGTATTCTGACTATTATTGTTGCTGTTTGTTGAATATCATCTCTCAATTTGCTTTAATCTGAATTCAAACCACAATCTTCATATTTACTATAAAAAGCAAAAAACTAAAAGCGGGCACAGTTTTTATTGCCTCGCTTTTTTGTCTTTTTTTTTTTTTATGTGGCCCATAATACTTGCATATAGTACAGTCCTAAGACTCACAATGTGTATTTCCTGATCACTAGCAACATCGGACTAGTATGTTTGTTCATTGTAGTCCACAAGTGTACAAAAAAATTGGTGTGAAAAGAAAAATAATAATAAATGTCCAAATGTTTTCCCTCCTGCTGTAAATGTGGACAACGTATGCATATGTTTACATTTGTGTGAGCACGTACGTTTCTCCCAAATGGACATGGATGAGTTGATCTGTGTGAATTACGTTTTTATTGAACACGAGCACTGGCGAGGCTTCACACGTTGACAGTGTGTACATTTTAGTACATATGCTGTATTTGTATCTTGTAAATAATATGAATGGAGAAAAAAAACAAAGATATTTTTACTGACTCTTTGGCCTCTGTGGATTTTGTCTGGATTTTTTTTTTTTTTTTTTGCTTTTGTGTTTTAAAAAAAGCAACTCCTCACTTGTGCAGGGGTGTCAAACTAATTTTTTTGTCGCGGGACACATTGTAATTACTGTTTTCCTCATAGGGCCGCTATGCCATAAAAATCTTTCACCACCTTATCATATTTACACACGACATTTCAGAACTACTTTTGGAATCAGGGATCAGGAGTAATGGATTTTTTTAAACCGTTGTTCATGTTCGGTAACACGAAAATGCTTATATCTCAACGTTATCACTTATGGTATAAGACATTTAGAAATTTTGTGACAGATTTTCACAAGACTCGTGGAAGTTGACAGATGATTTGCCTTAGCGGGCCACATAAAATGACATGGGGAGCCAGATCTGGCCCCTGGGCCTTGAGTTTGACACCTGTTCACTAGAGTGAAAATTCCCGGTAATGCTAAAAGCAATTTTAAAAAAAATGCTTTTATAGTGATGCCCTTGACCAGTTGTTAAATGATTGTGTTTTTTGGCACCATTCGCCACACATTGAGCTAATCTCAAAGTCAAGTCAACATCCTCCCACCTTGATGGAATTCCTGGTGGGGGGAGCTCAGAATTTGGCAAATAAAATGCAAATAGTTTGCGACCTTTTGAAGAAGAGAATGAAAGTCTACAGTTTATTTTATTTCGTTTTAACCACTTTGGCTTAATATATTTGAATGTTTTGATGTTCGCCAACTTTTTCCAGTGAATCCAACTAACGTCTTAGGATGGGGTCGATTTCCCTGGTCTTTTTTCTTTTTTTTAATATTTTTTTCTGTGGTTTTCTTTTGGATTTGTTTTGTGGTTTGTAAGTTTCTGCTTGGCATGGTGGCGCGACTGGTTAGAGCGTCTTCCTCACAGTTCTGAGGTTTGTGGTTCAAACCCCCCCCCCCCTCACTTGATGTGGAGTTTGCATGTTGTCATGTACCCCGCCTCCTGCTGACGGTAGCTGGGATAGGGTCCTGCACTCCCGTGACCCTTGTGAGGATAAGCGGCTCAGAAAACAGATGAATGGAAGTTTCTGCTTCTTCGTTCCTGCTCCTTCGTTGCCCAGCAGCATTTAAGGTTATTACCTAGCTAGTTGAATGCTGCTTGTATCCAAACTCTTTTTTTTTTTTACATTTGTTCAAACTTTTTTAATTTCCCTAAAACATAAATGGATGTACGTATTTTTTTTAAAGTGTCGTGGTGTGACGTCACGCACATGATAAAAAAGCAATCCCTTGATTGGTTCACCAAGCAGGAAATGCCCCCAAAAATGTTTTGTATTTATTTTTTTTTAAACATTTCCTGCTATTACGATGTAGTTACTGTCTTACTGGGTCAACAAGCAGGTGTTGGTTTAACATTTGATCATCACCATCAATTAATAATACTATTGGTCATATATTTATTGTATTATATTGTCTAGTTACGTTTTATCTTCGTCTGTTGTTTTAGGGTAGAATAATAGCCAAAGGCTTTCGTTACCGGAGTCGTAAACAGAAGTATGGAGGTCACCTTTTGAGGACCGTGCTGATATTCTGTCTGCGTTAACGCAACACACGAAGTGGCTGATTTGCAAGCTCGTATTCTGTGATTGGGTCTTTTAGCTGTCCGTTACATTCCTGACAACCAATCAGTTGCATTATCTGTGGGGCGTCGACGGCGGAGATGAAACTCCGAGCTTTCCGATTGGCTGGCGCCTCTCTATTCCCTTGTTTAACAACATTGTGTTATACAAGCTATGCGAAACGACTAGAGGAGTGTCGTTCGGGAACTGTTCAACGGGGCAATAAAATAGGCACCTAAAGGGCGATAAAACAAGACGATTATCTCAAAAATACATCCAAGGTATGATTTTTTTTCTTTTCGGCACTGTATTCTTTATCCAATTGAGAAGAACCAATTGAAGCTAGCAAGTCGGCTAACACCTGCTAACGATTTGGACCATGCTAGGACTCGCCCTGTGAGATAAAAACAAATGCTTAATGTAACCCTCTGGGTTTTTCTTCAATTATGTATTCTCCAATGTTGAATAACATATTTGACGAATATGAAATATATGAATGCGAAAGCCGATTCCGTGTTGTCAAACAGCCGACTAATGTTCGCCGAATGACTTGGTCACGCGTCGTTTCGACTGACGTAATCGTAGTTACGGTGCATATTTTGAATGAAACACGACAAATTGCAGCGTAGTGTATTGAAAAGGTATAAATAGGTTTCCATAAATGAATGCAGGAGTAACAATAATATAAGATTTATGTGGTGGAGGACCCCCATGCAATTTTCAAAGCAGATAGAACCTCGCGGGACTAATGTAACTGCCTGAGATGCTATCATCCTCATATTTGAACACTTGTTCAATAGTTCCGTCATCTTTTTTGTAGTTTAGGAAACAAAAAGATACTCACACAATTTTCTGTTGTCATTCTGTTGCACCCAATAAAAATTCACATTGACCAGCAGCGAAACTCATCTCTGGAATGCTTCCTCCAAGGAACAGGCAGATTGACAAATCTAAATCCGTTAAATGGGGTCTGTTAAATCGAGTTTCTACAGTATGTAACTTTGTTTTATCTCATGGTCGAGATTGTTACCTCATAGTGAACGTTTGTTCTCTAGTAGTGGGGGGTTGCCCCAGCCTATCATCTTTTTCCATCGAAGCCCATCTCGTGCATCTTTCTCTCTAACACCCACTGTCCTCATGTCCTCCCTCACTACATCCATCAACATTTTCTTTGGTCTTCCTCTCGCTCTTTTGCCTGGCAGCACCATCCTCAGCACCCTTCGACCAATATACTCACTCTCTCACCTCTGGACATGTCCAAACCATCGAAGTCTGCACTCTCTAACCTTGTCTCCAAAACATCCAACTTTGGCTGTCTCTCTAATGAGCTAATTTCTAATCCTATCCAGCCTGTTCACACCAAGCGAGAACCCCAACATCTTCATTTCTGCCATCTCAGGTTTTGCTTCCTGTTATGTCTTCAGTGCCACCGTCTCTAATCTGGACATCATGGCCGGCCTGACCACTGTTTTATAAACTTTGCCCTTCATTCTACCGGAGACTCTTCTGTCACATAGAACACCAGACACCTTCCGCCAACTGTTCCACCCCGCTTGGACCCGTTTCTTCACTTCTTTACCACACTCTCCATTGCTCTGTATTGTTGGCCCAAAGTATTTGAAGTCGTCCACCCTCGCTATCTCGTCCCCGTGGAGCTTCACTCTTCTCCTCTGCCCCTCTCATTCACGCACATCTATTCTGTTTTACTTCGGCTAATCTTCCTTCCTCTCCTTTCCAGTGCATGCCTCCATCTTTCTAATTGTTCCTCTGCCTGCTCCCTGCTATCACTGCAGATCACAATATCATCTGCGATCATCATGGTCCAAGGGGATTCCAGTCTAACCTCATCTGTCATCCATTACTACCGCAAACAGGAAGGGGCTCAGAACGGATCCCTGATGCAGTTCGACCTCCACCTTCAATTTTAAATTTGTTAAATTAAAAATTAAATTCTAATTCGTGTGTAAAATGAAATGACTAGTGTCTTGTCATGATTGGACCTTTTTGGATTTTTGCTATTCGCAGCAAGGCTTAGTCTCATTCTATCCCCTACAAATAGTAGAGGAAGATTGTACAAGCAACTAAAAAGTCGAATGATAAAAATAGTTTCCTTGTTTTTCCACTGTTAGGTGATCCCGTATCTCGATATCCAGTGCTTCTCCGGTATTTCCGCTGTTAGGGTGATGTCAATAGCCTATCTCGCCCACCTGACAAGGTGCAGTGGGCTCCATGTTGGACGCAACGGCCTTCCCCAAATGGCCTTAGTGCCCCTCGCGTTGAAGCAGGACATCGCCCTTCACTCGACCGTCCCCAGGAGGCAGATCCACACACCTTCAGAAAAGCGCCGCAGCGGCACACGCTTCGACGCCGACAGCAGCGGCCGCCCCACCACCTGGGACTCGTTTGGCATCTGGGACAATCGTATCGACGAGCCCATCCTGCTGCCGTCCAGCATCCGCTACGGCAAGCCCATTCCCAAGGTCAGCCTGTCCAAGGTGGGCTGCGCCTCGCTCATCGGACAGCGCAAGGAGAATGAGGACCGCTTCCAGCTCTCCCAAATGACCGACAACATCATCTACTTTGCCGTGTTTGACGGGCACGGCGGGCCAGAAGCGGCGGATTTCTGTGACAAATACATGGAGTCTTTTATCAAGTAAGCATACAGTTTTATTTCATCAACTGCAGCTATTAAGTTTTCATCGGGACTTGTGAGTTCTCCTCTTGTCAGAGGAGATCATGTTGTTTTTAGTTCTTTTCGGCTCAATGTTGAGGTGTTTTAGAGCGGTTTTGACCGTAGTATTTACAGATAAGTCATAGTTGATCCCTGTGTACTAAATTCTGTTTGTTTGTTGTTCCAGGGATCTTGTGGTCGACGAGGACAATCTGGAACTGGTTTTAACCAAAGCTTTCCTAGAAGTAGACAAAGCTTTAGCCAAGCATTTGCACCACTCTTCAATTGGTAGGTTGACCCAAACTATTATTAGACTTTTGCAACTGAGTCGTAAGTCATACACGGTGATACCTTTTAGTTTTATTCCTTCAACAAGAGTCTAAGACTGAGCACGGAGGTCTGTATTTTAAAGCCAAGGTTAACTAATGATTGATGAGCAAAAGACACAAATGACAGTGCACACTAATTACTCTTCAACTCCTTTCTGTATTAAATGAGATTAGTAGCATAAATGAAGGAAAATAATCCAGAGAATGCAGGGGTTGCTCAGTTTACGACAGTTCCGCCATACAACAATTAAGGTTTGATTTACAAAGATCCCGAATAGCGGGCAATAAAAATGATTACACTCACCCTGAGTGTGTAGCAATTGGTTGTAGCCTACAGATATAAGCGTGACTTATAAACTCAGAATGTCTCGCAAACTGAGAGAGAGGCCAGCACCTGTCGTCACTGTGACACAAAAGTGTATGTTACTGATTGTCATTGAGATTATTCCGTATTCAAATTAGGGGTTGTGCTGCTTTTCCTTCTTCTTTGGCTGTTTGCATGAAGGGTGTCAGTGATGTCAGAGCGGAAAAAGAATTTAACAACGGCCTCAGAGCTGGAAATGGAACTAGCAGCAGCATGTGTTTCTGTCCCGGTTGCTAAGTGTAGTATGGCTAAAGTGACCAAATGTTGAAAATGATGAAAGAAGAATCGAATATACAATATGGCTGCTCACACGAGGCTGTAAAGAACCTCACCATATGGTCACATGCAATCTCCCTAACTTTTCTTTTTCCGTTTCCCAACTGTGGTTAAATTAGTTTGGAATAAAAACAAACATAAAGTTGAATCGACTTCCTCGCCACTTGAACTATTGCAGTGGGTATCTTGGTTTTATATTCCTATGACGTGTATGTATGATATGTCAAAAGAACTTCAGTTAATGATAAGTAAGATTAAACGCCACAGTTGCACCGTGTAACAGAGGGCGTTTATTTCTCTCATTACCCCTTTGGTAAAAGTGGTCTAAATCTTAGCTCGACAACCATACTGGAATTGATCGTCCTATTCTGACGCCAATACTGTCATAAACCGAGGAACCTCCCCTGCATTTCCCATGTCGAAACAATTTTTTTTTAAGATGGACCAGCTTCCCGCAATGTATTATTTAACGCCTTTAAAGCTTCCATTCTATACAAAACAATCACTGTAGATGTGAACCGTGATGTGGACTGAATGCCCTTGGGAAGGGAGACTAGTTTTAAACTCAATGTCATCAAAACACCTTTTTGCATGTATTTTTGTTTCGTAACGTTCAAGAAATATGACTCATTTACTCTCTGGATGTTTTTTTAGAGACAGTAGAATGACCAAAAAAAGTGTTGTACCTCATATATTAATAGTAATCCTCAAAAGAGTGGTACTGGTACATGGGCACCATCTAGTTGGATGCAAAGAATCACTGAATTCAGTGTTCTAACTGTATTTAAACGTTTTTAATCTAGGATTTTACATTTGTCAGTTGCAGTTCAGTTGTATTTAACTGGAAAGTACATACACTAAATTTAGATGAAATCTTTTTGAGCTGTTTGCTTTCAAACATTTAGGTACAATTTTTATTTAACTTGGTTAAAATAGAGTAACAAGTTTATATTTCCATTTATTTAAGTGCAGTTACAATGTCCAAAGTGTGCATAGCAGTCACTCACATTTGAAAAAGGTACGGGTGTGGTCAGTCATGCGCGCAGATATAAAGTTACGGGTGTTGTCCACCAGTCATGCCCGCAGGTATAAACTTGCGGGTGTGATTAGGGATGGAATCTCATAACTTACTGAGTATGTAGTTGTTACCTAATACCATAATCATAATTTATTGACACTGCACAGACTGAGACAGACATTTTTAAAGAGGTCAATAAACATTCAATTTCAAAATTCATATAATCAAATCCTTTTATTTCATCATGATGTATTGTTATAATCTCGCATCATTTACGACGCTATCTATTGTCAATCCATTGAAAACTAGCTGTAGATGATCTATATCTTCCTAAAGCACGGAGATAACGGGAAAAGAGAACGCGGTACCACGGGGGAAAATGACCGCTCGCATTTAGAAATACGTACAGACTAGTCTAACGTTAGAAATTAGATCAAGTCCAAATAAATCACAATTCATATTTATTAAAGTTAGATACTGAAACATTACCTGTGTTATATATCCCAGAAATGTTTTCACTGTAACTCAGGAATTTCCTGTTTCTGGGTGAATATTGATTGTTTTGGAGCAGGCTTGTTTTGTTAACAACGTTTATGAAATAAACATAAATTAATGTCAAGACTACACAAAATAAGCGACGTCTTTCGATATCTATTTTTTTCTACTCGTAACAAATATTACACACGTGATTTTTCGTGCTTGACTGTACAGATTTACGAGCGCGATGGCATGCGGGCGCGAACGCGCTCGTCAAATGTGAGTGACTGTAATGTTAGAGTGTCTTAATATAATAGTAAATATACTTTTTATGAACAAAACCTCAGCTTCGGTTTTGAATACATAACCCTACTGCGCCAATGTATTTTTTTAATGTCGGTCATGATGACGGTGGTCCTTAGAGAATCAAATTTGACATTTTAACATTATCCGACTGCTAATGTTAACGTTAGTGTACCTGTTGACGTGGCACCCACCGGGGGGGGCCGCGCTGTGTGAAATGTCCCAATATGCCTGTGTGTGTGTATGTGTGTGCATGTTATCTACGGCAGCTGCGGACCCAGCTCAGAGCTGGAGGCCCTTGGCACCAATGTGGATGACGAGGGGCTAGATATTGAAGGAGAGAGAGTCCAGCGGGTCCTAATTCCTGGACTTCTGGAAGGTTCCCTATCTTTCTCTCACTCCCCTCTTCCTCTCTCTCTCTCTCTCTCTCTCTCTCTCTCTCGCTCTCTCTCTCTCATCTCTACTCTCTCTCTCTAGCTCTCTCTTCCTTCTCTTACAGAGTGTATGCGAGAGCTTCTTGTCAGAGTGTGTGTCAGTTTGAGAACGTCTGTCGTCACCCTCTGCCAGAACTACTCCACACGACGCAGCATGTCTAATGTGCACATTTGGCTTCGGGACACTGCTCTTAGTTAGCGTAGCTCATCCATGGAGCAGGTTTTGAGAGATAAAATTCGTGATAATGCATTTAAGCATATCGTTGCTGTCCAATGAGAAGTCCAAATGGTGACGGTTTGAATATAATGTTAATCTCTATGTTCCAACAACCCTGCGTCTACAGTAAATGACCAATGAAAACACGTTTTACTATGTTGTCGTCTTAAGAAGCATCTCTGCAGTACATACCTTTGCTACACACCTGGCTTGATGGTGCTGTGCCAGGAGGAAATGCTCCATAAAAGACAGGGACTGATCTATGTTTGGAATCATTTCACGCTTACAAATGAAGAAGTGAAATTTTTCCTACAACAGTATGATCGTCAACACAAGGTAACGTCGGCGTTATCTCATTTAATATAGGCTACCATCCCAACGGTTTAGGACACTGGTGTCAAACTCGAGGCCCGGGGGCCAGATCCGGTCCACCGCGTGATTTTATGTGGCCCGCGAAGGCAAATCATATGTATCAACTTTCATGATTTTTATTCAAATCTATACCAAAATTTTAAATTGTCTCATAAATGATAAAGTTGAGATATTACGAGCATTTTTTTGTTGCCAAACAACAATAGTTGAAAATCCCATTACTCTCGAATTCCGATTCCAATAAGAGTTCAGAAATTTCACATGTAAATTAGACGAGGCGATTAAAGATTTTTATGGTTTCACAGTCGTAACGGCCCTGCGAGGGGAACCGTAAGTAAAATGTGGCCCACGACAAAAATGAGTTCGACACCCCTAAGTTCAGGGGCACCGCCTTTTGAAAGCATACACAGCCAAAGTCGGAGATACTACAGGAGAACGCAAGGATAGCAACACCAAGTCGACAAAGATATCGGAACCTCATGCGCACAGCAGTGTGTTGAATTATACGAAAAAAAAAAAAAAGAAACATTTATATATGATTAGTCGATTCTACAACTATTCGATACCTGCAGACCTCATTGCCCCTTTGTAGAACTTGCAATGTGGTGACTTAATGTTTTTGGAAATTGTAGAATTATACAATCTGTAAATATGGTTGCCTTTGGTACTTTATTCTTTATTTCAGACCGATGGGTGGATCCTTATCACGGAATTGTTTTTTTTTTTTTTTTCTTCCTGTCCATCCCTATGAGTTAAGACAGAAGAAATTGATTACTATAACCGTTGAAAATACTATACACTTACAACATATTGTGACAGCTGTTTAGTGATAATATTAATATAATATGTGTTGCTAATATCTCGTCCATATTTTTAAATACCATCCCTCTCAGGTTTTAATGACTCTTCAAAATACCCTTTGGATCATAAATTACAGCATACTTTCCACTCGCTAATTTGAGCCTCGCTGAAATTACCAATGCTCACTGCTTAAGGGAGGGCGAGACTAGTGCTGAGTATGGCTTTTCGTTAACATGTTGTGTATGGGGCGCAGCTAGGGAGGGGCTGCTTGTTGAGGCCAGAATCTCAAAAAGCGAATTTCAAGCAAGCCCTCCTAAAGACAAGATGAATTTTATTTTAACTGGTGGAGGCAGCTCTTCATCATTAAGATGGATTTCAATTCAATTTGTGAGCAGATCAGTGCATGTGGTGCACGCAGCGTAAACACTGACAGCTACGTCTCAATGCTACATCATCCATTAACACCCGATGGTAATCTGTGCATTCAGCAAAACTCAATTTAAGATGTATTTTGTTAAATTGCACACTCGATTGGCGCGCAGGCACTCCGGCGCGACTGTTTATATAACGAGGAACAAATAAAATTTTGTTCATGGAGTCGATATAAAGTCAGCACACTCCATGTGTCATCGGACTTGAACAGCAACGAAATGTCTAATGACCATTTAATTTAGTTTGACAAATGTCATTTTTCCTGCTGGTGTATGCGTAAAAAAATAATTGGGGGGGAAAAAAAACATCAACATGTCTTCATATTAGATGACTTAATATTTGTTTGGTTATTAAAGAATAGCTAAGTGTACATACAACTAAACACACTTAACTGTGTTCAAGATGCATGTGCCACTACACCCCCCCCACCCCCCATTGACAACTGCATTATCTCCGACGTGACCTCCCCGCCCATCCCTTTGTTCATGCGTGTGTGTTCTGTGTGCGCGCTCCTGTGTATACATATATCCTGTGGTTGTTTGTGCACAACTGCGAAGCGTCAACTCTTCCCCCCCTCTCACGCCCGCCGTCCGTCATGTCTCTGTAGCGCCCGGGGCGAACGCGGGCACCACCGCCACCGTGGCACTGCTGAGGGACGGCATCGAGCTGGTGGTGGCCAGCGTGGGCGACAGCCGCGCCATGCTGTGCCGCAAGGGCAAGGCCCTGAAGCTCACCGTCGACCACACACCCGAGAGGAAGGACGAGAAAGAGAGGTAACTGTGTAAACGGCCCAAAAATATAGTACATGTTTGGAGTTCAACCCCAAATTAAACCGTGCTGGTGCGCAGTGTTGCATCTAAGAAGGAAGCCTTTTGGAGCTGATTCATTTTTTTTTTACATAGAGGAACAGTCATCTCCTTAAGCCATTTGGCTAATTAGCTGATAGTGTCAACGTCACCGGCAGTCAACTACTTGCTTAAAGCTGTAAACATTACACATTATCTTAAGGCTAGTGATGAAAATTTCATTAGCACGCAAGTTAGGTGTGTGATGTACCCTCAGGCTGGCTAATGATATACCAACATGCCAGCCACAATGGCGGGGGCAATGTAATGTAATGTACAGTGATGCCTCGGTTCTTGACCGCAATCCGTTCCGGAAAACGGTTCGAGAAGTGATTTGTTTGAAAACCGAATCGATGTTTCCCATGACAATGAATGGAAAAAGAAATAATGCGTTCCAAGCCTAAAAAATTAGGCTTTTTAAAGCATTTTTTTTTTAGTTTTTCCTGATAATAAACTGCATAGTAGAAATACATATATAGTTTAAATACTTTATATAATAAAATAAGTGGGCGGCAGGGTGGATCAGCTGGTAAAGCATTGACCTCACAGTTCGGTGCCCAGTAAATAACCAGATCCCTTGTTGGGATCGCACATGATTGTGCATAGTTTTTGGTTTTATTTTAAAGTATACTCAACATTTACACCTAAATGAAAACCTTATTTTTATTACGCTACTTTTCATCAAACATTATGTAAACAGTTTTCACCATGAAATTCAATCTTAAGGATAAATGATGGATGATAAAAATATAATGTACCCAAAAATTTCAGATTTACCAAGGTCTAACTCAATAAATATACTATAACAGAGTACAATCATGAAGTGCAGCTCAGTGAAGGAAAATACAATTTATACCTAAACAGGTCCAACTTTTCATATGAAAATCTTCATCAAGAAAGTGAATTTATTCTTATAATTCCTCTGCTTAGGATCAAGAGGAGCGGAGGCTTCATCACCTGGAACAGTTTGGGGCAGTCCAACGTCAACGGCAGGCTGGCCATGACGCGAAGCATCGGTGACTTTGATTTAAAGAACATTGGGGTCATTGCCGAGCCAGAGACCAAGAGAATAACGGTACATTGATGAGACTAAATACTTGGTAAAAGTCCCTTTGGGTTATTCATGGACAAGGACAAGAACTGTAGATGGTCACTTAAACCTGTAATTTCTCCCAGCTGGGCACATGATGGCACCAAAGCAATGGACAAGTTTTTCAGCAAGATATGATGACATGGTTTAAAAAAGAATAAGCAAATTTGTGGGTGCTAAATGGGAACTATGCAGGGGTTTCACTCTAAATAGATGCATCCACAAGGAAAAGATTTCTAAGACTGTAAGAGATGAGGTCATCAGTCACTAGTCATTCATAGATTCATACATGCAGTCAAAAATATACATTCACGCCATTTAGAATCTTCAGCTAACCCGGGCAATGTTCGAAGAAACACTTTGTGACTGTTATCTTCTTTTCCCCCAAGCTGAGTCCCGTGCATGACTCCTTCCTGGCGCTGACCACCGACGGCATCAACTTCATCATGAACAGCCAGGAGATCTGCAACGTCATCAACCAGTGTCACGACCCGAAGGAGGCGGCGCAGCGCATCTCCGAGCAGGTACGGGCTGACGCGGCCTCAATAGAGGTGACTTCATTTAAAGCTAGAAGTTCAAAAGTTGTCGTTTCATGTTTAATAATTTTTAAAATATAATTCAGTAACCAGCTACATTAGGGGGAAAAAAAAAACGTCGGCATGGCCCATAATGCTGTTTTTAATGTGCTCAGCCAATGTTCATATTCTGCTAGTTAGCTTAGTCACAAAGTAAATTGTTGAAATTTTCCTTGATTGACTGAAAAATTAACAGTACTACTTTAATATGGACACAAAAAGCAGCAGGAATAGAATATACACTTCCAGTCAAAATTTTTTTTAATAGAGTATAAGCGTAACAAAAGATGAATGACTGAACTTCATGCTGTCCAATTTCTTATTTTACCCCGAATGCAAGCTCAGAATAAAGAAACTATTAACCCATTCATGGGCAGGGTGGCAATTTTTTGCCTTATTGAGATAAAAGTCTCCTAACAAGCCACAGTCAAGGAAATACTTCTTTTTCGTTTATGGTTATAACTGTGATAACTTTAGGCAGCCATGTTGGGTCAGGAAGGAAAGGGAATAACTCCGTGCTAATTTCTACTGATGAGATATCCTCTCCTAATACCAAATTATGGCTTCTGATTAAAACACTTAAATATTTGGATATACTTAAGGATCTAATGTGTGAAAATCATGATGTCCCAAAAATGGGACGCTGCTCACAAATGGGTTATACTAATAAAAGAAATATTGGAATCAGGGTACAACCAAAAATGTATTCTAAACGTTTCACAGAAATAACAGCACTTAAAGCGGAGAGGACCGTGAAGCCTCAACACCATGGATCTCGCATGTACACGGCCATGTTATATTAACAACTGTAGTCAGTAATTTTAATTATTTCATAGAAATCACCTTCGCTTGATGCTCATTAATAGTACTAGCTAGATTACTAGGCTATTATTTAAATATACACACACGCGCTCATGAATTGCTCCGGTGATGTCCGGTCTGGTCCCGTGGCTACTAAACGACTTCGGCGTGTGCTCCGGCAGGCTCTGCAGTACGGCTCCGAGGACAACAGCACCATCATCGTGGTGCCTTTCGGCGCCTGGGGCAAGCACACCAGCTCGGAAACCAGCTTCTCCTTCAGCCGAAGCTTCGTGTCGAGCGGGCGCTGGGCGTAGTGGCAGCGGTAGGCGGGGGGGTGCTGAGTAGAAAGGGCGCGGTCCGCGGACCCGCTCGGAAAGTGCAATAGTCGACAACAGCGGGTAAAAAAATTGACGTGTAAGACAACCGCTGTGTGAGCTTGATTCAAAAAGAAAAAAAAATGCACTAAACGTCTCACCGGTGTTTTTCTCTCTTATGACGTCAATAAGCTTTTTGCTGCCAGTGGTGGAGAAGTATTGGACTGGCTCGTGGAGTTTGGTAGTTTCATTCCAATACACTCAAATTGTAAACACAGTGGAACCTCTAAAGTTGTGTTCATACCAGTCGGGATTTAGTTTCACCTCTAAAGTCGCACTTGCACTGGCGTAGCGGAGAGACAAAACCTTTTTTATTTTCCCCTTTTCCACATAAAATTTTGAGTTTGTCATTGGACAGCGACAATGTGAAATTTTTCATTCTGGCTGATCAGTATAATATGACTTAAGCACTCATAAGACCACAATTACAATTTTAATGTAACGTATAAGTACGGTTTTCCAGAAATATTCATTTAAATGTCACATTGTCAAATCAAAAGGATTCATCACCTATATATATATATATATATATATATATATATATATATATATTTTTTTTTTTAAATCCAAAATGCCAACCAAAATTTTTTTCTCGACAAAATATTTTGTTTTGTTTTCAGGACAGTGACATATTCTCATACCATTGCGAGAAAAAGTTATGACAATATTATGAGGAAAACGGTTATTTTACTGTGAATAAAGTTGTGACATAATAAAGTTGTAATCTTACAGAAAATAGTTGTAAATTACAAAAAAATAGTTGTAGGAATCCAGACAATAACATTTTAATAGCAGAAAAATGTTCCAGAAAAATAGAAAAAACAATTTTCACGAGCAACGGCTTTTTCATTTTTATGTGGAAAAATTGACTTATTAGAGATTAAAGTTGTTTTGTTACAAATAATGTGAAAAAAATATTTGAACAATTGTAACAATTGCAAAAAAAATGTTTTTCACGAAAAAAAGTTGTGATATAAGGAAATTAGTGTTGTGACATGAAGAAAAAGTGATTCATTTACCGAAACGGTAATGTTATATTACAAGAAAATTTGAATATTTTCAAATTTGGTTTCTCAACATCAAAAAGGAAAAAAAGAATAGAATTTGCAAGTCAGCTGCATGTTTATTAACAAGTCATCAAACCTACGGGCGCGTACACATTTTAACTTTTTTTGAATTATTGTTATTTTACACTCATATGGTTTGTCCAAGCAGTTCATAAATGATTTAATGATGGCGATAGTTTGTCTCGGGGGGTCAGGAATGGAGCATTAAAACTGATCTGAAATGGGTGATGTTGCCTTGAAGAACATGAGATTGTGTCGGACCTTAGAGGTTCTACTGTTGCTGTCGCAGAATTTACATTTGCACTTAAAGGAAAAATCAATTGGGACGAGTTTCGTTTGGAAATGAGTCGCATTAGTCCATTTTCAGACTCTTGATAAAAGAGGATGTGTTGTTCAATGCATTTTTAGGATTTCTGGTGTATATAACTGTACAACCTCCTGGAACTAAAGCAAAGGTGGGCAACCTATCAAGGGCCATTTGGCAGTGGGACACACTAATATATTTTATGTACAGCATGAAAACATGACGGTACAATGGAACCCAGCATTTGAGTGGCTTTCGAGCGTTTGTTTTTAGGATTACCGCAATACATGATGAGTAGGGTTGGGCATCGTTACAACTTCGAGCGATTGCGGTCCCGATTCCGGTTCCTCATTTCAATCCCGGTACTAAACGAGTCTCGCTTCCGATTCTTTTTGCGGGCTTGGTCAAAACAGTTTGTATGATTTAAATAAAAGATGTCCAAATTACCGTAATTTCCGGCCTACGGAGCGCACCGGATTATAAAACTCACCCAGTACATTTGGAAAGGAAATACCATTTGGTACATACATAAGATGCACCTGTGTAAAAGCTGCAAGTACGCACAGTGAAAAACGAGATATTTACAAACACAGTACACAGAAAGAGTTTAAGTTTTAATACCTTAACTTAGCTTAACATAGCAACAACACGGTAGCACGAACAAAGCTGGTTATTAAAATAAAAAACATATTGGTAAAAAAAAAAAAAACAGCCGCAGTAACAACATGGTAATACATCACTAACAGAGCCAGTTAAATCATTGAGACGCGGCAGTAACACAGCAGAAACATGCTAACGTGGCGCTAATGCTAGCTAGTGCGGCGCTAACGGTAACATGCCGCTAACAGGGCCAGTTAAAAAAAATATATATATACTGGTAAAAATCACTGAGACACAGCAGCAACACGCTAACACAGCACTAACAGGGCCGGTTAAAAAAAAAGAAAAAAACATACAGGTAAAAGTCACTTTCTCGGCACATATATTCCACCGGTGTCACTCTTCCCTTTTCCGCTTCAGTCCCCCCTTGCGGCTGTTAGAAAAAAATGCACAAATTAGCCGCATCACCGTATAAGCCGCGGGGTTGAAAGCGTGTGAAAAAAGTTGCGGTTTATAGGCCAGAAATTACGGTATGAACGTCCATTTTCAACTTGGTATCGATATCAAACCTATGAACGGCAAGGCAATGTGTGCGGAACTAACTCACTTGACCTCATACTAATTCATGTTTCAGCTGAAAGTTAATTTTAGCATTATTTGAAACGGTTGTATTACGTCTAATGGTTTCCATGTGGCGTTTTTAACTTCACTTCCAGTTTTAAGGTTGTCGCCTTTTATTTTGAAGGGTATGCAGCGGAACCCCCCCCCCCCCCCCCCCAACATTCTGGCACGAAAAGTAACTTTACATGAGACCGGTGAATTGTGAAAACGTAGAGTAAACCGAGAAGGCGAGAAACCCTTTCTTTGCACAACATAATCTGATTACAAGTATTTCCAAAGTAATCTGAATACAAGTATTTCACCGAGCAGTCTGTCAACAAAGACGACAATTTTGTTCACCGCCACTGTTCGGTTTAAGCATGTCTTCGTGCACTTTCTTCTTTGTTGGTTTTTGTCGCTTTTCTTCTTTGAGGTCAGCGGACCGTAGTCATCAAAATCCTGAACTGAAACGTTTCAATTTGAATTTGTTCTGGGGCCACTTTTGTGAGTTAAAACTCGTTAACTCCCATTGACGGCTTTTTAATTCAAATATTAATTGAAATAGAAATTTTGACATGGAGAACTGACAACTTGAATTGCAAATCCACTTTTCCCATTAAAGCGAAAGTAATTGATGAGCGGAATCGTCGGCCAACCAAAACAAAAAATCATTCCTAGGAATAGAATTATTAAGAACTGATTTCTAAAAATGAACCTGTTCTTTAGTCCCATTCCTATTAATAACACGGTAAAATATAATGTAAACAACCTTTGTAGCATGATTTAACGCTTCAAATCAAAGGACATTGTTCTGCTCCTTCTGGTGTGCACAACCTGGCCTCCAGGGGGCAGTATACTACATACACACTGTATATACCGTATCACGCAGGTAGATTTTGGTGATGAAACACGTCCATGATATCGTTGCCCGTTTCTACACTGCGTTCCAAATTAGTATGCAAATAATGTTTTTCTCTGATTTTTGAAAAGAGATGAAGCAAATGAGAGGTGACATCATTTTCAACTTCCAAACCTCAGAATATAATTCAAGTGTTTTAAAAACGATGCTGACCGTCATTTGTTTCAACTCTCGCGAAATTGGAGAAAAATGCATACAAACGTGTAATGCAGTTATGTTTTGCGTGATATAGCATGAAGCTAGTAGACTTTTTATGACAGAGTTATTTGGTTTTGGCGAAATGAACGTGTAATTGTATTTGTTTTATGTTTAGTTTTCCACTAACCTGGAAGTGGAAATAAACAGCTTGAAGCAAGCACACAGGACCCCTTTTACAGAACTGTTGGCTGTCTGCCAAACTGTTCACGGCTCGCCCAGAGAGAGTTTAAGATTGAGGGGAAAAAAATGCGCACAAACAACAATAATAATGAGAAAAATGTTTTTTAACGCGAAAAAAATTGTACGTTGGCCACTCATAAGTCAAGGTTCCACTATACCAGGGGTAGGAAACTCATTTTTGTCGCGGGCTATTTACCTCAGAAGGCCGTTATAACTGAAACCATCAAAATCTTGAATCACCTCATCATATTTACACACTGGTTTTGGAATCAGAAATCAGCGGGAATGGGTTTTTCAACTATTATTGATGTTTGGTAACACGAAAATGCTTGCGATATCTCAATGTTATCATGTATGATATTTGACAACTACAAATTTTTGTACAGCTTTTAACAAGAATCCTGGAAGTTGACACACATGATTTGCCTTAGCGGGCCGCGTAAAATCATGTGGCGGGCCGCATCTGGCCCCCCGGGCCTTGAGTTTGACACGTGTGCATTATACTGTACAAGATTTAGGTTGCCCACCGCTGCACTTTATCCTCAATATCATTACCAAAAAATAAAATAAAATGATCTGTACCTTTGCGTCGTCTGCGTATAGGAATCATTTGCACAGTCTAGCGGGTCAAAGAAGTGAATGAAAAGCATCTATTTTTTTTTTGCCAGAATGTTCTTTAGGCACCGTTAAGAGTGAACCTGACATTTTTGCGTGTTCTACTTTATGATCATTTTTTTTTTTCTGTGATCACAATCAAATGATAGACTGAGGTGAGTGAGATCGGCGCTGAGATGTATTCAGGGTACAGACGTGTACAGGTTGTGTAAATATGAGCTATTTATGCAAAACTTTGTTGATTTTAATTGCGTGGATGACAACGTTGCATAAACCACACACCTCATGTTCTACTGCGTGCCTCCATCCCTGTTTGTAAATATTAATCACCATCGACAAAACAAAACAACCTCATTTCAAAACTGCTCATCTGTGAACGTCACCATTTTTTTTTCTCGTTTTATTTTTATTTTGAACCACGTAATCGTTCTTACATGTGGAATGTATACCCGGGATGTACCTGTACTGCACATAATGTATTGTGTTACACAGTCTTGTCACTTCATTAAATCTGTGCTTATGGAAATCTACGAAAAGTCTTGTTTATTTGTATTTGTTAATTATTCATTATTTGTTAATAAGATCCTATCCAAGAGTGCTATAAAATTTTAAATAGCAATATTGCTCACTTTAGAAAGAATTTGATCATTTTCCTCTCTTGTGATGAAGTGAAATTATTTTGGATTATGTATTTTATTGAAAGTAAATTCTGAAATTTGGTGTCCAATAAAAAATGTATCCATTTTATTTTATTTTGGTCCAAAACAAAATTTCTTAGTTAGTGGTTTTCAGGTCAAATGAGGGAAGTGAATGAAAAAAAGAAAATCACAAAATGTGAATTATGGGTTATTTATTGGACAGCGATGTGTTGAAAATGTTTCAAGACAGTTCATTTTTAGAGCTTCCATTTTTGTTAGTTTTGATAGGGATTTTGCTATATTTGATTAAAAAGTGTCTGAACCTGTCCAATCCAAATTGTGTTCTGTAATTTTGATTTTTTTTGTTTTTGTAGTGTCATGTTTATTGGACAACATATTTTTTAAGAAGGATAATTGGAATAAAGGTGTAATATATGTTTTCATTTTTATGATTTGTCTCTTTACAAAAAAATATTTTTATTGTAAAAATATTCTTTGATAAGAGTTCATAATACGGTGGAACCTGGATTTAACGGACTAAAAGAGGAGGGGTCATTGTCCGGTAAATTGAAGCACTTTTTTATGACCTAAAAACACCTTTATTGTACAAAATTGTTTTCTTTCTTTGTGGGATAAAAAAAAAAGTGTCAGTAAAGTACAAAAATATTGCAAATAAATATAAAGACTTAGTTTATTCAAACTTACCTCATTGGTGCACAAAAGTGTTGATTTAGCGTTTCGACTGGACACTTTTTGTCCTTTAAATCACAAGTCGGTTAAATTGGTGTCCCGCTATCTTGATATGTACTGTACATACAAAATTTTATATTTTGGCACTTTTTCGGAAAGTGCAACACGTAAAAATTTGCATTTGTTTTTGTTTGAATAATGTACAGCACTAGAAGTACAGTGAAGAAAACAAGTATTTGAACACCCTGCTATATTGCAAGTTCTCCCACTTAGAAATCATGGAGGGGTCTGAAATTTTCATTATAGGTGCATGTCCACTGTGAGAGAGATAATCTAGAAAGAAAAATCCAGAAATCACAATGTATGATTTTTTTTTTAACAATTTATTTGTGTGATACAGCTGCAAATAAGTATTTGAACACCTGTTCATCAGCTAGAATTCTGATCCTCAAAGACCTGTTAGTCCACCTTTATTAGTCCACCTCCACTCAATGTATTATCCTGAATCAGATGCACTTATGTCAGGTCATTAGCTGCATAGAGACACCTGTCCACCCCATACAATCAGTAAGACTCAAACTTGTAACATTGCCAACACCAAAGAGCTGAGCTTTGTGGTCAGATGAGACCAAAATTGAACTTCTTGGTCATAATTCCACTAACCGTGTTTGGAGGAAGACGAATGATCAGGTGTTCCATCCCAAGAACACCATCCCTCCTGTGAAGCGTGGGGGTGGTGGCATCATGCTTTTGGGGGTGTTTTTCTGCACATGGGACTGGATGACTGCAGTGTATTAAGGCGAGGATGACCGCGGCCATGTATTGTGAGATTTTGGGGAACAACCCCTTTCCCCTCAGTCATCGCATTGAAGATGGGTCGTGGCTGGGTCCTTCAACATGACGATGACCCAAAGCACACAGCCAGGAAAACCAAGGAGTGGCTCCGTAAGAAGCATATCAAGGTTCTGATCCAGACCTGAACCTAATAGAAAATCTTTGGAGGGAGCTGAAACTCTGTGTTTCTCAGCGACAGCCCAGAAACTTGTTTAATCTAGAGAAGATCTGTGTGGAGGAGTGGGCCAAAATCCCTCCTGCAGTGTGTGCAAACCTGGTGAACAACTACAGGAAACGTTTGACCTCTGTAATTGCAAAACAAAGGCTACTGTACCAAATATTAACATTGGTTTTCTCAGGTGTTCAAATACTTATTTGCAGCTGTATCACCCAAATAAACCGTAAAAAAAAATTCTGGACTTTTTTTTTTTTAGATTATCTCTCTCACAGTGGACATGCACCTACGATTAAAATTTCAGACCCCTCCATGATTTCTAAGTGGCAGAACTTGCAATATAGCAAGGTGTTCAAATACTTATTTTCTTCATTGTAGTATGTGGGAAGAAACTCAATTTTATGATAATAGGGTGGAAATGATACAAGATTAAAGTTGTAAAATGATGTGACAAAATGTGTAAATTAAATGAATAAATGAGTAATATTGTAAAGATCAAGTCTTCAATGGAAAATAAATTTAGCTATCAAGAATATAGTTTAAATATTGCATGATATGTTAAGAACCCTTATAGCTAGAAAAGGTTCCTGAAAAAATCCCAATTTTATGTCTAAACAATTTTACTCCTGTAGTACGGTTACTTCTTTCCATGAACTACCCAAACTTTTTGTGTGTACAGTTGCGAGGGGGATGCTGGTGTGGAGAAACACAGCTGAGTAAAACCGTCAAGTATGCGAACGTGTGAGACTGTTTTGAGATTGCGCGTGTTGGCGCACGGAGAGCGGCGAGCACAGGGTTAAAGCGGCGCCCTGTGACGGCGACCCGAGTCCCTGAGCCCTCGCAAGATATTGGCTAGACCGCCCGGGCCGCTCCTGACCAGTCCAGCGCCGCTCACCCTCACCTTCACTCTTCTGCAGGTGAGTTTCTCCTCACATTTTTTTTTTTTTTTTTACATTTAATAAAAAAAAACATAACTACTAAATTGAAAGAACCTCCCCGCTGTTATGATTTTGTTCATATGCATGTGTCTGCTTTGTGTTGTTTTGTTGTATGTAACCATATGCAGCTATCTAAGCATATAACCTATATTAATACATATATTAAGGCTATCAATGTTATATGTATAAATTATCATTGTGGGATGTATTTTTATTCAATCTGTTAATCTCATAGTGTACTTGTACTTATCCAAGTATTTGTACTTATATGTCCAAAATATGTCTAGGAGCTCTTAAAATATTAAAAAATATGAGTATCTTTACTGTATTACTATCATATACTTTCAGCTACAGGCACATATTGCTTAAACATGCATTTTTTTCTTTTTTTTATGTGGTGAGACAAATGAATTAAAAAAGCATATAAAATCAAACTGTAAAATTATAAAAAGTAATATTTGTACTTATTTTCAAAATATGCTGCTCACCCAAATAGACGCACGTCAGAGCTAATTTTAGTTTTTCCCTGAATGTTGTTTTTAAAAATGGAACACAATACACAATAAAATATTGAAATTGAATACATTTTATAGGTTGTGCACAGTATAAGAGTTGAGGGTTCAATAGCATCATGTAGCATTAAACGTGAGTCACATCCAATTATGTTTTGTACACGACACAAAGATATAAAATTAATTTGAAATATTTACAAAGTCCCGTGACCCTTGTGGGGGTAAGCGGGAAAGAAGATGGATGGATATTTACAAAGTACTTCAGGCGGCAAAAGTAAATATGCATTTGGACGTTTTAAGTCAGCCCAAGCCTTGTTGTGCCTTTTAATGGTTTAAGCATTTGTTACCATTTTTTGGAAAGCAATATCATGCACACGATTCACTCCAATAAATAAAATATTAAGCTTTTCTGTTCATCTTGTCCATTTCCAAGGGTCCTTCAAAGATGTTTCACCCCCAAAGATTTTGTCCGATTGCCACCAAATTTGAACCACTTATTGAAAAGATGGGTGATGTTAAATCGCCAACGGTTGCAATTTTGCGCCACAAGACTGCAGATTTGGCTTGACGTCCACCTTTTAGGGTTTTCTTTATTGTTATTTTTTTCTCGGCGTTACCATCGAACTAGATATTTTGTTGTTATTTTGCTACCATGTGTATTTCGGCTGATAGCGTACAAGATGGAGCGAGGCTGTCACATCAACGCGGCGATGCTGGATGACGTTTGCGTCAACGGCGGGGCGGGTTCAAAGGTCGCCACGGCTACGGAGCCGCCAGCCAAGCAGCCGTGTGGGTCCACCGTCAGCTTCCACGACGTCCGTTACAAAATTCACGCCACGGACGGCTTCTTCTGGAACAACACGTCAAGTCCTCGCCAGATATTACTGGACCTCAAGTTAGTACATTTTTCACATACCTTTTGTGTGTGTGAATTGGCAGAGTCGTGTATCAATGGTAACTTTTGCACCATCGTAAAATATAATAAATAATACTCTTCCCAACTTCTTCCCAATAATTTGACGACGTTAGTCCTTAGAATTTGTTAAAATGTTAATAAGACAAACAAACCATCTTTTTTTTTTCGGGGTTCCCTCCTGGCTTTGTTTTCATGTATCTGTGTTTGCAACTGTCATTTTATGCTTCCAAACTTCATTAATCACAAAATTTGTTCTCATTCGTTCATTCATCACTTTAATAATATTGTGGATTGTCAGTATGAAAAACAGTCAATTTTATTTATTTAAGCTTTTTTAGGTCCCTCCTGGCTTTGTTTTCGTGTATGTGTGTTTGCTCTGTGTTTGTATGTATTTTTTTGTCTTTTTGTAGTAGCATACATATCATTTGACACCTACCATTAATAGCAATAATTTTGTATATTTGCTCCCCCCAAAAATGATATTTCACACTTGGGTGTGTTTTCATGAAGGTCAGTCTGTTTGTACCACCTCAACTGTAGAATTTTATTCCTCTTAACTACATTGTTTTAAAATATAAAAAATAATAATTGTAGATTAATAAACAATAGTAAAGTGATTTTTTTGCGCTCCATCCTTGTGTTTTCATGTGTGTGTGTGTGTTTGTAGCTTTCTGTCCTTGTTTACTAGCATAAAATATGGTTTAAAAATTCCTGATTCCATTGTTACCATAATTCAAAGAAAATTATACTTTGATGTTTTCATGAATGTGTGTGTGCGGGGCTTTTTTTCCACCAACATAAAATACTGCTGAATTTCATCTCTCCTAAATAAGTAAATATCAATAATTTTGTAACTTGTCAATGAAACATAAGAGTCAAGTCTATTTTTTGTGGGTGTCTCCTTTTTTTAATTTTTTTTGGGGGGAACAGCATAAAATGCAATATGACACTGCTATTAATTACTATTAATTCTAATCATTTGGTCTAGTTGTTTTAAAATTTAAAAAAAAATTGGGTTCCATGAGTGGTCTGTTATCGTGAATTTCTTACATTTTACACCATTATAAAATGTAATACTGCTACTATATATATATATATATATATATATATATATTTTTTTTTTTATTTTTTTTTTTTTTGGGGGGGGCTTTCTGTCCTTTTTGGTGGACCTTATTTTTTTTTAAATATAATAGTGTGACGTCTGCATCTTAAAAAAAAATCAATAGAATCTGACATCTTACCTCCTTTACCCGCCTTTAATCATAACACAACTTGCTCAACTCAACTCAACAACTACCAAAAAATGAATAGTTGCCGTACGTTTAGTCTTTACGACCCAAACTTGTACAATAGTGAATGGGCCACATTTACATAACTTTCTTTCTGATGGTAAATGTGTGTGCGCGTGTATCGATTCCCATGCTAGGATGAATTTTTCCTTGCATTAATCATATGACACTAAGCATGATTTCTTGCTTATAATCTCTCAATAAAATCACCGTCTGCCAGGAAAAGGCATTAAAAAGGTGTCACGTGACCCAGAGCCAGGCTTGCAGTCAATCTTTTAATTCCATTTTTTTTTACACGACACATCGTGTGTGTGTGTGTGTGTGTGGTGTGTGTGTGTGTGTGGTGTGTGTGTGTTTGGTTTGCTCTCGCTGAACTCTTTGGCCACTTCCACAGATTAATGAGATAAATACAAGAACTGTATCCAAAATTTTGCCTTCTCGGCAGACCCGATTAATCCGGACTGACAACTCCATGGAGACCCAACTCTGGCATGTTTTAATATTGTCAGTTTTTCACTTTTTTTTTTTTATTAACTGTATATACTGAAAAATTAGTTGGATGTTTTTATAATGACCAAAATCTTTTTTTTTTTTTGCCAAAAATGTGTCCTTGGTGAAGGTAATATTGCTCATTTTTAACTGAACTAATTGAGGCAGGGCAAATATTTTTCATCCAAAATTGGCTTACGGCACCGCAAAGCAAAAATGTAAAAAAAAAAAAAGTAAATCATCTTTCGACTAATTGAGTGGAATCGGATATTGTACCGCAGCACACTGGATGATTTATCATGGCACATTTAATTTGACAATATGTTAAATATTGTTTGTACTCTACTGCAATGCCGGGACAATATATCGGCATTTTTTACAATATCAATTCAATATCGATTATTATTGTTGGTGTCTGATGAAAATCATTTGTCAATTTGTAATTTTGAATTACAAACATTGTTAATTCTTCTGTATTGTAATATTGTCATTGTTAATATATTGTGCTATTTGTTTGTGAATTGTCGTAGTGGTATCATGAGGCCGGGTCTGAACGCAATCCTTGGACCGACCGGAAGCGGAAAGTCATCGTGAGTGCACTAAACTACACTAATATGACTGCATGACTATTTGATATTTTTTATGTCTTTCTGTAGTTTTTTGGATATTCTAGCTGCAAGGAAGGATCCCTGCGGCCTCTCGGGGGAAGTTCTAATCGACGGCGCGCCGCAACCCCCAAATTTCAAGTGTCTGTCGGGGTATGTGGTCCAGGTACGTCCATGGGATATTCCGTAGCGTCCGCAACGAACACATTTCTAGAAACAAAGACTAAAATTTATCATTTACGGCCTTCGACGAAGCTAACATCCACGTTTTGTCAATGTCAGCATTTTCATCATGCTAATTGAGACTTTCAGTCAGTATTTTCAATGAGGTCAGAGAGAATTTAGTATCACAAGCCTAAGTCCTTCTTCAGGGAAAAATTAACGATTAATTCTTCAATTAGTTGATTTTCTTTAAATATCTGAAAGATTTTCTCTCACTAACATGCATATTTTCATAAGCATCCTGCAGGAAACTAATGTATGCATTATTGTAAATAATCAGGACGATTACCGTAATTTCCTGCTTATAAGCGGCGACTTTTTTTCACACGCTTTCAACCCTGCGGTTTATGCGGCGATGTGGCTAATTTGTGCAATTTTTTTCCAACGGCCGGAAGGGGGCACTCGAGCGGAAAAGGTAAGACTGAGACCGGTGGAATATATGTGCCGAAGAAGTTACTTTTACCGGTCCGGCCCTGTTAGCGCTGCGCTAGCGTGTTACTGCCGCGTCTGTTTTTACCGGTATGTTTTTTTTTTTTTTTACTGGCCCTGTTAGCGTGGCACTAGCGTTAGCGTTGAACTCTCTGTTTATCGTCTTCCTTTGGAAATATCTCGTGATTCAATGTGGGCACTTGGGGCTTTTACAGAGCTGCGTATGTATGTACCAAATAGTATTTCCTTTACAACTGTACTGGGTGTGCACTCTGTAGGCCGGGAATTACGGTAAGAGCCTTTAACATATCTAATGCACGTGGTTTCATAGGCATGGACGATGAGGTCGTCATCAAAGAAGCTAGTGAGCATTTTTCTAAACATTCAAGTCACTTTTATAGCCTTCACCCAAACTAAATTCTGTTTTCATTAACACTAAAGACTATTTACACCCTTCAACAAATCTAAGATTCGTTTCTACTCAAGTTTAGACTCATCAACGAAGTCAACATTCACTAAATAGTGACGTTAAACGTGCACATTTTCATAAAAATCAAAGCCATGATGAGTCAAACACATTTTTATGAGCATCTAAGATAATTATAATTATTTTTAATTATTGATTCCACAAAATGATGGCCAAGTGATTAAAACAAAGAGGATTATTAAAACACTAGCCATGCGTCTAGCATATACGCAATCATGAACACATGTTACATGAACAACGGTATTGAGTAGTTTAATTCTTCAACACATTAAAAACTACGTGTGCATGAGCTCCATCAACAGCATTAACTAGCAGAGTAGCCTAAATAAACATATTAGCATTAATTGACATGACCTCATACATGGGCAAACAAAATGTGGAATGGCACTTTACACAAATGGCATCAAGTCGTTAAAGTGACTTTTTGGCATTTACGCAGTATTTTTTCCTCTCTACCAGGAGGACGTGGTCATGGGTACGCTAACAGTGAGGGAGAATCTCCGTTTCTCAGCAGCGTTGCGTCTGCCCACGCGCGTGTCCGAGCCCGAAAAAGAGGCGCGCGTCGATCACCTCATTGCAGAACTTGGTCTCGCCAAGGTGGCCGACTGCAAGGTGAACCTTTACGTTATAGAGAAGATTTTTTTTCTTTTTTTCAGGAAGGAGATTTTTGTTTCAACGTTCCTGTGGCGTTTCTTTCCCCAGGTGGGCACGCAGATGACTCGCGGCGTCTCGGGAGGCGAGAGGAAGCGGACCAACATCGGGATGGAGCTGATCATCGACCCCCCCGTGCTCTTCTTGGATGAGCCCACCACAGGCCTCGACGCCAGCACGGCTAACTCTGTCCTGCTGTTGTTACGAAGGTACCGTCTCAATCTTTGCAGTACTCTTGGAATACTGTGCAAAAAAAAGTCTGCTACTTCCAAATTTGTTGTTTTACCAATGCTGTCATGACCACATCTTAGAATAGAACCTTGAACAAACATTTTTGTAAGCTTTGAGAAAAAAAAAATGCTGGTTGAATAAATGTAGCATTGAGTCAGAATTTGCCAGCGGTACGAATCTTTTCAGGTTTGATTTTATCTATCGTTTTTAAAAATGTTTACATTTGTACTGACTTGTGCGGTTACAGCATGGCCAACCAAGGGAGAACCATCATCATGTCTATCCACCAGCCCCGCTACTCCATCTACAGACTCTTTGACTCGCTCACCTTGCTGGTTGGAGGCAAGATGGTGTACCACGGACCAGCGCCAAATGCTTTGGACTACTTCGCAAACATCGGTGATCACTTGGTCTCGTTTTTTTTTTCCTGAAAAAACCATAATGTTGAACTGTAGTCTGGTTGATGGTTGTGCCACTTGGCCTGAAAGTGGACTGCACAGCAAAAAGTAGAGAATACGTTCCTGTATCTGCACCATTAATATCATCTTCTCTTAAATCTTCTCAGTGCAAACCTTGTCACAAAATATATATATTTTTTGGTTAACATTGCAATAAAAAATTAGATCGGCAAAAAAATTTCAGAAAAAAATTGTTCTATGAAGCATAAAAATTCTTTTTTTTTTTTTTTTTTTTTTCAAAAACTGAAGACTATCTTCTTCAGTAAATCTAAAGTACATTTGTTTTCTAAATATCAAACAATTTGTCATTTAAAATGTTTTCATAACTATTAAAAAACGTAGTATTCAATCGCCCCCATGTAAATAATTTCTATCAAACATGATTTTGTCCTCAACAAAACTGGCAAACATATGTTGCCGTAAGCATCAAAGATGACTTAGCCTTCAATTAAAGTGGCATACACGTTTTATAAACATGAAAGAGTTTTGTCTTCACAACAATGCCAAGAAACACAGAAGACAATTTAACCTTTGATGAAGCTAACATCTCTAAACATCCAGGACTGTTTAGTCTTGTCATGCCTTTGGCCAGTGGGATTCCCCTGGGGTCAATCCTGCAACCCCTAATGTTATATCTAGACAGGCTTCCATTAGGCTAGCAGAAGACACTCAGATCTACTACATGCGTCACTGACGGCCTGTGTACATGGGCATATATCTCCACTTTGTCACTGCATCGGAGATCAATGTGTGGACGCAAAACAAATTTCTTCAGCTAAACTCAAACAAGACTGGAATCAATGTATGTGACCCACAGAAACAAAGAGAAAGTGTTACGAGTCACCTTGAGACTTCATCTCTAAAACCTAATAATCAAGTTAGAAATGCAAGATTAGTATTGGACTTTGTCCTGAATTTTAACATATACCTAGTACATTAAATGGATTAAGTCTTTTAACCATCTTAAAAACATTGCCAAAATCATAGGAAGCCTGAAAATTGGTCTCCGGCCGGTTATATTACTGTAACGCAGTACATTGCAGTACATTTAGAATGGAGCTGCTCCAGTTGAGCAAATGTGACCATATTAGTCCATTGCTCTGGTCACTCACTGCATTGGCTCCCGATCGCTCAAGAGGGTACATTTCAAATCATATCTGCTTGTGCACTAGTTTCTAGATAGTCTTAACCTCAAAGTACATCTCTGACATAAAAGGCATGCAGCGGTTTGAAGCGTGTCAAACTGAGCACTTTAAGGGAGTGGTCTCCCAGAAGTCAGGACTGAACATGGTAAGACAGCTATTCAGTTTTGTCATTGATTAAAACTGGAACAGTCTTCCAGACAAGGCCTCGACTATAGCGATCAAATCCAGACTGAAAACAATTTTACTTAGCTGTATGTATGGTATCACAACTCAAAGTATTGTATCTGCACCCCTCGCTTACAGTACATGTTTTTCTAAACTTAAAATTAGCCTTTGCGTTTGTCTTTCAGGTTATTCCTGTGAGCCCCACAACAACCCAGCCGACTTTTTCTTGGATGTCATCAACGGAGACTTCGCCGTCACCAGCAGGTCCAAAGGCAACCTGTCTGAAGGTGATGCCCTGTGTGTACAATTTCATTTCACCAGTTTGATATTTGCATATTTACATATGACATAGGTACCTATGCCATGAAGCTAACATTTTTTTTCCATTTATTTTGGTGAAATTGCTTATCATAAACTAAGCACTTCTCGGGTTCTGATCACTCCCTTCCAAATCTCACTGTCATTGATTAATTTTGTGTGAATAATAATAAATACCATTGAAAAAAAGTTGGCCACGACCTGGTCTTAACCTTCCCGTTTCCTGGGATAGATTTGGACTTGGAGCAGCCATCTGGTTCCCGGCAGAGCATGGAGGAGCGCCTGGTGGAGGAGTACAAGAACAGCAACTATTACAGCGACACGCTGGCCCAGCTGGAGCGCATCGCTCGGGATAAGCAGCGGCGCTCGCCGCTGTCCGCCACTCGGACCGTCACCTACAACAGCTCCTTTGGACACCAGCTCCGTTGGGTGCTGCGTAGAACCTTCCAGAACCTCATGCTGAACCCACAGACATCCGTGGCGCAGGTGCACGCTTCCGCCGTTAATATTTGTTTTTGCGTTAATGTAAAAAGAAAATTTACGTCCTCACCTAATGTAATTTCAATGTTTTTGCAAACTTTACGGACACTTCAACAAACTTGACTTTTGTATTTCGGTAAACATCACAGACAATTTTATATTCAACTAACCAGACTGAATGTCTTTTCTTCAACTTTAAAGATTATTTAGTCTTCGAACTAGTTCACTTTTAAGTTTTTGCTAAAAAAAAGATGGATACTTACAGTATAGTGAGCCTTAATTTCACGTACCGGAACAATAAAACAATTTCATCTTGGATGAACACATTTTTGTCAACAATGAAGGCAATTTAGGCTTTGAAAATGTCAAAGACTAATATATTTGACCAGACTTAAAATACATATTTGAGTCTACTTCAAAGACTTCACATACACGTTTTTGTTAACTGAGCAGTTCTCTTTGCGTTTCTGTAAACCCGGGAAACAATTTAGTCTTCAACGGACCGTATATGTTTTTTATTGTTAAACACTGAGGAATTTAGAATCTTCATCAGACAATTTGGAGTCTTGACTGAGGCGAACGTATGTTTTCATCAAGATCAAAGATGATTTTGTCGTCGGTGAACCTAACCTGGCCCGCTCTTTGGTGGGATCAACGCCACCTTTCAACGTCTCTTCACTTTAAGAATTATTAACAGGCAATTGGGCCCAGATAAGACCCCGTAATCCACGCAGCGGGGATCTGGACGGCGTGGGCGCCCTAATCGGCTTTCGTGACTGCTGTGACCCGACTCTTGCCTCCTTTGGGCCTGATATCATATCTGGCCTGAGCCGCCCCGGCATCGCCACGGTTATGGCTGACGCGTCACATGACGCTGTCACGATCCGTCACTCCAGCCCCTTGGAGCTTATTAGCTGATCCCTTCACCCTGGGAACCGCTTATTCATGTCATAATGTGTCAATTGTTGGGATTAAAATTTGTCCTTTTTCCCTTTTCTCACTCTCTGCTGTCAAATCCCCACTCAAACATGCCCTCGCCACCACCGGGGAGGGCGGCTGGAGGGGGGAAGGGTCACCATCCACCCTGCCATTGTTGTATAAATTTATGATTGAATGCCGTACTTCCGGGGCTACAGAAGGAAATACCATTTGGTACATATATAGGGCGCAGCCGTGTAAAAGCCGGAAGTGCCCACATTGAAACATGAGATATTTACAAAGAAAGACGGTACACAGAGAGTTTGACGCTAGCGCCGCACTGCTAATGCTAACGCTAGCGCCGCCACGCTAACAGGCCCGGTTAAAAAAAACCATACTGGTAAAAATCACTGAGACACAGTTGTAACACGCTAACGCAGCGCTAACAGGGCCGGACCGGTAAAAGTCACTTCCTCGGCACATATATTCCGCAGGTCTCACTCTTAACTCTTCCGCTCGAGTGCCCCCATGCGGCCGTTAGAAAAAAATGCACAAATTAGCTGCATCACCGCATAAGCCGCAGGATTGAAAGCATGTAAAAAAAAGTTACGGTAAATGCACGAAAAACTGAGGCACAGAATCTTCAGTTTCTGGTTTTGCACGTTGAAGTTACTGTGGCTAAAATCAAACGAGTCATGTCGAGTCCCACCTCATAAGTCACGTCGTCTTGCTCAGCATCACCACATATAGTCTGGTCTTTTCTTCTGTCCGTTCCGCATGGAAATTCTTCAAAATGAAGGCTCCTCAAAGCTGCATTTGTGTCAACGTGTGCACAGGTCGTGGTCCACATTATCCTGGCTCTCATCGTGGGGGCCATTTTCTTCAGGGTCAAAGATGATCAGAGCGGCATCCAGAACAGGTGAGCAGTTACCAAATGAAGAATTCATCTCAATTTAATTTTATTTGTAAACTGAGTCAAATGAGTTTTTAAAACTTTTTTGGGAATCCTGTTAATCATATTTTTTTTTTTGGCCGCAGGGATGTCAAACTCTTTTTTTTTTTGTCACAGTTTACATTGTCGTCACGGTTTCCCTCCGTTTACCCCGATTATGACTGAAACCATAAAAATCTTTCATCGCCTCCTCGTATTCACACATGAAATTCATAAACTACCGTAATTTCCGGCCTACAGAGCGCACCTGGTTATAAATCTCACCCAGTACATTTGCAAAGGAAATACCATTTGGTACATACTTGGGCCGCAGTCGTGTAAAAGCCGCAACTGACCACACTGAAACATGACATATTTACAAAGAAAGACGAGACGAGTTTAATGCTAGCACGGCGGCGCTAGCACTAACACTAGCGACTAATGCTAGCGCCACGCTAACAGGGCTGGTTAAAAAACAAAATACAGGTAAAAATCACTGAGACACGGCAGTAACACGCTACCGTAGCGCTAACAGGGCCAGACCGGACCGGTAAAAGTCACTTCCTGGGCACTTATATTCGGTCTCACTCGTACCTTTTTCGCTTGAGTGCCCCCTTGCGGCTGTTAACAAAAAAATTGCACAAATTAGCTGCATCACCGCATAAACCGCAGGGTTGAAAGCGTGTGAAAAAAGTCGCGGCTTATAGTCCAGAAATTATGGTAGTTTTGGGAATGAGAAATCAAAGGTAATTGGCTTTTCAACTATTGTTGATGTTTGGTAATACAAAAATGCTTGCAATATCTTAAGGTTATAATTTATGATATGACAATTTAAAACTTTTGTACAGAATCATGGAAGGTGACGCACATGATTTGCCTTCGCGGGCCACATAAAATCATGCAGCGAGCCTGATCTGACCCCGGGGCCTTGAGTTTGACACCTGTGTTTCCGAACCTTGGCCATTCTCTGTCTGCATCTCTCTTTCCTCCTGACTTGCGCTTATTGCTCTGCAGTAACAATACGCGTAGAAAAATAATCGCTTCAAAATCCTCCGATAGAAGCAATAATCAGAGATGTACTTTGGTTTCAGTCACTTACAAAAAAAACCCCACCAACTATACATCCCCGTACTGTACGCCGCATTGCATTCATTCCTATGGGGACTCGCTAATCCTCTTAACGTGGGCGCAAGCTGGTACTCGCAGGGCCAGCCAAGCACGCCTGAAAGGACGCCGCTCGGGGTCACAGAGTGGAAAGCGGTTCTCACGTCTGTCGCGTTGTTCTCCTTCCTCCAGGATGGGGGCGCTCTTCTTCATCACGACCAACCAGTGCTTCAGCACAGTGTCGGCGGCCGAGCTCTTCATCGCCGAGCGGAAGCTCTTTGTGTATGTTTTTACTAAGAATTTTCTATCTTGAATATACAGTATGTCAGTAATGGATGCCCCCGCCCCAAAAAAAACCCACACATTTTATAACTCTAACAGTAGTAGCTCAAACTCCAAAGGATGATGTCAAAACATTCAAGTTGTATTTTACTTTTAACATGAAAAATAAACTGCTCGCACATCATTTGATATTGAAAAAATACAGTGGCGTAAAGAACTTGGAAGGATGCTGGCATATATGTTATGTTTTTATCTCTCAAAAGGACTTTTGGGGTCAAAACAGATGTTTGTTGTCATGCTAAAGCGACTCCGACTATTGGAGAGAAATTCCTTTAATTCCTCATTTTTTTAGACATGGCAAATCATTTCTGATGCTGAATTCACAAACTTCAAATATGTATTTCATGAACATCAAAGATGCTTTTTTGTATTTAGAAAACTTAAAACAAGTATTTTGTGAACATAATAGACAATTTTAGTATTTATATTTCATCAATGTTACAAGGACTCGTGTGAGTATGCGACATGTACCTAAAGTATGTATTATTGCAAACATCAAAGACAATTTTAGCATTCAACAAACTAAAAATAAGTATTATCGTAAAAATCACACTCATTCGAGTATTCGCTAAATGTAAAGTAAATATTTTTGTAAACATCACAGACAATTTTAGCATTTGCCAAACTTAAAATACATATTTTCCTAAATATCCGAAGTATTTGCGTGTTAAACTGCGTTTCATTTTTGTTTTTGGGAAAAAAAAAATTACAATTTGTAAAAAAATTAAAAATACTACTTTTTTTGTTGGCCATTTTGTGTTTGTCTCATTGATGCATAGATAGTGTCTTATTTCTTAACAACAAACCGAAAGTCGCAAAAAAGCTAGCTGCTAGCGGGCGTTCGGCTGCCCAGCACACAGTTGCAGTAACAATCCGGAACTTTCTTTGCATCATCTTGAGACATTCCCACACTGTTTGCTGTCAAAATGGCTGAACCATCAGTTTGGTCATTTCGTCATTGCGGAAAAGCGCTCACACAAATACATAAAAAATTAATAATCCAGATATACACGAGTAGGGGTGTTTTACAGCAAATAATTAAAACATTTGTAAATGGCAAGCGTTTTACGATTTGCGCCTTGATTGCTAACGCAGACACGAGTACATCAGCGGCTACTACAGGGTGTCCGTCTACTTCCTGTCCAAAGTGTTGTCCGACGTGGCCCTTCGCACCGTCACCTCCGTCATCTTCAGCTGCGGCGTGTACTTTATGATTGGTAAGACCATCTCCACCTTTCTTCACTCTCATCTGTTGGATCCCAAAGCGAGCGAAATGCCAATTTGTAAGGAGAGTTATTTTCTGAATGTATTTGATATAACGTAATTCCCGGCCTACAGAGCGCACCTGGTCATAAGCCTTACCCAGTACAATTGTAAAGGAAATACCATTTGGTAGATACATAAGCCGCAGCCGTGTAAAACCCGCAAGTACCCACATTGAAACACGAGATATTTACAAAGACAGACGGTACAACCAGAATTTAACGCTAGCGCCGCCACGCTAATGCTAGCTAGTGCCGCCAAGCTAACGCTAGCAGCACCACACTAACACTAACACTAGCGCTGCACTAACAGGGCCGGTTAAAAAAAAACATAGATAAATGTCACTTCCTCGGCACTAGACTCACTCTTACCCCTTGTGGCCGTTAGAAAAAAAAATTCACAAATTAGCCGCATAAACCGCAGGGTTGAAAGCATTTGAAAAAAGTCGTAGCTTATTGGCTGGAAATTACGGTATATATACATTCATATCTGTGTACCAAAATAATTCTAAAAATCCAAGCAATGTTGGGTCCATGTTGGGAAATTTTGACCTCAGTTATGTGCTCAAAAAAAAAAACCCCGACAAGGTCACATTTGCCAAAAGTGAGTCCTTCTCATGGGCAAAGTAGTGATTTTCACATTATTATTTATGTCGGGGCGGCACAGCTGTAAAGCGTTGGAATCACAGTTCTGAAGACCTGGGTTCAACCCTGGCCCCACCAATGTGGAGTTTGCATGTTCTCCCCGGGCCTGCGTGAGTTTTCTCCGGGCACTCCGGTTTCCTCCCACATCCCAAATACATGAAACATTAATTGGACACTCTAAATTGCCCGTAGGTGCGATCGTGAGTGTGGCTGTTTGTCTCCATGTGCCCTGCGACTGGCTGGCAACCAGCTCAGGGTGTACCCCACCTCCTGTCTGTTGACAGCTGGGATAGGCTCCAGCACTCCTGCGACCCTGGTGAGGATAAGCGGCTAAGAAAATGGATGGATTGGTAATTATGTGGAGGTTTTCCAGAAAAGAAACTGCGGCAAAACGTGTCATTTCACAAGAGCAAAGTTGGGTGTTGAGTTCAAGGCGCCGCTGAGTTTTGGGTTCTTTTTCCGTCTGTTCAGGACTGAAACGCACTTTGTGGGCCTTCTGGGTGTTCACGCTGACGGTGACGCTGGTGGCGTACACGGCCACCGCCATGACCATGGCCATCTCGGCGGACCAGACGGCGGTGGCGCTCGCCAACATCTTCATGACCATCACCTTCGTCTTCATGATGGTGAGGAAACTGACGTCCCCGCGAGAAACTCAACATTAGTACTCTTGCGGTACTATCACAGTATTGGCTCATATTATATTGCCCGTGATGCTATTGATGATAATCTCCTAGTACTATTACCCCCCACCCCACCCCACCCCCCCAAAATATGACATTCTTCAGGATTTTTTTTTTGTCTGGTGAAAATAAACGTGAAATCATAAATTGCTATAATACTGGAAAATAGTCGTCGTTGTGCAACAGCTCAGTCGAAATTTTGTCATTTCTAATAGCTACATCCTAATTTTTTTGATACTTCATTTGTAATCATACAATAATTACATTGTACTTTTACTAGGAAAAAAAGAAGTTTAAAAAATTATAATAAAATATTACAATCATACTTTTTGCACCATTATTTTGTTTTTACAAATTACACTATTTTTTTCCCATAATAAATGTGAAGTTTTACAGGGGTTAAATTATAATTTTACAAGATTTTAATTTAATTTTACATGGGTTAAATCATAGATTTTCAGGAATGAAATCATATTTTCTTTAACAGCAATTGAATCCTAATTTTGAAAGAATTAATTTGTAAATATGTG
Source organism: Syngnathoides biaculeatus (assembly GCF_019802595.1). Lineage (NCBI taxonomy): Eukaryota > Metazoa > Chordata > Actinopteri > Syngnathiformes > Syngnathidae > Syngnathoides > Syngnathoides biaculeatus. The sequence goes on along the minus strand of NC_084648.1, from coordinate 11,267,534 downwards.
TATAAAAAACATTTTTACTTTAAAAGAGCCACTAAAAACTACTCAAACTTAATTTTAGAACAATTAAGTAATAAAGACTTCAGTGCTAACTTTTTACAACAAAGGGAAGGTTAAAAAAAAAAAATTATAAAAAAGGAAAAAAACATGTTTAAAATGTTAAATGAAAATGATCTGTGAACGTAAAATTAAAAACAAAAAGCCAACATAACCAGATACAACAAATAAAGTAGTTATTAGCCACTTGAAAAAATTAATTATATATATCTATATATATCTATATATATATATATATATATTTCTACATTATTGTCATCATATAAAGACGTAATAAAATCTGACTTTATTTCGTCATATTTAAACCTCACGGTAATAATCCGACTGTGTTGTTGTCCTTTTACGGCTTTTTAAAGAAAACAAAATCAATTTATTCTTGATGCCTTCCAGCAGAGGCGCAACAATTGATCAATTGTTTGTCAATTCATCGACTGTTAAATCAAACAGCAACTATATTGATAATTAATTAGTTTTCTTGAACTTTAAATTGTCCAAATGCTTGAAATTTCCATCTCTTTAAAAATAAATGTTCTCACGTCGTCTTATAAAAGCAGACGGAATATCTTAAATAAGACGTTTGTACACAAACAACTGCTTTGACTTTGGAATACAACAATCAACATTTTCTGACATGTTACAGACCAAAACAGCAACTGAATCATTTTCAATTGATATTTGTGAATATTTTTTGACCATCAACTGAAAATAATGTCCTATTTTTTTAATAAAAAGATGTAAATCAAAACTTTTTTGTCTCCCCTTCCGATTCATCAATTAATCCCCCCCAAATAATCAACAGATAAATTGATTATTACAATAATCATTGCTTCCAGGCCTTAATTGCTTTTTTTAATTTTTATGTTTTTTTTTCATTTTAATTTGTAGATATTCTCAGGTCTTCTGGTGAACCTTCCGAGTATCATGGACTGGCTGGCCTGGCTCAAGTACTTCAGTATTCCTCGTTACGGGCTCGCCGTAAGTCCGGCTCCAGGTGACCAAAACTATCTCGGGGGTGTCCGTCTCTCTCATTTTGGAGTTTCGGACCTTCAGGCCCTGAAGGTCAACGAGTTTGTGGGGTTAAAGTTCTGCCAGAACGTCAACACGTCCACCGCAGTCGACAGCTGCAGCTGCAGCGGCGGCGCCCCTGCCGGACTGCTCACGTGAGTAAAAATTAAAATAAAATAAATAATAATACAGCTGGAAATTACAACAAATTTGCCCAAGTGGCGATCGAAATGATATATATTTATTTTATCGTCAATAGACATTGAAATAAAAATGGAGAGCCCAGCTGTAAATGTGAACAGCTCGAAGTCGTCAATATTTTATAAAAAATAAAGTGGCAAATACTGTATATGAGAAAAAGGGTGTAATAATACAAGAATAAAGTTGGTCGTTTTCGGGGGGGGGGGGGGTTTACTCTTAATTTGACAGAGTAAAGTGGTAATTTTAGAAGGGTTAGGGTTAGGATAGCTTTGGTGAAATTTGCAGAATAGAGCTATGATTTTTATATGTAATCAAAAAGTCATTCAGGGGTTAAATGTCATTTTATGAGAACAAAGAGATGATTTTACAATAAATTGTAATTCTACAAGAATAAAGTAGGTATTATACTAGAATTATTTTTGCGACTATGAGTTGTCATTTTACAAGCATAAAATTTGTTTTTTATGAAACCTATGAAAATTTGAATCTTACAAGAAGAAAAGTAAAAAGTTAAATCGCAAAATTCAGGAGAAAACAAGTGACCGGCCAATAAGCCGCGACTTTTTTTCACACGCTTTCAACCCTGCAGTTTATGCGGCGTTGTGGCTAATTTGTGCATTTTTTTTTCTAACGGCCGCAAGGGGGCACTTGAATGGAAAAGGAGTGAGTGTGACAGGTGGAATATATGTGCCGAGGAAGTGACTTTTACTGGTCCGGCCCTGTTAGCACTGTGCTAGTCTGTTGCTGCCGTGTCTTGGTGAGTTTTACCGGTATATGTATATTTTTTTTAACCAGCCCTGTTAGCGCGGTGGCGCTAGCGTTAAACTCTCTGTGTACCGTCTTTGTAAATATCTCGTGTTTAAATGTGGGCACTTGCGGCTTATACACAGGTGCGGCTTTATGTATGTACCAAATGGTATTTCCATTACAAATGTACCGGGTGAGGCTTACAACCAGGTGCGCTCTGTAGGCCAGGAATTACGGTATATTCCGAGAAAAGATTCTAATTCTATTATAGTGGTATTTTACAAGGGGAAAAAAAGTTTTTTTTCCCCAATTAAAGTGGTAATTTTTTGAGAAATAAAAATTGTAATTCTATGGGAATAAAGTGGGAATTGTGAATTTAAATGTGCCAAGAAATATTTTTTACTTGATACAAATAATAATATTAATAAAGACACTGTGTTTTCACAGTCGAGGATGTAGTGACCAAGTATTTTGATTTTGATTTTTAAAATTTTTTTGGGGTGGTTTTTGTTTCAGATGTACTGGCGAGCAGTACCTGGACTATTTGGGGATCCAGTACGGCGTGTGGGGACTGTGGGAAAACCACGTGGCGCTCGCCGTCATGCTTGCGGCCTTCCTGCTCATTTCCTACCTGAAACTTCGCTACATTAAGAAGTTCACTTAAAAAAAAATAAATAATGATAATAATAATTGTAATAATCATCATCATCATTTAGTAGGAAATTGTACAAAAATTTACATTTCAAAATGTTTATTTATAAATAGTCATATTTTAAAAGTAGATGCGATTTCTTTTTCCTATTTGTAACTCTGATTTTGGGCCGTGCATTTACCTCACAAGTGAACGTGAGTAATTGTAGATGAAAAATGTTATCAACATTTTTTTGTTATTCCATACAAGTTGTACAATTCGATTCATGTATAAATGTCATCATGAAACCTCAAACTTTTTGAATTTTATTGTCTTGTTTCAAATATATATTGACCAGACTTAAAATGTACTGTTTAAGAAAAATATTTAAAATTATCTAAAAAAAATAACCTACAGATATAAATAATAACAGATTAAAATTACTCTACTTACCAAACATAATAACCTAACTGATGTATGAATATAAGTAGAGTAAATATTAATTTAATTAAATTATAATTAAATAATTCTTGCACAATTAATTATATTCATTATTAATAAGCCACCACAAATAATGTATTAATTTCAAACATATTTTTACTCAAAAATGTAATGATGTAAATATTAAAATATTTTAATTGGCTACAAAAATATGATAATTAAATGTAAATTATAATCTAAATTACACAATATTTGTATTTAGTTTTTCAGTCATACATATTAAATGTATTTTAAATGACCAATTAATACAATATATAATGCACAGATCAACTACAAATATAATGATTACATACGATGCTTTTCGATTCCCTTGGACACCTGACTGCCACAGAATCATGCTAGCTGTACAACTAGTACCACCTTTTCGTTTGTGTTTTTTGCAAGTTTATTCATCTTTCTTCACCATGGGCCAAAGATACATTAGTGGAATGAAGTCAAAGCCAAAGATAAAATTATTAAATTATTCTTTACATTATGGACTTTGAATGCTTATTTTTGGCGGCGGCAGGGGGGGCTTGGAAGGGATTATGCTATTTACATGTACTACTCACGAAAAATTCACGTTAAGAAACGACTTCGAGAACTGATTCATTTCCTAAGGCGAGGCACCACTGTAACCACCACTTCATTTTTTTACTATAAGGAAGTTGCTTAAAAAAATAAAACACACAACAACACTAATTTTAATTTTTCTCCACTTTTATTAGATAAACATTTAAAAAAATCGAAAATATTAAGGCACGTGATAAAAACATGAATGCATGGACTTCCCATGAATACTATTTGCACTCCAAATTGAAGTTTGTTTCAAGTTACATTGTGTGTGTGCATGTGTGTCTGTGTGTATGTTACAAGAATGATAATAATAATAATAATGAGAAAATTCATTTGGAATCTTCAAAAGGAAAATTCCCGCGTAACGCAACTACTGTGGATTAAAATCAACAAAATGATGACTGGGAAAAATAAGGTGCTTCCTTTGGTACTGTATTGCGTTTAAACGTGTGAAAAACAACGAGAGCGAACCTTTTGCACATGCTGGCAACCTAAAATGGATACGAGGAGCACAACACAAGCAGCCAAGATCAAGGATATTATTAAACTGGATTATTACATGAAAAAGTCATCATTTTATGAGGGAACAAAAAGTTGGAATTTTACAGGAAATAAAATTGTAATATTACAAGAAAAGTCTGGGTTTTATGAAAAAAAGTTGCAATTTCACAAGAAAAATGTTACAATCATTTTTATCAGAAATATTTTTTAATAGAATATTATGAGGGGTAAAAAAAAAATCCCAAAAAGCTGTAATATTTACAGAAAATGCTCAGAATTTGACAGGAAAAGATGAATAAATAAAGCTGTAATATTGTGAGGGAAAAGCTAATTTTACGAGAAAACGATTTTGACAAGGAAGAAAATGGAAGCTGAAACAATACAAGATCCACATCCATCTTTGACGTGCTGTACAGCACAAGATCAAATTTGTAATTTGCAACGAAATATTTTTGATATTAGAGAAACAATAATGTACCAATATTACAAAAACAATATTTATGATTTTTTTTAAATGGGTTTTAACCAACAAAAGTCACAACAATAGCAACAAAGTTCTAACAAAAAATAGTCAAAGTTTGTCACAATATTTTTAGATAAATTCCAAAAATAGGACAAGCCGAAAGAAAAAGAAGAAGATCCAATTGTTTTCTTGGAGAAAGTACAGCTTTTTTTCTTTTGTAATATAGCATCTGGAAAGTTCTAGCTTTTTTGCTACTAATATGACATCTTTAGACTTGAAAATAATGTTTTTGTTTTCCCCGTCACAGTATCACAAAATGATTCTCTGAGAATTCCAACTTTTTTTCTTGCATTATTATGGCTTTATTCTCCTACATTTAAATTTTCTTCTCGTAAACGGACAACTTTCATACCAAGAAATAATACCAGTTTTAAAAATATTTTTCCCTGTGATATCACAACTTCATTGAAAAAAAAAAAAAACTTTTTCACTTAAAAATATTATTTTTTGCCCACCCCTAAATAATATTTTTTTCCCTCAAAACACGACTTTCTCATAAAATGTAAACTTTTTCCCCCCGTTGTAATAGTACAAAACATATTCTCATATCGTAATCCTTTTCTCACCTATGGTAAATACTGTTTAGTTTTCATTTATACTCATTCTCTCACAATAGAGCCACTGAGAACCAGCTTGGGCTATCTCCATTTTTGTCATATAAAAGTGGAGAAATTAATAAAGAAAAGCTTTATATAGCAGACACATACTGGTTTCAATCAATATTTCGTTCCAATTTTGAGATATATGGGGCACGCATTACCGCACTCGGCAGCGCTTTTCCCGTGCCAATTTCCTTTTCTAAAATGGCTGCCCATGAAAGCGGGCTACATCTTCCAGAAAAATAAAACAAGAACTTATGACAAGGAAGAACAAAATTAAAAAAAAAAAATTTAAAAAAAGGGGGAGGGGACAACGACTTTAGAGCATTCACTCCCTTCCTTCCTGGTTAATGGGGATTTTTCGAACGATATAGCCGTCAATTGCAGCGAGCGTCTGTATACCATATAGCATACATACCATATACCATACTGCGCCGGTTTACCTCAAGTATCTGCTAGCAAGTCAAAGCCCCCCCCCCCCCCCCCCACAAAAATAAAATCATTTTGATCTCAGGTTATACCTGAAAGAACTTGCAAGTACCGTAATTTCCGGCCTGTGACTTTTTTTCACACTCTTTCAACCCTGCAGTTTATGCGATGATGCGGCTAATTTGTGGATTTTATTTCTAACGGCCACAAGGGGCCGCTCGAGCTAAAAAGGTAAGATTGAGATCGAATATATATGCCGAGGAAGTGACTGACTGCGCTAGCGTGTTACTGCCATGTCTCAGTGGGTTTTTTTTTTAACTGGCCCTGTTAGCGCGGTGGCGCTAGCGTTAAACTCTCTGTGTACCGTCTTTCTTTGTAAATATCTCGTGTTTCAATGTTGGTTTCGATGTGGTCACTTTTACACGCCTGCGGCCTACGTATGTACCAAACGGTATTTCCTTTACAAATGCATTGGGTGAGGCTCATAACTAGGGGCGCTCTGTAAGACGGGAATTACGGTATGTAATTCATGGTTACACTTTCAAACAAACAAGATATAAATCCCTCAAGTTTTTTTTCAGCTGTTAAGTAACAAGCTGGAGTTACCCCGCTAGTGCTAGTTTTTGTTTTTTTTTTTCAACCGTAAAATAACAAAATGGAGTAATCCCACTCTTGTAGTTTTCAGTGGCTCACTTTATTGTTTGTAAAAATGTGGCATTACTTGGTCAAATGTACTATTCGGCGTGGTGGTCCCTAATACTACTCCTTCATCAATCCTCCATTTGGCTGACGGGAATAATCAAGTATTGCTGTTTTTGTAACGGATACTGCGCTAGACAATGACGAGAACCGCAGCCTGCGTCGGACATGACGACTGCCGTCATTGTGATTGCTCTTATTAATTATTCACAGCCCTTGTGTCCCTTAAAATGTCTTTTTTTTTTTTACCTTGCTTTATTTTCTTTACACGTGAGCGCTCCCGTCGGCGTCCACGGACGGCGAGGAAGCGGGGTGGGGGCGGGGCCGCGGCGTTGCTCCGCCCGCCTGCGAGGACACGTCGTCCGACTCCCAGCGCTCCAGTTCCTCCCTCACCAGGCGCTCCTGTTCGCCGTGGGGGTCCGAGTCCCGGCCGCCGCGCTCTTCCTGACAACACGCATGCGTATAACAGGAAGTGAGTCGGAAATCCCGGTGGCCACATTATTAGGTACGCCTGACGTTTCATTGAAACGTGGACACAAAAATCCACAAGCCGATAAACGAAGGTGTAGTGACCGATGGATGGATGGATGGCGTACCTCCACGGCGCCCTCCAAGAGCCTCCCCAACACGTCCCTCCTCTTGAGCGTGACTCTCTCCATGGCCTCCAGCTTGACGATGACGGCGTCGATCTTGGACACGATGCTGCCGATGGAGTGCTCCATCCTGTCCACGCGTCTCACCAACCTGCCCGGGACGACAAGACGGCGGACACAGCGGGTAAGCGTCCGGAACGCCGGCCCCGGGCGTCCTCTCCTCCTCCCAACGCGTACACTTGGAACTCCTCGTAGGAGACGCCGCCCGAGCTGCTGCCGCGGCGCCGCGAGCTGTGCCCGCTGTCCTCGTCATCGTCCTCCTCCGAGTCGTCCTGGCCGCGAGGGAGGCTGCGCCCGCTGCACGCTCTGCTCAGGGAGTTGCGCTCCAGATCCAAGTCCTCCTGCGAGCGAACAAAGTTGGAGCGGACTGAAAACTATCCAAACAGTTGTAATATCACGAGAACAATGTGGTAATACAAAAATCTGTATATTAAAATCTCCTGAGAACAAAGTGGTGAAACATTTTGGGTGTTCCAGGGTTTGGGGGGCGCGTGCACTAACTCGCTCTTTCTCCAGGTCGTCCCTCATCTGCTGGTGGTCCTGTTCCGTCAGCTCCTGCTCGCCGTCACGCTCGTACTTGGCAAAGATGGCCTGAATCTCTGCGTCCGTGTGGCCCTTCCTGTGCCGAGGCGGCGCCAACAGACGGATTTATATTAAACAACATATTGTCAAATAGCATTGCTTAGGTGTTGCTAGGATGCCATTTTGTGACATCCTAGCGCCAACGAAACAACGGACCTTTCCGACCTGTCAATCACTCGTACAATAATAGCCAATAAGATAGCCGCATTGTCTTAATCCCTGGTTTGACACGCCCCTGCCGCCATATTGTCCCACAAGCAATGCTGGTTGTCAGTAGCGTGCGCTTGGAAAAGTTCATGTTACAAATAAAATGGTCGTCAGATGCGCAATTCTGATGAAAGATATCCTGCTAGGTTACAAATGGCCCACTTGGTTCATTTTCCAAAGCCTAAAACGCCGTTGACGAAGTATCTACGATGGATTAAAGCTCGCGGAAGAGCGCACGTACAACTAAACGTGGACAATATCAACAAACGCAAGGCTGTATGTTCGAAGGTAAGTGAGGGAAAAGTATGTATCTTCTCTAAGTTTGATTGAATTGTCAGTGTTTTATATTTGAATCAACATCGGATGTTTAAGACAGAGAACTGAATTCCATTACGAGCCAAGTCAAATGAATACACCCACTCACTTCTCCGTCCAAAATCTTAATTCTGTGTACATATCCTTGCGTGAAATAGTTGAGACCTCTCTGTAGAACTCTCTTGGACAATTCTGATGCATTTGGCAAAAAACATACCCCAATATTATCTGGAATACGCGATAGAGAATCGACTTCAAACATGTTCTGTTCAATCGCCATTTTGGAAGCTTGTGGGACATGGCTCAGGGGGCGGAGCTTAAGATCGCCATCGGAAAGGTTCATGGGAGTGATTTGAAGATGTTCTTTTGGACTAAAGTACTCATTTACCGCCATCTTGGGGTATCGGAAGGAAATTAGTAAGCCTTTTGGGGGTGTCAGTTACATACAGGATATTTATTTACGGTTGTAGACTATCACTATGTTCTTAAAATTTGTTGGTTTTTTTCTTGCAAAATAAAAATGCAGATATATTAAAATGATGACTTTAAAATGAGTTTTGCTATAAAAACAAATTTTCTTGAAACTGTTTATCTTATTTCTTGCAAAATTAACATTGGTCCTTGTACTATAGGAACTTTTTTTTTGCATTTTGGTCCTTGCTAAATTGTGATAATTTTTTTCATTATGTTACAGCTTTATTTCATCAAAATACAATTTTTCTTGTAAAGTCAAACAACTTAACCCCCATTTTTCTGCAGTAAAATTAAAGCTATTGTAAAATTCAAAGTGTCATAAAATTAGGGAAATCCATAAAATTACATGCTTGGAACTTTTTTATTACAAAATTCCAACTCTCCTTACGAAATACCTATTTTTTTTCCCGTTAAAGTATCGTGTTTTTAATAAAGGAAGACTATTCCTTTTTTTCTCAGAACGTTAAAGCTTTATTCGTGTCATGATAGATTTTTTTAAATATATTTAATTATTACTTTTCAAAGAAATGTGACTTTCCTCTTGCAAAATTCTCGACTTTTTTTAACCTAACATTCAGATTTTTTTCTTACAAAATCATTTTACTTTTTTTTTTTTTTTTAATTCAGACATTAGACCTTTTTCTTCTCGTAATATTGCATTGCTTGGGCAGCACAGTGGTTCAACTGCCAAAGCGTTGGCCTCACAGTTCTGAGGACCCGGGTTCAATTCCGGCCCCGCCTGTGTGGGTTTCCTCCAGGCACTCCGGTTTCCTCCCACATCCCGAAAAGATGCAACATTAATTGGACACTCTAAATTGCCCCGAGGTGTGATTGTGAGTGCAACTGTTATATGTCTCTATGTGCCCTGTGATTGGCTGGCAACCAGTTCAGAGAGTACTCCACCTCCTCCCCGTTGACAGATGGGATAGGCTCCAGCACGCCCCGTGACCCGTGTGAGGATAAGCGGCAAACAAAATGGATGGATGGATTACATTCCTATCCTTGTCAAATGGCCTCTTTAGTCTTGTCAAACATCTTGTCATCATTTGTCACCACCCCCAATTTGAAGAACTTGTCCCTTGGCGGCGCAAACAACAACGCTCACCCCTTTAAATGCTGCCGCAGCTCCTCCAAGTTGAGTTTGCCTCCGGCCCGACGCAGGCCGTCCGAGATGTCGTCCACCGCCGTCTTCTTCAGCCTGAGCTTCATCAAGGCTTTGTTACAACCCTGACGCATGCGAGCACTTTTTGAGTTCCCTTAACTCCATTACGGCTTAAAAGCAAGAAGAAGAAGAAGCCGCTTTACCTTCTTGATGAGATCACTCATCTCCATGTCAGACCTCTGCTGCGAAAAGTCCGCCTTCACCTCAGAGTACGCGTCGTTGATGATGGCCAGGAACATGTTCTGCAGCGAAGACGCGACGGGTTAGCGGACGCTAGTCTGTTTGCGTCGGTCGCACAAGCTCCTTCTCACCATCAGGATGAAGAAGATGAAGAAGACGAAGGTGGTGAAGTAGACGGGCCCCAGCACCGGGTTGGCCTCTTCGATCTCGGAGAACTCAAAGTCTCCCAAGATGATGCGGAATTGAGTAAAACTACACACACACACACACACACACACACACACACACACACACACACACACACACACACACACACACACAAAACATAATTACAAAGGTGCAGCTGTTTTTTTTAGCAACAGCTAAGGCTATTACAGTACAGAAAGTTTTCAGTTCTCGACCACAATCCATTCCAGAGGGCAGTTCGAGAAGTGAGTTGTTCGAAAACCAAATCGATATTTCCCATTACAATTAATAGAAAAAGAAATAATGTGTTCCAAGCCTAAAAAAAAAACTATACAAAAACATTCAATCGTAACTTGAGTTAACAAAATCTTTGAAACAAAACAAAAATGCAGAAATGCTCATGGAACAGAGCATTATTCAAGTTCACAAGAAAAAAGCAATGCAAAACTATCAACTACTGTATCAAATCTCTTCGCTGGGAGTGACTCGCCCCTTGGAAGTTATTTTCTTTTCCCAAAGAACTTATCAAGTGTCACTTCTTTGGAGCCATGATTGGGGGTGAATAGTCCTCAACAGGAAGAAAAAACAGTCAGTAAATTTAGCTACCGGGACACATCTGCGTACAGAGGCTGCGTTATACACAATAACAAAGCGTGTCCTGGGTAAGCTGGTTGGGCAGCACACGTTATGTCATTTCCAGGTTTTTTCGGGGGCGTTCAAGTACCGATTTTCATTCGAAAACAGAAGCAGAAAAATCTCAACATTTTCGTTCCAAAACTGATTTGTTCAACAACCGAGTGTTCACTGTACTTGTTTGTGCTTCTTACACGCTGGCCTGGAAGGTTCTGAAGTCGTTTTCTTGGGTTCCGAAGAGCAGATATGCCAGCTGGGCGTACGCCAGGAAGATGATGAAGAACATGATGGCGAAACCGAGCAGGTCCTTGGCGCACCGAGACATGGTGCCGGTCAGCTGGCTCATGGTCTTGTTGAAGTTGATAAACTTGAAGAGCTGAAGGAGGTGAGTCAACTTTAGAGCGCCTCTCATGTTGTCTGCCGATGTTTAATTCTCGTAATTCTTTGGAAAACATTTTCCTGAAACAAAACTGTTTCTGTTGCAATTAAAAATAAATGTTTTTGGGTGTCAAACTCAAGGCCTAGGAGTCACATCCGGCCTGCCACAGGACTTTATGTGGTCCATGAAGGCAAATCATGCGCGTCAACTTCCATGATTCTAGTTCAAATCTGTGCAAAAATTTCAAATTGGCGTATCATAAATGATAACACTGGGATAACGAAACCATTGTTTTGTGACAAAACATCAACAATATCTAGAAAACCCATTACCCTTGATTCCTGATTCCAAAAATAGTTCATGAACTTGATGTGTATGACAATGTGGTTAAATATTTTTGCGGTTGAACTCATAACGACTCTCTGGGAGAAACCGTAGCCACAAAGTAGCTCACGACAAAAATGAGTATGACAGGGTCTCGGTGTCATCTTTTTTTGGATTCAGTGTGTCCCTTGTACCCATTCAAAGGAAAGAATACCTCCCATCTCCATTGATTGACTGTAAAAACCTGGTCCTTGACGGAGGTACTAAATCTACTCTTTTATTCACAGTCAAAGTACTGGCGTGGACACGCATACCTTAACCCAGGAGAAGAAGACAATGATTGCCACGACGTTGTTGAACTGCAGCTGCAGGTCGGCTAGCGGCTCGAATGTGGGGTGAGTGGTGTAGTTCTCCAGCAGGGTCTTGAGCAGGTGGCTCACCATCGCTGTTCTTGTTATGTTCATGATGATGGCCACCACGCTCAGCTGCAAAACGAGACCACAACGGACACTTGACCAAAGCCTTGTGATTAGGCCCCGTCACGGTAATAATTGCTATATTGACGTATCGCTCGATCAATATTAAACCGAAGATCATTTTTCCTGACTAGATAAACTGTTGTTGTTGTGGTAAGCTGACAGAGGTGAATAGCTGCCTTGCTTTGTGTGCAGCACATAGATTCACACAAAAAAGACACTTACGGAAGGACCAATGTTTATTACGTTCGCTAGCCCACAAGCTAACAAGTTAGCCTGCCAGCTAATGGGTTATCCAGTTAGAAAGCTAAACAGTTCCCTCCACTCCGCTAATGTCATTTAAAACATCAGCATTTCACTCAGTCTTATGTGTGTTTGTCCCTAATTAAGTTCACTGTGTTAGCTAGCTTGCGAGCTAGCCCGTGAGCTAGCATGTTTGGGAGTAAAACAGTTCACCACAGCGAAGTTGTTAAAAACATCGGCATCTCCAGAGTTGTGCTAGTTAACACAAACGTGGGAATGCTAACTGTTTATTAAGCATAACCCTAGAGGCACACATTCATCCGGTAGTTGAGTACAGCGAACATAAACATGTTTGATTGACAAGTGAAGGGCTCGTCTTCAGCCAACCAACTACCGTAGTTCCCGGCCTCCAGAGCGCACCTGGTTATAAGCCTCACCCAGTACATTTGTAAAGGAAATACCATTTGGTACATACACAGGCAGCAGCCGTGTAATCGCCGCAAGTGGCCACATTGTAACCGACATTCAAACACAAGATATTTACAAAGAAAGACGGTACACAGCGAGTTTAACGCTAGCGCTGCCACGCTAACAGGGCCAGTTAAAAAAAAAAAAAACGTACTGGTTAAAATCACAGAGACATGGCAGTCATACACTAGCGCAGCGCTAACAGGGCCGAACCAGTATAAGTCACATCCTCAGCACATATATTCAGTCTCACTCTTACCTTTTCCGCTAGAGTGCCCCCTTGTAGCTGTTAGCATATATTAGCCGGATCGCTGCATAAACCACAGAACTGAAAGCGTGTGAAAAAAGTCGCGTCTTATAGGCCGGAAATTACGGTACACAGTCTTGCAGACCGGGGGAGGACCTGATTTATCATGAGTTTTGGATCATAAAAAATTATATTGGTGGTATAGATTATGGGGAAAATATATCGGCTTAAAAAATGTTGTGAAAAACATACTTGTGATCAAAAACTCATCAGCATGACTCGATACGCACAGTGACGATGAGGACATCCAGACAGTTCCACAGATTCCGGAAGTAATGCAGGCGGTGGATGCGGATTTCTAGCGCCTCCTCCACCACGTAGTAGAGGATGAAGACGCAGAACATGACCTCGCACAGGCCCACAAAGTAGTCCCAGCCGGACACGTATCGGATCAGGCGCACCGTTTGGAACTGCCAGGATGTCACTACCCCACCCGTCGCTGGGAACTCCACCAACAACCTGACAAATTTCATTAGAGTTATTAGTCATGCTACTATATGAGAACGGAAGAATCTGCGACTGCGGAACCCCCAATATTCGTGAAAACAACTCTCACCTGACAATGCAGAAGAGGTTGATGTTACCGTTGTAGACGGCGAAGTCGAGGAAAACGGCCCTGGTGCCTCTGTCCAGCCACAGGTGGTCCTTGAGGAAGCGCAACTGGACTGCCGACTCCTCCCTCGTCCGGGACAGGTCTTGGTAGTAACCCCCGCCGCCGTATTTGGACACGCGACCCCAGTGGCCGCTGGCGTTGGAGCCGCCCTCCGCCACGTACGTCCACGCCGTCCCGTTCCCGGGCCCGAAGGGGGCCGTGTCCTCGTTGGCGCGCGTGTAGACGTCGTAGCAGTCGCGGACTTGGTCGCGCAGGTCCTCGTGCACGCTGCATGACTCGTTGCGGACCTTAACCTGCCGGAGGCGCGGCACCCCGAGCAGGAGGTTCTCGTAGAAGATGGTTGGTTCTCTTTGGTTCTCGGGCAGGCTCTTGTTGTTGTACCACACCTCCCAGTACATACCGTTGAGAAAAGGGCCCTCTGTGAACTACGAGGAAGAGGACAAGACTTCTTGTACTGTAGTTACCCCAAAAATTGACACATTCTACGGTACAAAAAATGGCTGCCTCAATGCAAAGCGTCGTGTTTTTGTGAAACTGCTTCCATTAAAGTCTACACTGCAAATCCATCCATTTTCTTAGCCGCTTATCCTCACAAGGGTCGCAGGGAATGCTGGAGCCTATCCCAGCTGTCAACAGCCACTGCTAATCTATCGATCCATTTGCTTTGCCGCTTATCCTCACGAGGGTCGCGGTAGGTGTTGGAGCCTATCCCAGCTATCAACGGGCAGGAGCCGGGGTACACCCTGAACTGGTTGCCAGCCAATCACAGGGCACATAGAGACAAACAGTCGCACTCACAATCACACCTAGGAGCAATTTAGAGTGTCCAATGTGGCATTTTTTTGTGATGTTGGAGGAAACCGGAGTACCTGGAGAAAACCCATGCAGGCACAGGGAGAACATGCAAACTCCACACAGGTGGGGCCGGGATCAAACCCGGGTCCTCAGAACTGTGAGGCCAATTACTTTTTTAAATGGACCTGGAGTGTCATTGTAATTAACTGATTTAGTCAAATTTAAGATGTTAAATAATTTTATTGTTGTAACTTTGTAAAATAATTTACAACAAAATCAATTAACCAATGATTTAATGAAATAAATAAAAAAACAGCCACCTGGTTCACACTTCTTGTCATAATGCTATTTTTTTCTAAGTCCACCTTTAACTATTTTTTATATATTATTTTTTTACCAA